>NW_024344370.1:3513806-3850026 GCF_902729225.1 Pteropus medius | reverse complement strand
TTTTTTTTTAACTTAATATGAATGGAATAAATCGTACACATTATTTTCTGTCTAGCTTCTTTTTATCAGCATTGTGTTGTAATAATGATCCATATCATTGTTTGTACTTGTACTTCATTCATTTTCATTGGTATTTCATTGTGTAACTATACCACAATTTGTTTACCTTTTACTGTTAAGGTACATTTGAATAGTCTCCCGTTTTTATTATTATGTTTATCACAGCACTCTTTATTCTCATACATATCTTTTAGTGAGCTTTCTCATATGTATAAATCTAGGCGTGGAATTGCTAGGTCAAAGGATATGAATGTATTCTACTTTAGTAGATATTGCCAAACAGCTTTCCAAAATGGTTGTACCAATTTACATTTCTACTTGCAGTTGAGTTTACTAGTTGCCCACATCTTCACCAACATTTGTATTTTCTATCTTTTTAATCTAGCCTTTCTGGTGGGTATGTAGTAGTATCATGGTTAATTCACATTTCTCTGATGGCTAATAAAGTTAGCACCTTTATATGTGTTCATTGGCTATTTGGATTACCTCCTTTGTCAAGTGCCTCTTTAAGTCTTTTGTCTATTTTTCTATTTTTTATTGATTTATAAGCATTCCTTATTCATTCTAGATACACATCCTTAGTCAGATTAATGTATTACAATTATCTCCTCCCCCTCTGTTTACTTCCTTTCTTAATATGCCTTCTCAAAGGAATAAAGTAGGCAGCTTGAAAATTATCAGAAATTTGGTGCTTCTTTAAAACCACTTTGTCAAAGAATCTGTCTTCTTTAATTTACTATGCAGTGATCATTGTGTAAATGTCTGGGTTCTTTATAAAGGCATATTTTCCATAAAAAAAATTTACATGTATGTTCACAGCAGCATTATTTGTTTATAATAGCCAAAAAGTGGAAACAGCCCAATGTCCATCACTGATGAATGCATGAATAAATATGGTATATCTATAAAAAAAGAATATTATTTGGCAATAGAAAGGAATAAAGTACTGCGGTGATGGTTGCACAACTCTGAATATACTAAAAATTATTTGTATACTTTAAATGGGTGAGATGTAAGTGAATTATATTTCAAAAAAGCTATAAAAAAAGAATCTCATGTTTTCAAGAAATTTACTCAAAAGGATAGTTTTTGTTAATTGTGAAAAAGTTGGATATTTACTCACTCTAATTTGATAAGTTAAAAAACAAGAGTAGTATCACCTGCCTTAGTTAGAAAATGATCCATTAACAAGTTGCTTTATTAGGCATTTATAATAATAGAGGCTGATCTCTGAGAGACAGGAAAGGTCAGCTAAATTGACGAGCGCTTATAGAAAACTAATAGATCTTGGCAAAAAGCATAATTGTTCTGAAGAACATTTTAAAGTAGAATTTGACCACTTCCATGGTTGAGAGTCCTTTATTCTGAAAATAAATGAATGCCTCAGATTATGGGCCATACATTGTGAAAAAAGACATGGCTCACTGCCCTACAGCTGAACAGTAAGACCAATTCATGAGTTAATGATCATAATACAAAGGTACACAAGAGCCATAGTACTATAGAGGAGTTGCATGTAAGAATTTGGAGTCAGAGAGAGGTTCTCAATAGAAAATGTTTTAAGGGTCAAAAGCAATTCTTTAAATGAAGAATTGGAGGAAGGGGTGTATGCCAGGTCAAGGGAATAACATGTTCGAGCAACAGTGAAGGCCTGAGATAACATGACCCAGTTAGGAAATTACAAGAATTAAATAGCTAGAGTGAAAGAATACTTGCTAGGGAAGTGATAGGAGATAGGGATAGAGGCAAAGGCCATATCATGAAGACCTTTCTATTTTAAGCTAAAAATAACTGACTGGCTATGAGACTCTCCTTCCCCCTTATTTGGGGTTGGCTGATCTAGGAGATAGGCGTCTATGCCTCCAAAAGGTCAGTAGATTTGCATTTCTCTGATGGTTAGTGATGTTGACCATTTGTATGTGCCTGTTGGCCATTTGTATGTCTTCAGAAAATTATCTATTTAGTTCCTCTGTCCAGTTTTTAATCGAATTGTTTATTGTTTTGCTGTTGAGTTGTATGAATTATTTATATATTTTGGATATTAACCCCTTATCAGATATATGATTTGTGAACATTTTCTCCCCTTCTATAGGTTGCCTTTTTGTTTCATTAATGGTTTCCTTTGCTATGAAGAAGGCTTTTAGTTTGATTTATTTATTTTTGCTTTTGTTACCTTTGCTTTTGGTGCCAATTTAAAAAAAAAAAAAATCACTGCCTAGACTGATACCAAGGAGCTTACCTTTTATACTTGCTTCTAGGACTCTTATGCTTTTAGGTCTCAGAGCCAATTCTTAATTTACTTTGAGTAGATTTTTATATATGGTGTAAGTTAGGGGTCCAGTTTTATTTTTTTGCATGTCACTATCCAGTTTTCCCAACGCCATTTATTGAAGACACTGTCATTTCCCCATATATATTCTTGGCTCCTTTGTCATAAATTAATTGACCATATGTGCCATATATGAGTTTATATCTGGGCACTCTGTTGCGTTCCATTGATCTATGGGTGTGTGTGTGTGTGTGTGTGTGTGTGTGTGTGTGTGTGTGTGTGTTGCCGGGTACCTGTTTTGATTACCATAGCTTTATAATATAGTTTGAAATCAGAAAATGCTAGATCTCCAGATCTCCAGCTTTGTTCATCTTTCTCAACATTGCTTTGACTATTATGTTCTTTTGTGATTTCATACACATTTTAGGATTGTTCTATTTCTGTGAAAAATACCATTGGAATTTTGATAGAGATTTCATTGAATCTTTAGATTGCTTTGGGTAATATGGACATTTTATCAATTAATTATGGATTAATTCTTTTAATCCATCATCATGGAATATCTTTGCATGTATTTGTGTCTTCTTTAATTTCTTTGATCATTGTCTTATAGTTTTCAGTGTACAGATCTTTAACCTCCTTGGTTAAATCTGTTCCTAAGTATTCTTTTTGATGCTATCATAAATGAAATTTTCTTAATTTCTCTTTCTGAGCAGTTCATTGTTGCTGTATGGAAATGGGACAGATTTCTTGTATATTGATTTTGCATCCTGCAACATCACTGAATTTATTTACTAGTTCTAACAATTTTTTGGTGGAGTCTTTTGTCTTTCTTATATATAATATCATGTCATCTGCAAAGAGAGGCAGTTTTACTTCTTTTTTTCCTATTTGGATGTCTTTTATTTCTCTGGCTTGCCAAATTGCTTTGGATAGGACTGTTGAATAAAACTGGTGAGAATGGATATCCTTGTCTTGTTCCTGATCTTAGAGAAAAAGCTTTCAGCTTTTCACTGTTGCTTATATTGTTTGCCGTGGGTTTGTCGTATATGGCCTTTATTATGTTAATGTATGTTCCCTAAATACCCAGTTTGTTGAGAGCTTTTATCATAAGTAGATGTTGAAATTCATAAAATTCTTTTTTCTGCATCTATTTAGATGATCATATGATTTTTATCCTTCATTTTGTTAATGTGGTATATCACGTTGATTGATTTGCACATGTTGAACCATCTTTGCATCCCTGGAATAAATCCCACTTGATCATGATATATGATCCTTTTAGTATATTGTTGAATTCTGTTTGCTAATATTTTGTTGAGGTTTTTTTGCATCTATGTTCATCAGGGATATTGGCCTATAATTTTCTTTTCTTGCAATGTCCTTGACTGAATTTGGTATCACAGTAATACTGGCCTCATAAAATAATATTGGAATTGTTTCCTCCTCTTCTATTTTTCAGAGAGTTTGAGCAGAATTAGTATTAATCCTTCTTTAAATGTTTGGTAGAATTCACCAGTGGAGCTCTCTGGTCCTGCCTGGACTTTTCTTTATTGGGAGATTTTTATTACTGATTCAGTCTCCTTAGTAATTGATCTAGTAACTGGTCTGTCCAGATTTACTATTTCTTCATGATTCAGTCTTGGTAGGTTATATGTTTCTAGTTATTTATCCATTTCTTCCAGGTTGTCCAGTTTGTTGATATATAATTGTTCACAATAGTCTTTTATGATCCTTTGTATTTCTGTGGTATTAGCTGTGTTGTTTCTTACTTATAATTTTACTTATTTGAGTCCTCTCTCTTTTTTTCTTGGTTAATTGAGCTAAAGGTTTGTCAATTTTATCTTTTCAAAGAACCAGCTCTTAGTTTCATTGATCTTTTTTTATTGTCTTTTTTGTCTCGATTTCATTTAGTTTTACTCTGATCTTTGTTATTTCCTTCCTTTTACTACTTTGGGCTTGGTTTGCTTTTTTTTTCTAGTTTCTTTGTTGTTCATTTGAGGTTGTTCTTTTTTCTTAACGTAGGCATTTATTGCTATAAACTTCCTTCATAGAACTTAAGTTTTGCTATGTTGTGTTTCCATTTTCATTTGTCTCAAGATATTTATTGATTTCCCCTTTGACTTGGTTAGTAGCATGTTGTTTAATTTCTATATATTTGTGAATTTTCCAGTTTTCTTGTAATTGATTTCTAGTTTTGTACCATTGTGGCTGGAAAAGATGTTGTATATGATTTCGATCTTAAATTATTAAGACTTGTCTTGTGACCTAACATATGATCTATCCTAGAGAATGTTTCATGTATACTTTAGAAAAATGTGCATTCTGGTGCTGTTGGATGCACTATTCTGACAATGTCCAATGTTTCCTTACTGATTTTCTGTCTGGATAATTTATCCACTCTTACAAATGTGGTGTTGAAGTCCCCTACTATTATTGTGTTGATATCTATTTCTTCCTTTAGATCTGTTAATATTTGCTTTATATATTTAAGTGTTCCCATGTTGAAAGCATAAGTTTTTACAAATGTTATATCCTCTTGATGAATTGATCCCTTTATCATTATATAATGACTTTCTTTGTCTCTTGTTACAATCTTGGGCTTAAAGTCTATTTTGTCTGATATAAGTAGAGCCCTGCATTTTTTTTTTTTTTTGCCTTCCATTTGCATGGAATATCTTTTCCATCTCTTCACTATCAGTCTATGTGTATTCTTAAAGCTGAATTAAGTTTCTTGTAGGCAGCATCTAGTTGGGTCTTGTAATTTTTTCCATTCAGCCACTCTGTGTCTTTTGATTGGAGAATTTAGTCCATTTACAGTTGAAGTAATTATTGATAGGTATGGATTTACCATTGCCATTTCGTTAATTGATTCCTGGTTGTTTTGTAATTCCTTTCTTGTGTTCTCCCTTTGTGATTTGATGACTTCTAATTCTTACTAAAGAGTGTTCCAGTTGTTTTTTTTTGCAAAGACTATCTGCAAATAATGTCATATGTAAATAATAATGTTATCATCTTTCCAAAATTGGTGCCTCTATTATAATTATGTAATTATAATGCTGACTGTGGATCTAAAGTAATCCGTCTTTTTCTTGTTAAGAAAATATCCTTCTAGTCTCAATTTATTAAGAGGTTTTTATAAAAGTAAAAACAGAAGTGGGACTTGCCTCCACATTTTATTTTGTTGCTGAGATGTATAAATGTAAAATATTATAGACAGAAAAGGGGAGACTTTTCCTAAGAAAGATAACACTTTGAATTGCTTCACAGATAAAAATTCAGATAAAAGCTAATAGACAAACAAAAAACTTGATGGAAAACAAAAGTATATAATTTTTTTGATCTTCTGATTTCTTTTAGAGCTAGTGCTTGATTCTTAGTTGTTCTCACTTCTTTTCCTAAAATATTATGGCAAAAAGGCAGTGGGCTTCATTTTCTCATTTCTGCTTTTTATACTAAGGAATCCTCTGGGATGGGTTGTTCTCTACTTTATCACCTATTTCATCTAGATCCATCATCGTTTCCAAGTAAATCATGGTTTTAGTCTACATAAAAGCAATTTTTAAAATTTTTATATTAGCAGACCTCAAGACATAATTTGGCAGTGCTTATAAGTATATATTACTTTATTATTCTTATTTCAAAGTAATTTTATGTTTTTTGCAAAAAATTTAGAGAATATAGGTAACTGGTTGATTTAAAATAAATTCCAGTGGTTAGCCAGAGATAACCAATTTACACTTTTGGATATTCCTTCAGTTTTTTCTTTTCATACACATACATACTTTAAAAAATAAAAATAAAACCATACTATACATAATATATGAATCATGAACATTTGCAAGAGCATAAAATCTTTCTCTGGAGCATAATTCTTACATAACTTACTGTATACCACTGAGCAACTGTATCATAGTTTATCCATTCCCCTCAATATAGACATTTAAGTTATGTACAGTATTTTTAAGCAATGCTTTTTAACATTGCCATTAAAAAATGTTAAATTGCTAATTCTCCTTTCCCTAATTCTTTTTTTAAAGGTATTTTTCTGGCAAATTCTAGTATTAGAAGACAAGAAATTTTAGAGTCAGACAGACCCTGAATTTGAATCCTGCTCTGCCACATACTAGTAAAGTGGCCTCAAACAGGAATAACTAATGTAAAGTACCCTCACAGAATAGTCATTTCTTGATTCCTTTTCTTTCTCTTTTCAAGTACTGTGCTCAAGTATAATGCTAGCCTTGAAGAACTTTGTAAAGACATTTTAATATTTTTCCCTGGACCAAACAGAGGCAACAGGTTTTTAGTCATCAGCTTTTGGCTACTAATATTCATTGTCAATTTTAATGGGTTTTTTTTTCCCTTCTCTTTTTCTCCTAGAAATAAGATTTCAGTTTCCACAGCTGACTGGAGTGCTTACCCTTGCTTTCTTTATTCATAATTGTATTATCACACTCTTAAAGAACAACAAGAACCAAGAAAACAATGTGAGTAATTACCTTGAGGAAATGATTTTCCTTACTGGACCGTAATTTTTAAATTTAAACCATAGAGCAGTGGTCATCAAACTTTTTCTGTAAAGGTTCTGATGATAAGTATTTTAGGCCTTGCAGGCTACATGGTCTTTGTTACAACTACCCAACTCTGCTGTTATGGCATAAGGTAGCCATAGACGATGTGTAAACAAATGGTTGTGGCTATTTTTCAAGAAAACTTTACCAAAACAAACAGTTGGTCAGATTTCACCTATAGGCCATAGTTTGCCAATCCCTGCTGTAGAGCAATCACTAAAAAAATAAAGAGGCGTGTGAATAGCCAATAGTGGTGATAAAATCTTTAAAAATATCTAAGTGAGCTAAAAAGACAGGAAAAAGAAAAAGAATAGATGGGACAAATAGAAAACAAATAGCAAGATAATAGATTTAAACCCAGTAATATTGACAACTACTTAATTTCAAAATGATCTAAATAATGCAATTAAAAGATAGGGATTGTCAGACTGATTAATAAAAAAAAAAAAACCTAACCATATACTATCTACAGGAAACTTACTTTCAATATAAAGATAATACCATAAAGGCACTAAATATAAGAAAGGTAGAGTGGCTGTTTTAATGTCATACTAAACTTCAAAATGAGGAGTATCGCCAAGATAAAGGGGAACATTATTACATAATGACTTTTAGGGATCAATTCATCAAGAAGACATAATAATTCTAAATATGTGCACCCAAATGACAGAGGTTCTAAATAAATGAAGCAGCAGCTGTCAAAACTGAAAAGAGAAGTAAATAAATTCACAATTATAATCGAAGATTTCATGACCTCTCCCTTAATAATGATAGAACAAATAGAAAATAAGTAAGAATATAGAAAACATGAAAAACTATAACCTACTTGATCTAATTGGCATTAATAAAAGTCTTCTCTCAAACAGCAGAATGCATATTCTTTTCAAATGCACATGGAACATTTACCAAGATAGACCATTTGCAGAGTCATTGAACAAGTCTCAATAAATATAAGAGGATTGAAATCATACCAAATGTTTCTTTGGCCACAGTGAAGTTAGAAATCAATAATGAAAGAAATTTGGAAAATTGACAAACATGTGGAAATTAAACAACTTATTCCTAAATAACCAATGGACCAAAGAAGAAATTACAAGAAAAAATAGAAAATACTGTGAGATTGCTGAAAATGAAGACAACATAACAAAACTAATAGGATGCAGCTAAAGCAGTGCTTGGGGGGAAATTTATAGCTACATTAAACAAGAAGAAAGGTCTTAAATCAATAATCTAATCTTCTACCTTAACATACTGGAAAAAGAAGAGCAAACTAAACCCAAAGCAAGCAGAAGTTAACCAGTTACTTGTGACCTTGTCTGCAGATTTTGAACTCAATTTGATAGCATCTAACCATGTAACCAAAAATTATGATGAAGTTCTAATAGAGGTCTATACAATTGTTACTGAAATACCAAAAAAGAAAGAGTTTGCTGTGCCTGGGGATTCTGAGAAGATTTCAAGTAATGTTTGGCAGAGTCATTAAGAAGGCAAAAATCTTTCTAAGTGGAAGGAAGTTAGCTCTCAAATTAGGGCAAGAATATAGGTCAGGCTCTTTTATTTTCATTTTTTCTGTTACCTGGTAACATTCATGTGACATATTACCTGTGAATGAAGTTGGAATCGAGTAAATCTGCATTTACCAAATTTCCTAACTTGGTGACCTTCAAATTTTATTTTCTTCCTATGAAATAGTAGTATTATTTGACACAGGCCTCTCAGGGTTTTAATCATAATTAAATATTACAAAGTAGGAAAAGTGTTTAACATGATCTCACGTATAGTAGAGGCTGGACTTTCTTAGTTTTATCTATTACCCTTTCTCTCCTGACACTTAGACTGTGGATCTTTCTGTTAACAGGAGAGACTGTCTTCCCCTTCAGATTCTTTCTAGTGCCTTTAAACTTATCACAATGAGAACATATTAACTCTTCTCCAACATTTCTTCCTATGATGTTAATAAGTTAGTTAGATTCCCAGGAAAATCCATAATTGAACCACCTCAATTCTTCCTCTCTCTTCTCTCATCACCACACTAGGTTTTCATGTTAAAACTAGCTTCTCATGGTAATATAAGAAAGCCATGTGTAGAATTTTGTTTCATTGTTTTATAAGGTCTATAATTTGGATATTCTTCTTTAAAGTGCTCACCATACTTTATAGAAAGGCTATAGAGAGATATTTTCTCTGTGTTCAAGTCTAGGGAAAAGTTTCTCAATGAATTTATTCTTATTATTTGATAATAAGGGTTATATAACTCTTTTTGTTTCTTTCTGCCATGACATTTGGAAAACTTAAGGATTGAGTTCTCTTATCATTTGCAACACTTTTTCTAAGGCAAAAATGTGTTTTTAGAGTTTGTATCTTCCCTCCCACTTTAGATTTGGTTTTTATCTTAGAAATGTTTAGTCTTTTTATTTTTTTTAAATTTATTTATTTAAATTAGTTTCCAGTATACAGTACAATAGTTAGAAATCTACATAGTTCATAAAACAATCCGCCCAATTGCTCCTAGCATCATATTAATGCTAACTGCATTCCCTCTGCCATGCTCCCCATTCCCGTGCCCAACTATCAACTACTAATTTGTACTTCTTTAACCCTTCGCTCCATTCTCCCATCCCCCAAACTTCCCTCCCCTTTTTCTGTCACCAAATTGTCTACTATAAGAAATGTTTAGTCTTATTGTACTTATATTTTTGCCATCAACAGTTTTAAATCTTTTGAGAAAATAGGAAGAAAATGTCACTTATCCTAGATAAACATTTGGAACTTTAGGCTATAAAGGGAAACTGAGGATATGCTTACTGTCCTTTATTTTTAAATCCTTCTCTCCTCCTTCACAAATTCTCTGACTCATTGCCACTTGAACTAAGCTGTCTACTTCAAGTTTTAGGAAGTTTAGAGAGATATATGAAAAATATCTATTTCATCTTCACAGGGATAGTTATATGTCATTAATAGTGTATACTTTGGTACCAACTAAGTAACCTGTTTATCCTAATCAACTGCTCTCATATGCCAACTTAGACCAAATACCCTAGAAACCCATTTTATGAAGAAGGATTCTCATGCAGTGGATCATTCTATCCATGAGGCTGGGCTTCTCAAACTTTACCACCAAAGTCTCTTTAACAACAGAGGAGAACCCCTTGTATACCTGGGAATCTGGGAGCGAACAACACAATTTTAATGAAGTCTCATATTTTATCTTAAACACTCATGTATATTTTTATTGTACTCGTGATTTGTCTTACTAGAAATAGTCTTAAAATGATGAGTTAAATTACAGGCAGTCCTCATTTTGAACAGTTCCTATATGCATGAATTTTAATGACTATGGTTTAGTTAAATTACATCAGTTCCCCCTAACAACATGGTTCAAATTTCAGTCACGACAGGATTGGAACTATGAGTATTTGCATTAAGTAGTAGCTACCAGCCCTTCAGTTCACAAATCACTACATAAATAACAGATGCACATCCCAATTAGTTAGTAATCCTGTCACTTCCTTCAAAGTCTGTCAGTGATTGGTCACTATGCATCTGTTATTTACTTAACACTCAGACTGAAAAGTGGATGGTTGAGTTGCTTCCTTGTCTCCCAGTGGTAAGCGCATGTGATATGTATAAAAATGGAGAATTGAAAGAGGGAATTGACAAAGGTGAAAGTGCAACAATAAAATAAAGAGTGATAACACTGGAAATGAAACTTTAATCAAACAAATGGAATCATAAAAGAAATATCTGATTGTGGAAATGTTGACACTGCTGCCATTTGAGAGACTAGATGTACATCCAGAAGAACTTAGGGAAGGTGAAGTTATCAACATGAACAAGGAAGGTGGTTGTGATGAAAACAATGAAGATGTTTCAGAGGAAGTGACACTGAAACTTCCCGCTAAAGTTCCCATTGAAAGAATTCTCAGAGATACTTCACATTGAAAGCACAAAGGATGAAATGTTGGAAGCTGATGCAGACTTAAAAGAAATGAATATGACAGTTTACCAAGGCATGAAAAAGATGCTTGCTCTAAATTATAATTATGCCATGGCGGGGGAAACAGTCCAAACTACTCTGTAAGTTTTGACAAAGAAATAAAACAGTTTAATGCTCAATGTTTCTGGTGTTTTATATTAATATACTAAATAAGTATCAAGTTTACTGTTTGTTTTAATTTTCTTACACATTTGTAACTGACAGTTTTTAATGTTTTGACAAATATTGGTAAAGATCACAGAACAATCATAATTTTTCCCATTGATTATTATGATTGTGTTGCAGTCATTTTTTTAACACTTGGTAATCAGTTTATTAAAATAGTTTATATAAGCATCTGCAATGGTGACTTCAACCACTTAATAGTGATGGAAATGATCTGCTTAATCTCTGAAGAACTGTGCATGTCATTGAGTGGCTTGTGGATCTTCATCTGGAACCAACTTTGGAAAATCTTAGTGTCTTAGAACTTTCACCACAAGGAGTTTTTCTCATAGTGGCTCTCAAAGTCTTGGTAGGCATCCGTACTGGTCCTTTCACTTTGGGTGGCAAGTTGAGATTTATTTCCTTAGTGTCTCTGATCAAATCAGCACACCCCTTCTCCAGGGAATTTTACCTTGTGGCTGTTTAGGATGATCTTATTTGGTGAATGGCCACCTCTGGTTTTATGGGTGTCTTTCCAGTATCCGTAAGCCATGGCTGCGGTGCAAACAGCCCTGAGGCAGAAGTGGAGCAGGGGCGGGAGAGCTGCAGCTGCAACCACATCTTCCTCAAAGAGATGTCCAAGCATTTTTAGTCTCATACTCCCATGCAAAGAGAGGACTGTTTGTGTTTAAGTTTTGCTCCCTAAAATTCTTAAATAGAAATGCTTTTCTGGCAGGAGAGAGAATTGATCTGATTCACACATTGAAATGCTTTATATCTTAATTTGTTGTTTACTTTTTGCATCTTCATATGAATCTGTGTAGTTTACTTGGCTATACATCAGCAGAAGTTTTATGTAAATGTTCAGAGTAGGTCTGTGTGGTCAGTTTCTGTCATTTTTGTTAGTTAATGCTCCACTGGGTAGTTTTTTCACTATGAATGGTATGTGGAACAAATTATAAATCATATTTGAGAAATAGAACGTGCTCCCAGACCCACTTGTGCCCCATTGTAAACCCAGTCCTCTTTCTGTTGGCGTTGTTCCTGTCATTAGTTCGCTACCAGCCCTGCCAGCCATTGCTTATTCATGAGGCAGAGTAGGTTACCTTGTTAATGTATAGGATTCTTGACACATTACCAGTTCATATTGTCACTTGTGCCTCTTTTTAAATATATATTTTTACATTGAGCCTCATTTTGTAAAAGATAGCTTTTTCTAACATTTTTCCATTAAACGAGCTTTTAAGAGGCTCTGTGCCCTGGCCTAGTACAGTGATGGCTTCTGTTCAAGCTAGAGAATAGCAAAACCCACATGTGTGCATGCTATTCATAGGTGGCATATTTCCCAGGATCGTGCTAAACCTCAGCTGCTTTTGTATTAAAACAGCATTTCTATTCATTAGAGTATTTTCAGACAAAAACAGATATGCAATTCTTGCCCTATTTCTACTGAATGTACATTTGGACTACTGTGAAGTAGAACTTTTCTTATTTTAGTATTTCTCTTACATCTATATGTGTACTTGATTGTATCCTTTGTTATTTATAACTTGTTACCTCTCTTTTATTGTTTTCTTGATTGTTGTCTATTAACAGACACAAATGAATTAGAGACTAGTCAGTTCTCCATCATAGTAGCTAAGGGCATTGAATTTGGAGCCAGAAAGACTTTGGTTTGAATATTGACTTCACCAGCTACTCACTTTGTAACCATGAACAAGTTTTGTAACTTGTTGCACTAGTTCACTCATCTATAAAATGGAGAAAAAACTTGCACCTACATTAAATGAGATAATCCATGTACTGTGTTTAGCAAGGAGCCTAGCACTTAGAAGCATCCACTAATTGTAGCCAATGTAGTTATTATTTTTTATCTACATTTACTGAGTTCCTACTGTGTGCCAGGCATTGCCTAAGTATTGGGATATAAGGATAAAAAAAGACACAGCCAGGGTCTTCAGAAATCGCATAGTCTAGTGGTATAGACCAATTTAAACATAGAATAATTAAAATACCAATATAACAAAGAACTATTAACCATGGCTACTTTATGGGTGTCAAGAGACTTTTTTTTCCACTTGAGATTCTTTGTGTCATGAATATGGATTACCTTTATAATAAAAATTAATGATAATTGTCATGCTGTATTTGAGATATGTATACGGCGCTATAAGAACAGGGAAACCCTGTTATATTGTGAAACCCTTACATCTTAGACCGTTCATCTTCATCAGAGTTTTCCCCAAAGTTTGTTAAGGTACACATCTTTGCAGGAAGCCTGACCAAAATAACGTGGTGATCAGGTAGTATACAATTTAAAGACTGTCCATAAAATGGTAATTTTCCCTTTTTATATATAACTGTCTCTGACACAACTGTTTTAGCCTCCAAAATTTTATATTTTACAAGATTACCTTGTTCTTGAGTGGCATTGAGAAGGTTGCGGGGAGAATGACTTTGAAACATAGTTGGAGATTACTACCCTTTGATATGAAAATTAGAGTTGCCTGGTTCATTTCTGTTCATCCTACACAAGACAATGGGCAACCTTAGGGGTGACTGAAGTCTTGTCTGAGATGGGCCCTAGAGCTTCATGAATTAAAGAGGAAAACTTTGAAACTCCCATGGAGGTTGGTCAGCCTCTTCTTCCTCAGCCCTAAATAATTAGAAGCTCTTGCATAATTCAGGTTCCTATAGCTCCATAGGTCTACCCATCATTAATTAAGGACTCTACGGTTTGTTTTCAGGCTAATTGTCAACTTAGACCTGATTTTAGGATTTCTCATAGCTTGTTACTTGCTTTTTAAATGAATTTATCAACACTCAAGTTTATAACTCTCTGCTATTGCTTTAGCCCATTTAAGGAGGGAAGTTGTCCAAAAAATCAGAAATAGCCCCTAATACCAAATGTCCAGTTTTCTTATTGTGTTATTAAACTAAAATAAAATTATATATAATTTCTTCTTATATGTTTTCTTAGCTTTCAAATAATTTGTGTTTAAAATGAAAAATGAATTGGCTTATTGCCATAATTTAGTTGTGCTGAATTGTTTGGCTGTAACTTTAATGGTGATGGAGACCAGATTTGCGAACTGTGGGATCTGTTCTGTTTGGATCTGACAGCTGGCTGCATTAAATATCTTGGAGCTTTTTACTTTGCATGGGAATGATAGGTTCAGAGGGAGGGAACAGCAGTAGAAGAAAGCAATCCACTCTATTTAATGTTCTACATTTGTTTACTGATTCCATAATAACATTGTGCAGCTGTTTCAACAGCTGCCTTTTAATTTCCTTTTGTTTACTGTTTAGGTTTATTAAGCTTGTCTTTAATACCAACTTACTGTCTGTTCTTTAACTAGCTTTTCTTCTTTATTTAATATATTTTATTATGTACCAGTCTCTTTGGATGTAGGCATGCTTTGATGATTTAAGTTAATTTACTACAAGAAAAAATTTTGTAATTATGTAGGTCATACAGAAGGTGGCTTATTCTTTCTTGTTGTCCCTTAGCTTTATTGTTTTAGTTAAATATTTTATAAATTTGGTAAATAAATTACTTTTTGAAATTAAGTTAGAGTTTCAATCATGTTAAACCACCATTTATGTTAATTTCCTAAGTCTACCAATAGGTAGCTTAGTCTACATACTCCAGAATATTCTAAAAAAAAAAAAAAAAAGACTAATTGTAAAGTGTGTAAATTTTGTTTCAATTTTTTTCTGTGAAAAATGGGATACCTAGAAGCTACATACACACACACAGAGCAAATAGGTAAATCTTGTATTGTCAGTCTTCTTATTTAGCCTATTCAGGCAGACTTACTATAAATTTATTCAGTATTGTGAGAATTTTATTCCCTATTTACAGGTGAGGGACTTGTCCATTGCTTACATGTTGGTGACATTAACTTATCTCTATATTGGAATCCTGGTTTTTGCTTCATTTCCTTCACCACCATTACCCAAGGACTGTATAGAACAGGTAAGGCACATGTATCCTCTCTGTGTCATTGTCTCCACCCTCATATTGGCAGAGCAGGCATGGAGATACCGTAGCAAGATATAATAGCAGACAGGACCAGATCTGAATAACTTCTCTACTTTTTATTCTACATGTGGGAATTTAGGCACCTTCCCCATGCTTTCTGAACTTCAGTTTCCTCTTCCATTTAGTAGAATAGATTTTTAGATGGACTCTCTGAGAAAACCTACCTCATGCTGTCACCTTGGGATACTCAAATGAATGATTCCTATTATATATATAGTATATCTCTCTGTGTGGATTTGTGTTCCTTTGTGTTCATTTTCACTAATAGTAGTCATGAAATTATAAAACCTCTGCAGATAATACGTTCAACTCCCTTATTTTTCAAAGCCCAGATCTATGAATGTCCTGTATAAACTAGCATCTCAGTTCAACAGTTTCTAATGACAGGTCTAACATCCACTTTGGTACTGCATGGCAGATAGCAAAACAAAGATAGTCTATTCAGCTGTTAAAAAAGACAAAGAGAGAGACAGAATAAAAGAAACTGTTTTCTTTTACTAAAAGGTTGCTATAAGTAATATTTTCTTTGATTTGACCCATCATAAACTTAGGTATGGTACAGTCTGTAGTTGAATGTGACTGTAGAATTTTTCACAAAAAATAGCATTTCACAGGTGTCTTTCTTTCTGGTCAGAAAGAAATTTCTCTTAGAGTAGAATATACAATATGATTTATTACAGATGAATTATAAATATTATTTCAGCATAATACCTTTAATAATGTTCTCATCTTTGTAAGAGAAGTGGGTTTGGTTACTGCTGTTATGATAGCTTGAAATGTTCTTCTCTTGATGTCCTTGATTCCAGAACTATTTTGGCAACCAATCATTTGCTGAAAATTTCCCTGATGTGAACAATCCCATATAAAGCCACTCCCTTGGGAATAGGAATATCTGTGGTATTCATACTTGAAAGGGAGGTGGAGTGGGGAATGGGTGATTATTGTTTTAGATGCCAAACTAAAAAGGAGAAAAGAATCATGAAAAGAAATAGAAATAAATCCTTTTCTATTTAGTGAGAGACTGTAAATAATGTAAATAAAACTGATACTAGGTAACAGATATACTCTCACTTCGTTCTGTAATTTTGACTTTGAAAGTGCTGCAGGGCTTCAGTAGAGAGAAAGCAAGAGAGCTAGTGAGGATGAAATAACATTGAGCTAAATCAGCCATTTAAATATATTGAAACAAATTTATGCTTGAACCTTATAAAGTGGTGCTTCTTAAACTAGCTATGGTGAAGGGCAGAGTGTTCTTTGTCATTGTTTTAAAGTCAAATCAATTATAGGCCGATACTTCTGTAAAATAGAATAAAAGTATGGCAATGTCACATTTCTATAAAAGTTTCTAAACACTTACTTTCAATTTCTATACTTGGCTCATTGAACAATAATAGTTAACAGTTCCTGGACAGGCAGCAGGCCACAAACTACAATTTGAGTGGCACTTATGTTATAAATCTGTATATATTAGATTCAATTTTTAACATTACTTCATTTTCTTTCTTGGATTAGAATTTTTTAGACAACTTTCCGAGCAGTGACATCCTGTCCTTCATTGCAAGGATATTCCTGCTATTCCAGATGATGACCGTCTACCCACTCCTAGGCTATTTGGCTCGTGTCCAGCTATTGGGCCACATCTTCGGTGACGTTTATCCTAGGTAAGGGCTCTTCTCTTGACCAGCAAGATGTGCCAAGCAACAAATGACTGTGCAAACAGGTCAGTTTAAAATGTGACTGATCCTTTTGCTATAAAAATTTGCCTAATGTAATGGTTGCTAAGGATAGAACATTAGTGTCCTTTTCCCTGAAGAGCTTTAAAAATAGAAGACACTGCCTTGTCCGGAATGATTTAAAGTCAGTTCCTTCCAGTATAGTTATATTAGGTCTAATACCAGTTATATTTATCTTATGATTTATTTGCTATTAATCTACACATTGCCAAAAAGTTAATAATATATTGTGTTAGCAGTGTATGGCTAATGAGAATAAACTCTTCTATTTTAATTATTAGTTATTGATATTTCCTTATATATTAATATTCACGTACTTTTACATAAATGATAGTTGTTTATAATTGAAGGTAAGATACATAACAAGTTTAAATTCTTACTTATTTCTGTAACTACTGCTGTAATTTTTAACCTCTGATTGATGATGGAGGAGCTGTGAGTCCTTTTGAAAATCTATTCAAAATTAGTCACCTTCATCCAAGAGAAATGTCTATAAGCTGCTTTAGCATTTTCCTGAAACTTCCTTGTGGACCCCTGATTAACTCCTACTCTTACATTCAGTTTTATTTTAGATTCATCCTAATAAAAAGTACCTAGTCCTTACCTATTTTATTGGGAGTAAATGATCTTAAATGAAGAAAACTTTTGGATACAATTTGAAAAAACTTACATTTTCAGTAACCAACAAACAAGTGGTCTTAATCACTCTGGTTTGAAGTGAACAGATGCAGTCTGTCCCCCATTAAATAAATAATTAGTTATCAATATGTTGGTTTAAAAGCCATAAACTTTTAAAAACATAAGTCAATATTTAGCAGGTTTTTAGCACTGACCATAGCAGGAGCTACGGCGTTGGCGTTGCTCATCTGGAAGATTGGATTTCAGTAAATATAAGATGCCTGTCGTGTTTATATTCTGTGCTGTAGTTACGTTCACCAAAATAAAATGGATACAGTGAAGTCATAGATGAAAAAATATTCTAGGTAAATGCATTATTTCAGTTTTCTGCCATTATTTTGCATAATGTTGGCTGTTAGAATGTTTTTTCCACTTGGAAAAAGTCTGGAATTTCCCTTGTGTTCACATTACATTTCTTCCCCTACCACTAAGAACACTCTATCATTTATCCTACAGTTACAAGTATTCCACAGACTATGTTCTTTGGAGCATACTTTTTGGCCTCGGGACCCCTTTACACTTTTTAATATTGAGGATCCCCAAGAACTTTGGTTTATATACGTTGTATCTATCAATATTTAACATATAAAAAATTTAAACAGACTTTAAAAACTATATATTAATTTATTTAAAAGCAATAATAAAACCATTGCCTTTAATATAAATAACATGTTTACGAAGAATAACTCTCTCCCAAATAACTTTTGCTTTATATTTTCAAAACTCTTCAATGTCTGATTACCTAGTAGATAACTGGATTCTCCTATCTTCTTCTGCATTCAAACTGTTGCAATATGTTATTTTCATTTAAATATATGAAGAAAATACAGCCTCACATAGACAGGTAGTTAGAAAAAGGAGTACTCTTAGTAGCTTTTTCAGATAATTTAGATGTTCTTTGATACTATGCCCAACCTTGACAAGTGGTAGTTTCTTAAAAGTTAGTTGAATCTGAAACTCAGTTACATTAAAAAAAAAACCATTGCTCTATCTTACACTTTGGATTTTTTACCATGCTTGATTTTTGTAACATCATGTTTAGTCATTTGTAATATACTGGTTCACTGAGTTCTGCAGATCTTCCAAATGTTGACACACTTCATTATATGGTATCAGAACACGCATTGTTAATATCACCATCGACTTTATTAATAAAAGTCTTTAAATATTGGAAAACTCTCAAACTCAGAGTGGCAAATACAAGCTCTCCAAAAGTCTAATTTTGAGTTGAAAGCTCAAGTTTTATCATTGACAACACATACTACTAGTTGTTTTCCTTGAGATGACAAGTTCAAACCATTCATTTTCAAGAAAATGTCAAATACCCAAGACTGAAGGACCATATAGTTTGTCTGCTCTTCAGGTAAAAACAGTGTTCTTTGGGGCGAAGGGCTAGGTTGCTTTCTCACTCAGTTACGAGTGCTTTTCCTCAAGATAACCATCATACTTCGGTATGCAGCAGATGTACTTTATTATGTAGTCCTATTTGATCACACAGAACATTAAAAAGAAATGTGTTCCAGGCATGAGATTTAATACAACTAGTAATTTTTACTTCTTTATCAAGAACGATTTTTAATAAAACTTTTTTTAGAGTGTTTGGCATGAAAGAATACAGTCTAGAGAATACAGACAGGTGCTGCTACTACCTCTGTCCATGCTAAGGGGCCAGCAGTTTTGCCCACCATTGCATTTGCAAAGCAAGTAATGTCTTGTATGATTATTAAAATAATTTCGACCTCAGGAACTTCCTGAAGGAGTATTGGAGTATTTTCTAGGGTTTGTGGTTACACTTTAAGAACCACTACTTTGGAAAATACACAAAGTTGTTTGCTTTTACGATACAAAAATAACAAAAGCCCAACTAATGTTTCAAAGCTCTGAAGCAATTTTAAGGTTGGAGTTTCTGGATAAATGTAAGATCTGGAAGCTGAATATCTTTGTAATTCATCAAGATGTGAATGACTAACCACTTATTTGTGTAAAATATTTTTCTTATTTTTAATTCTCTTTGTAATCTTTATCTGGGATTGATTAACCTCTAATAACTTAGACTCAAGAGTTGCTTTCCTGTGTCAATTTAAGAATCATGCTTTTGGGAAATGGAGTTATTTCTTGAGCATCAGAGTTCATCTACATTATTTTTTGTGTGTCCAGATTGATTCCCAGACCTTGAATTGTTAACATTTCATTCAAGTATTTAGTAAATATTCTATTCATGGTAAATAGTGAATATCTTTAAGTGGCTGAATCTGAAAAATAAAAAATTGCCCATTTTGCCTGTTCCTTAATATAATTTATTTTTCTAATTATAAAGGCAAAATAAACACTTTCTAAAAATATTATATAATGTAGAAAATTTGTTAAATATAGAAAAGAAGAAAAATTACCCCAAATCCCAAATCTTAACACAATCACTACTGCCTTTTTGTGTATTTCCTTCTGATACATTTTTTAATGTTTTCAGATTTAGTATAGTAAAAATCTAACTAGCTTTTTTCCAACTTGCCTTGGTGGATTTTTACCATCAAGGTAATAATGATAAGTATTTTTAATAATTTTTAATATATTCCATGAATTATTACCTTGCTATATATCTGGAATACTTCTGTTCTGTAAATATTTATATGGTAATAGCTTTTTTTTTATTTGATTATTTTCTTAAGATGTTCCATGTGAAACTATGGATCAAAAAGTATGAACTCTGATACACATTACAAGTTTGCTCCTATAAAACTTAACCTATTTATATAAATGCACAAAATGGCAAGTGTCCCATCACCAGCATTGACTACTATTGTCACCTTTTATTTTTGCTGTGATTTTATTTTCAAGTTTAAGACATTCTCATTTTAAAGATGTTAATAATGAATTTTATTCTCGTGTTAATGGTTATAATTTGCCTGTTTTTTTTTTCTTTCCTCCAATCTGTCTCCTCAACTTGTAGTATTTTCCATGTGTTGATTCTTAATCTAATTATTGTGGGAGCTGGAGTGATCATGGCCTGTTTCTACCCAAACATAGGAGGAATCATAAGGTACTGTCTATAAGGGAACTGTGTTCCTTCATATAGTCATTTCATGCTTTTCCTGCTGCTGCTGCTGCTTCTCTGTTGTTGTTGTTGTTGTTGTTGTTGTTGTTTTAATTTAATTGTATGAAATTTCAGTGTTTAAAACCAGTAACATTCAAATATAGTTCCCTGGTATCAGTTAAGATGCTCATTATCTTTCATTTCTGCTTATTTCTAACTCTAGAAACTCTATTATCCCTTAGCTTTAGGCACCTATGTCTTTTTCTTTTTCTCATTATTTTCTAATGTATTCCTTTCTCCTTATCCAAAATAAAAAGTAATTTTTAATTTATAATATATAACTTCTTGGATATCTGGGAAGTCTCTTATATGTCAAGGCTATGTCCTAACTTTCTTAATCCATTTCTACTCAAGAACATATTTCAGTGTCAATTGTAGTCACAAAGTAAAAGTTTAGCTAAGAGTTTATAGCCCAGATGGCTCTTTCTTTGATATCCTTTTTCCAAAAACATTGGGATAGGTTGAGTAGATTGGAAATAAAGTTGTGACTTCAGATTCTCATGGAACACTGGGGTTCAGAATGATCTGATTTCTCATATTTAACCTATAGAAAACAGGGCCGAGTCACTTTTTTTGAAGAGCCTTACCTAAGCAAGAAACAAAAAGGGAGATTAAGTCTGATGCTTGTTGAATATGATGGACTTACAAGTTAAGTCCACTATCAAACCATTCCTCAAGAAAACTGAGGATAGGGAAAAGGAAGAGAAAGTGCAGGTTCCTCTGTGAGTCTCAGTTTAGGTATTTTTCTTATTATCTTTTGTAACTGTCCTCAATGCCAGAAAGGCGCTCATCTGTTCTCATTCTTAAGCAGATGCTAACAGTCCTTCAGAAACTCAGAATGCATAATTAGTTTATAAGAGATCAAAGATAGAAAGCCTATCTCCAGATGTTTCTGAGGAAGTAGCCACAATCACGGAGACTCAAGAACTATGGAGATTTGAGAGATGAATAAAAATCCCTTTGTTGAGAGCATTTGAGATCTTGCTTCCTGGCAAAGTCATCAATTTGACTTAAATAAAATCTTATAAAAATTTAAAAAAAAAATCTCTCTGTCAAGCAGATGCCATAAAAATGAACAGGAAATAATATTTTATATTAAATGAGCAAGTAAAATATTTTAAATTCAAATGCTTTAAGTCAATAACAAATGAATCAAAAATAATTTCATTATATCAAACTGAGGCAGATTTAAATTGTACTGTATTTACCTTAATTGTAAAGCAAGATGCAATTATAATATTGTTGATGAATATTATTCCTAAAACTTATCCCTAAAATTATAATGAATATTATCCCTAAAACTTTTTTTTTTGCAGATATTCAGGAGCAGCATGTGGCCTGGCCTTTGTATTCATATATCCATCTCTCACCTATATAATTTACCTCCACCAAGAAGAGCGTCTGACATGGCCCAAATTAATCTTTCACGTTTTCATCATCATTTTGGGCCTGGCTAACCTGATCAGTCAGTTTTTTATGTGAAATACTCAACTATCTTCTCAAGATCTTTCATGGTATTTTGAACTTTGACAACAGTTTCACATAAATTCACTTGTAAATATTGTTGATGTTGTAATTCTAAATTTTTTTCTAAGATAATTTGATAACAAGGGAAATAGTAATCCAATTTATAAATAAGTAATTTTGATTAGCATGGGGATGATCTTGGTCTCTAGCTTTTTCATATTTACTCACCTATTTATTTTCATTGTCTTTTCTGAGTAGAAATGTATGCTGTGTTTTGGTTTTAGATATATAAGATAGGTGGGTTTATTTTGGCTACAATAGATTCTCAGGGTGCCACACAGCAATGTATTGCCAGATCCTATTTCTGTTTTTTATGTCACTGTATTCACTTTCATTTTATTACTTGCTAGACCATTTTTGCAGTTTGCCCAAACCTTTACTGTTTGGGACAGTAAACCAAATACCTCATTTTTAAAAAGAAATCTCTATGACATCAGTGTTAATAGAGTTAATTTTTTAACTATGTCCTCAATCTCTATTCGAAAGAGAAAGAGAAAGAGAGGGGTTGGGGGGCCAGTGAGGAAAAGAGAAAGGAACCTTGTCAGTACAGGCCCCAAGGTCATGAAATTTATGCAAAATAAATGAACTAGAAGAGTTTTCTTGCTGTCTGACTTCTCTTTTGTTTCTAATCCAGTACCAGTGACTTAGGTCAAAATTCTAGTTCCCCCAGCCAGATTTTGCATAGGTACAGATATGATTTTCCCCATAGATGGATACGGGGCCATAGGGAGGCGGGGAGTCTTTTGCTTTCTGGATCCTTGAGCATTGCGTAGGATGCCATGACAGGACCAGTGGGGGAGAATGTAGGAAGCATGGCAGAGAAGGATACATGAGGCAGGGGAGAAGGAAGTGGAGAAGGGGCCAGGAAGAGTGAGGGGTAAAAGTGGTTTTATCACTACAGAAAAGGATTAATTCTGTCTGAGATATGACCTCCAGAAGGACATCAGCTCCCCCACCTCTCCCACCCTCCCACCCCGCCCCCACGCCCACTTCTGTAACTGGCAGGATAGAGGTTCAATTCGCACCCCTGTCCCCCAAACTCCTTGTATCTAAGAAAAGGATTAGGAAATCTGAATTATTGGAATTTACAGTCTCCTCTTTTTCATTCAAACTAAAAGCTAAACCAGTGTGAAAATCCATGTCTTCCATATAACACAGCCTCAGTGTTCTGAAAAAGTTAGATTTCTCTAATTTTAGGCTAACACTAAAAAGTATGTTGTGTTAATATACATCCCATATCCCAGGATGGTGTATAGATTTGTGTTATTTCTGTCCTTTGAGAAAGATGGGTGAAATAGCCTTTTTTTAATCTAGTAAAGAGCTACAGATTCTAGACCAGCCGTAATTTCTTTCAGCAAAGCATTCAATCCAGTCCATAGATACATATCTATATTGATGAACTCTATTTCCTAAACTTCTTTTTTTTGAAGTGTCATGAAAATTTTCAAGCATACACAGAAGTGGAAAAAAATAATATGCTAACCCCTTCCCCATATACCCATTCCCTAGATTTAGTAATTATAAAACTACATTTGCTTTACCTATTCTCTTTTTCTTTTCTTTTTCACTGAAATGTTTAAAGCCAATCTCAGATCTTATGTCATTTTATCTCTAGAAACCTTAATATGCACTAAAATTGCCTTTCGAACTTAGTTACATTGGTTGACAGAGACAGCCTCGAAAGTGTTTGTTAGCAAAACTGTTCACAGAAGTTGGGTTAATGAGAAAATTCTGCATTAGGTGTTTGGATCTTTGTGTTAACCTCTCTTAGAACAGGGATATGATGCATGGAGATAGCGTGTCTCTCTGTGCTTGGGTGTCCCTGCATCTTTTTGACTTCAGAGTCCGTTCAGAGAGTGACATAGGAATCAAAAGCTAGGTAGCTCCTTGAGAGATCCTTTAGGCTTAATCCTTGTTTATCCCTGGTTGCCTCTCTCATTTTTAAAAACATGAGATTTCATTGCCTCTTTTCAGTATACTTGAATATTATTTTGACATGTGGAAAAATGATTTGGTATATTTTTGCCCATTTAATGTTCAAAGTGAATATGACAATGAATGCATTACTTACCAAACTAAAAACCAATGGGTGTGTGTTTTGTTTTCTTTAAAAGACTTGATAATTTAGAACTTCTAAAATCCTGCCTTGGACTTATGCTGAATGACTTTGCCTTCTTTAGTTTCTTTTCATGAAACCAACTCCTCTGGTCTGTTATTTAGCTTGATCAGAAACTCTTTGTGTGGGTGTGTATGTCCTGGCTCACACATTAGTATGATGAGATATGAACTCATTCAGATCCCATTATAATTAATTTTAGACTTGCTCTACTGTCATCTCTTAGAATTTTCTAATTAAATTTATTTTACTTTTTGCTCTGATGTGGTTAACTTTAGTTTCTTTGAATTTATGTTACTTAACACACAACTAAGGATGTTATAAAATTAAAAACAAGTTTTTTAGAGAAGTCTTCCTTAGAAAGGCTCTGGATGAATATGTGGTATGCTAATACTAAACCAGAAAAGACAAAGAAATGTCTTTTGAGATTTGACACCTATGGATGATCATCCAAAATCAGTTTCATCATCACACCCAAAAATGTATTGGAGTAAAGAATAAATTTACCCACAAAAAGGGGCTATATCAAAGGGAAATATTTATTTTATTTACATTAAATATATTTTGCAAACAATACAGCTACTATATGTAGAGGTAGAAGAGTTTTTTTTGTTTCTACTTGGAGTTCATTAGGAAAAATTTTTTCAGTATTTTGACTTAATTAATTTCCATAAGAAATTGACTGAACTATCTATGTTCAGTGCTTTGGAGGATGCAAAGATGTATAAAACATCATTCATATCATATCATAATCTAGTAATGGAACTATGTATATAGTTAACTATAATGCAAGGGACAGTTAGAGAAAGACAAACAGATCCCTTCCAGTTGGGATCCTCAGGGAGGGCTGATGAGAGAAGCAAGCAAAGTGGTGAAGCAGGGAAGGCCATTTTCATGCTTCTGATAACTGTCCAGAATATTAGATATTTGATACATTCACCATCATATGGGATCTTGTAAAATGTAATTGCTTTTATTTTGGCAAATTTCCTCTAAGTTTTATGAGAAATGTTTCACTGCTTCTGTATACTATTTATTGTCCTCTTTGCCTTTTTAACACTGCATTACTCACATCTGTGAATCTCGGACAGCAAAGCACAATTAATAGGGGAAATAATTAGTAGCACATTGTGCAGTACAAACAAAGATTCTACAAAATTTTCTCTCCAAAGTCTTGAGTTATTTAACTATCAGTATTCAAAATGTCAAATGTTTGAGCTCCTTGATAAGAGCAGAAAATATTGATGCTGCATGTTTTCTTTGCAAAGCACTGAACTATCGCTTTTTAGAATCTGATAGTGGTGGATTTTTTTCTCATCCCAGTTCGAATGTCCAAAACAAAATCCCAATCTAGTTGACAACTAAACAAGAGAACACTGCATCAGTTTGTGATCCAAAGTGAAATGTGCACAAGGCCGCCTGGCTGGCCCTAGCTTCACAGTGGACTGCCCTGCCGACTTCACTTCAGATTATGTAAACATGTGTTGCAAAACAGCTCTGACGGGAACTTCATAACCTAAACAGTATTCTCTGAAATGTTATTTGTTGTTTTGTTTTTTTTTAATATAAAAGAAGAAATTAAATCAAATTATTTTGAAGAAAAACAACTCTGGGACTTTGTTTAATTGAATTTTGCCAAGAAATACTATTGCCTAGTAGTACTGACCCCAGGGCAGAAAAAAGCTGAAATTCATCTTTTGCAGGGTCAAACTTCTCAAGTGACTTTGCATGTGTCACTCAAGTCACTCAAGTGACTGTTGCATCTGTCACATCAGGACTTGAGGAGCCCTCCCTAGTGTTCTGATCCTGGAGAAAGGTACATGCTATTTTATGTTAACTAAGACCTAAAATGACCATCACTTTCAGACAATAAACTGTTGTGACCTCTCCCTCTAAGAATATTTCAGAATGAATGTGACACTTCAGATAAATGTAGCCCAGTTTCTGGCAGAGCTTGGTGCCATAATCTTCTAGAGCCATTTAAGGCAATAAAGAGCTCTTAATTTTCTGTCTTTCTTAAGTAAAGTGTCTTTTTTCTCCAATGTCATTTTCTTGTATTTCCCAACTCTTCTGCAAAGATAAAATAGGCTGTCTTTTAAAAGACTAAAATTTTTTCCATTCTCCTTACTTATCTCAGGCCATAAAGTACGAGACTGGGACAAGAATTGGAAAGAGCATACTCTAGATTTTTCCTTCTTTGGCCCTTTCTTAATCCCAAGTGATCCAATATGTATGGTAATAGCAGGTACTTAATATACACTTGGTTAGTTAATCAACTAATTAATGAGGCACGATTCTACTTTAATGGAAAACAATAAGATAATTGCTATTTGCTAAGACTTTGTTCCATTTCTCAAAAAAAAAAAAATTGATTCAGTTGGGTTCAGGATTAGTCCTTCAGTCGATACATAAGTACTTACTGAATGCCAGGCCCTGTGTGAAGCACAGAGCATACAATGGTGAACAAATTAGATGCAGCCCTGCCAGTTTAGCATCCTCTGTCCACCCTTCTGCACACTGGAAGCCGGTCATTTCCCTAAGTACCACGAAAGTGCCTGGCTTTAACCCTTTCCTACTGCCCTGTCTGTTGAATGCTGTGATGAAGCCACATCGTACATGTTTGAACAGATGCCTATAGGCATGGTGCGATACATGCAACTTTGTAAAGTGAGCCATGTTTAGCAAGATAACACTTTATTTCATCACAGACTATTTATTTATCAAATAAAATTATGTAGACATGTGGACAAAAATTAGAAGGGGCCACAGAAGAAAGAATATGGGAGACCTGTTGAGGTGATGGGATTCTAGATTAAACATTTATGTTACTACCTTGGTTTTTGCATGATGGGTCTTCTAAAAAGATGTCTGGGGTAAATCATGAAAAAGAAGGCTTGCAGAAATAAATCTACACTCAACTCATGAAGTAAAGACCAACATATAAGGAACCTTTGGGATGGGAGACAAAGATTTTTGATTATAGGAGCAGATCCAGGTTTTGAGGGGGCCTGAAGTTTATAGAATTTGCAGTTCCCTCTTAACTAAAAACATACAAAATTAGAAAAGTGCCCATACAAGCGAAGAGCCCTAACTTTAGCTTCTTTAGCTTTAAGGTAAATCATTCACAAACCACTCTATGGGCAGGGGATTTAGAAAGAGTCTGAAGGAAGGGAAATAAAGAAAAACTGGGGATGCTCTGATATGTCAAGCTTTGAGTTTCTCTGCTACCATTAAGAACTGCAACATTCACCAGATTGAGCTTTTATTGCTGGATTGCTAAATTGAATTTAGCAAAATAGCATGGAGTACAAATTTAGTAATCGTTAATTTGGGATCAAAATAGGACATTTTTCTTTTTTAAATTAGAGTTTTTACTTGGGCATGGATCTTGAAGAGTTTTTTTTTTTTTCTTTTAATCTTTACAGAGCTAATAAAGGGTTCAAAGAATACTGTTTAATTGTCAAATAGCTATTTGATGAATCAGAGATGACGAACTTTTTAAGGGCTCAAATTTTGATGCAGAAAACAAGCTAACAAGAACAACATTAAAGTACGGTCATGGGGTTTTTTTTTTACTTATACTCTACAACGTTCCAGAAAGAATCTGTTTATTAAAGGATTGACTTAAATTTTTTTAGAGAAAAAAATAAGAAATTCATGATAGCTAAGAAAACTAAAATCATTTAAATAGTTACCCTTCAGCGCTGTATTATCAGTGCTGTATGTAGATAAAGCTTAATCCAATGCAGTAAACTTTGACTGATTGTCCTAGATTTGGAAATGTAAATACAGAGTTATTCTTCCCAATGCTATCAAGAGTCTCTTTATTTAATATGACACTGACTGTGTCCCTCCTCTGTAAAATGCTTCAGTGCCCCAGCAGAAAAATATACAAGGGCCTTTGTAACAGTAGCTCTCAGACGAAAAACTGCAGATAAACATGATGAGAAAAATAAGTTCAGGATTGAACTACTGATACATGCTAATGGATAACCTTAAAAACATTAAATGAAAGAAGGCAGACACAAAAAAACTACATGTTATACGGTTCCATGTATATGAAATGTCTAGAAAGGGCAAATTTATGCAACGGAAAACAAATTTCCTAGGAGCAAGAATTCATGTAAATGGGTATGAGGGAAATTTCTAGGGTGATCGAAATGTTCTCAAGTGGAGTGTAGTAATGGTTACACAACCATATAATTACGAAAATCATTGAGTTGTACACATGCACTAGTTGAATTTTATGATGTTTAAATGAAACTTCAAAGCTGTTTTTAAAAAGTTCACCCTCACTAACAGAAAAGGAAACAGTTTAAAATGCTTTCTACGTGTCATATACTAAGACGATAATGATAAAACCCCGACAAAGGTGTGGGAAATGGATACTCACACAAGCAGTAGTTGTAAAAGCAGGTGCAGACTTTCTGAAGGTGATTTGGCAATATGCATCAAAGCCTCAAAGTGAGACTTTGACTCACTTCCAGAGGTATATCCTAATGAAATAGTTGGACAAGTGTCAACATATACACAGAGCTGTTCATCTCTTTACTATGTATAATGGAAAAATTAGAAACAACCTAAATATCCAACAGTAGATATATTATGAAATATCCATCTGTAGAATACCGTGTAGCTATTTAAAATGATGATGCAGATGTATATATGTAATGTCAAAGAGATATTCATAAATATACATGAACAGAGACAATTAAATATGTATAAAATTTAAAACATTTGTTTATACAGTCATGTGCCTCTTAACAATGGGAATATGTTCTGAGAAATGCATCATTAGGTAGTTTTGTCTTTGTGCGAACCTCACAGAGCGCACTTACACAAACCTGGATGGTTCAGCCTACTACGCACCTAGGCTGTATGGTTCAGCCTTTTGCTCCTAGGCTACAAACCTATACAGCATCTTGTTGTACAAAACAACATGAGAGTAAGTCAAGCACAAGCACAAGAGAAAACGATGCAATCAAGAGTCACTATAAACACAAGATGTGTAAGGCTACTGCGGCATAATACAATGTATTGTTTCAGAGCAAACTTTTTTTAATAAGTAAAAAGATTCACTTTAAAATAACAAAAGTATAGTATAGTAAATACATAAACCAATAACAGTCATTTATTATCAAGTACTATATACCGTACATCATTGTATGTGCTATACTTTTATATGACTGGCAGTGAAGTAGGCTTGTTTATACCAGCATCACCACAAACACGTGAGTAATACGTTGCCCTATGACATCATGACAGCTATCACATCACTAGGCGATAGGAATTTTAAGTGCCATTATAATCTTATGAGAGCACCATTGCATATGTGGTCCCTCACTGACTGAAACGTCATTTTGCAGCACATGACTATACCAGAAATTGAGTTCATTCTGGAATGGCAGAACTGCAATTCAGGAAACGCATGTTGAGCAAGCTACAGGCAGGTCCTTTAAGCATTTGGGGAGGGCTGCCTTTATGGGCAAGGAGTACAAAGATGGGGGAGACCAGCTAGAGTCCAACAGTAAGTTCACTGGCTTGTAGGTGGGGAGAGATTCTTGGTGGATGTTTGAATGTTCGTTGGTCAGGAGGTAAGTCTCAGTCTTCCATAAATCAGGCGTTTACTAGAAATAAGTCTCAGTTCTTAAGTTCCGTTCTAAGGGCACATGTGTGAGCTTTTCCATGTCACATACTTCCGTTCCATTTCAGATTGAAATTTTTTCACAGTACAAAGAAAAATCCAGCAAAAACAAGGCTCTGGGTTTGAGCAGTGCTGTGATTTTACTTTGCAAGGTGCAGTCACATCTTACAAGAACACTGTTAAGGGTAGGGCCAGTCACCAGTGATGCAGTGCACTGTGACCTTTTGAGGGCTACAACGTCCTGAGGGATAGGAAGCCTTCAACTCCATTATAATCTTAAGGAACCACCATCGTGTGTGTGGCCTATCTTTGACCCACACATTGTTATATGGTGCATGACTGTACATATATAAAGGGCTGAAAGTTTATATAATAAATATGAACATTAGGTATCTCTGGATGCTAGGACTATTGGGTGTTTCTTCTTTATTTCTTTTGTTTATCTGTATTTTCTAAACTTTTAAAACAAAATGTATCAGGTTTTATGAGAAAAAGCAATATAAGTTTTTTCTTAAAAAATTATCTTTCAGTGACTTCTCATCACTTAAAACTAACTATAAGTTTGCTTTTTGATAGTAATAAAAATCCTGTGGACCCTCACACAATAGTACTTTTAGTGTTTATTGTCTGATAAAAAAAATAATGATAAAAATGACAAAAACCTACTACAACTTCTATACCACTTATATATAGCTTTAAATATATTATTATAGTATCTACAGACATTTAAACAAGTACACACACATCTTTCATGCTTATTTATTCAGTCTACATTACAAAAGTCTTTGAAATAATTCTGGTCTGCAGGTTGGAAGGAACCAACCTAGAGAATAAAGTCTAAATACTATAGCTTGGCACCTAAGGCCCTTTTTATTACAATCTTCATACTTTCCCAACTTCACACCAGTTCACACAAAACTACTTGTTATTCTCTGTCCACACTTCTTTATTCCATCTGCTTTTGTACACGCTATACTCTGGGCCTGGAATGTCCTTTTTCCTTTGTGCATTTGACAAGCTTTCATCTTTCAAGACATTGCTTGAAAATCGCCTGTTTTATTGGGTGCTCACTTTTCTATCCTCTCCAGCACTTCATACATGCTTTTATTGTAGCATTTATCCACATTGTTTTATAATTACTGGCTTGCAAATATTTCCCCAGCAGGATGAGGAATTTTATATTCGTATCCATTGCCTTTAGAACATTGCAACAGAAGAAGCGCTTGCAATAAATCTCAGTTAGATGAGTGCACAAAGACCCTGTCCTTGCCCTTAGGCACTCAGAGTCTAGTTAGGGAAACAGATAATGTCTAATATATTAGTCCTATAATAAAAGATGGCAATGAGTGCACAAAGGAGATATGATTGATTTTGACTGGGTGAATAGGGATGGCTTCCCAGAATAGGGCCCATTTGAATTTGACTTATTTTGATAAGTAGAGAAGAATAAAAGCCTGAGTCCCCCACTAGCTTTAGAAATTCATTCCACAGAAAAGTAAGTGCAGGTCACTCACCAATTACACCCTGAACCTCCAACTCTCTAGCTCTCCTCCGCACTAGTTGTCTCCGGTTCCCACTGCCCGAACTTCCTTTCCTCTTATTCCTTGTCAAAAATCACTAACAATAATTTCCTTGTGAGGATGCTGAGTTGGCACTCTAATCTGGCAGAGTTTGCTTACCTGGCCAGACATATGTTTCGGTGGTAAGAAAAATGCTAGGTGAGGCACAGAAGAACTGGTTTCTCATTCTGGCTTTGCCATAGACTCACTGCAGAGACTAGCTGTGTGACACACACCATACTTCTTGATCCTCGGTTTTTTCTTTTGCAAGATAGAGGTGGTTATGATAATACCCCTGTTATCTAACTCGTAGAATTTAGAACACTGTCTGTAAAAGCGCTTTATTAAACTATGATACACTGTATAAATGCTCAGTTTTAGGATTATATGATTACAATCCTGAAAACACTTCAAGGAGTTAGCCAGTCCCCTTCCACGGACGGGCTTTACAGCTTACGAAGAGAAGCAGGCAATGGGTTGGGGGGAAAAGTCTTGTCTCCCTTGTACAATCAGATCAGTGATTTTCAAGTGACGGTGGATGGTAAACATCTGGAAAGCATAGAAACAAAATATTGGTGTATTTAATTATGTCACACAAGACTATTTCGTTTGAATTTTATCAGCAAAACTGATTGTATTACAAGCAAGTAAGAAGCAACAGAGATACCCTACTCTCCAGTTATTGCCTCAGTTTAAGCCCAAGGTACTTAAACTCTTTTCTCGCTATTGTAGTCAGAGTTCTCCACAGAAACAGAACCAATATGAGAGAGAGAGAGAGAGAGTGACGGAGAGACAGAGAGGTAGAGAGAAACAGAGACAGGGAGACAGAGAGACAGAGATTGATTTTAAGGAATTGACTTATGTTTTGCAGAGGCTGGCAAGTCCAAAATCTACCGGGCAGGCTGGAGTTAATATCTCAGCTTGAGTCTGCTGGCAAAATCGCCTTTCCCTCAAGGGATGTCAATCTTTTTCATAAAGCCTTGTTCAAATGATCGGATGAGGCCCACTCTGTTGATTTAAGTGTTAATCTCATCTTAAAAAAAAAAAAATTGTCATGGCAACATCCAGAGGTATTTAACTAAATATCTGGATACCATGGCCTAACCAAATTGACACAAGTAACCATCACAGTCACCAATTTACAGACCACAATGGCAGGGTGGAAACAGTTTCCCCTCCCCTTCTTGTCAGTTTTCAGGAATTTCCTAAGGTTCTGAATGTTCAAGGGGGCGTGCAGGGTGTGCCACCGTAGGGAAACAGCAGGAAACAGCACTTCATGTGATGGCAAGTCCAGTAGATGGCATCTCCGAAGCACTGAGAGACAGGGTCTGGTACCTTCCAGGCCTTAGACCGACCCCAAAATGTAGCCTCAGGTCAAGTGTAGGTGACAGCTCTCTCATGGAATGCTCGGGATCTTTCTTTAATTACAAATGAGATTGTTCTTTTTTCTTCACATTTACTGGTCATTTTGAGGTTTCTTTTAATTTTTTATTATGCAAAGGCCAAGTCTAAATCATGTCAGACAGCCCTGCTACTCTGAATCTTGATTTGATTATTGTTTTTCTAAGTCCTTTTTAAACAGTTCTTTTGGTTCCTTTATTTCTGATGATTTTTTGCCTTATAGCTGGAGCATGATTAATGCTCTATGGTAATCAGATTTAGCCTGCAGAAATTTTTAGTTTATCAAGTTAATTCACAGGAATTCTCAGAAAAAAAAAAAAAAAGCTAAAATTCAGAGAGATTACAATGGTTCCCAACTCTGACCGACTTCACTAGGCTCAATATGGCAGCCAAACCACCTTCCCCCAGCCCTCCTCAACTGTATGGAAATTACCTGTTATTTCTTGCTCATCTCTCCCACACTAAGTGTTTTGGTTACTATTTTATCCTTAACACTTTGTCAGACAGATGGGCATTCAGGAAATACTTGTTGATGGAATGAGTAAAATACCTGAAAGAATAGAGAATTTGTTGTAACAATGAACGAAATGGAAGAAACTCGATGAATGTTTCCCTCAACTCTGTATGGGTAAAAATGATCTTAAGTCTGAGAGCCATGGAGGGAATTGCATGGAACAAAGCTATAGATGTGGTTACATAAAACTGTTAAACTCTATAGATCCAAAGAATCATAAACTAAATTAAAAAGAGAAATATCAAACTGGGAAAATATTGGCTACATATATGGCATAGCAATATGGAAGTAAATAAGGGGGAAATCTAAGATTCCAGTTCAAAAATGAGAAAAGGACATTAAAAACAGACAATTCACGAAAGAGGAAGTACAAATAACAGCCATAAAATAACAAAGAAAAAACATTTTTAAAGAACTACTATTAACAAAAAGAAAGAAATCAATTATAGTACTCATTGCTGACTAGGGCACAGTGACTTGGGTATATGCCTCGTACTTGGCTCTTGGTCTCCAAAGACAAATTTTTAAAACTAAAAGCTAGGCATTAATCAATTTTTTTCCTGCATTTTAGCTGTTTAGACTCTACCTTAGGAGTAGTACTTAACAAAATAGCCCTTGTTTCCACTAAAATGATGGGAGAAAGGTAGGAGTACAAAAATTAAAAAGTGCATTAGGTTAATATTAAAGTATTATTCTACCATAAGCAGGTAGAAATCAAACATATTTTATTAAGCTGAGCAGTGTGATCTACATGTGGTCCACCAACATTTTATCTCAGTCACCCACACCTTCAATGAAAGAATTATCAGTGACTATAGAAAATTATGAAATTAGTTGATCAGTATTACTGATACTGCTCTTTATTGGGTACTGTTTTCCCAAAGATCCAGAGAGAATGATGAAATGAAGCATCAATTTTGTCATGAAGCATCAATTTTGTCATGTACAGTTATGTAATATGAATAAAATTTTCTTCTTTCAAAATCTTTTCTCTTTAAAAAAACATCAGTTTATTCTCTCTGAGTAAATTTTAATAAAGATTTTTATCATTAACGCAGGCTTCAAAAATTACAAATCATGTCAATTCCAGAATCTTTTTGTTTTGGTTTGGTTTTTGCTTGCTAATCACAAACCACAATGTGAATTTCTGCAACAGCAGAATGCCATGTCACATAAGATCAGTCTGGCTTCAGAGTCTTCTTATTTTCCCTGCATGGAGGACAGATGCTTTTTTTTGTTGAATCGAGACCATAATTTGCATCTGGTGAGACAATGGGCCATATTCTCTTCTGTCTACACAGAGAGATACATTGACAATAGAAAGAGGTGCTCAGAGATAGAGGCAAAATTTGGCTCAGTTGGTGAAAAATTAAGCCTGATTTTAAAATGTAAATGGTCCAGTTAATATCTAGTAGGAACAAACCAGCTAGTGGGTTTGGAAATTTATTTTAAAGTTTCTTGAAATTTTCCTTTGAAATTCTCTGCCCAGTATTAGGAGTAATTCCAGACGCTAAAGAGTTTCAGAGGCCTCTCTGGCTTAAATAAGAACCAAAATGATTGTCTATATTGGATCCAGAACTTTGTTAGGCCGTGGATAATTTTTTGTTAAGCTCTATGTCCTGGATTTCCCTCAGTGATTGATGTGTTCCCTTCCGTGTTCAGAAAGCTTTTCTAATATTAACCTAATTTTCAAAAGTGACCCTGAAATATGAGTCAAAAGTTCCATACCTGCTTTCCATATGAGGAAGCTGGGGCAACAAAGGAACTCTGGGTTCTCAAGTGGTTGTGGAAATCTAGCCTACATGGAAACGAAACTTCTGCTTCCTTAGGTGATCTTTCTTGTTTGTTTAAAATGAGATTCTTTCCATTTCATCCGTTCCTAGGACATTTTTTGACACATGTAAATTTGGAATCCCCTCTGATTAGAGCCAATTTTCTCCAGACACCCAGTCATGGATTATGAGGAGCCTCTGCTTAGGCCTCTGCTCCCAATACAAACACTGGCTGAACAGATCATTATTGATAGATTTCACCAATAAATATTATAGAGAATCTAGAGAGTAATTTGTTTAATTACCAGACTGGAGTATGTTGTCTCTGAAATCTACACATTTGGGTTTTGTTTTTGTTTTTGTTTTTTTCCTTAGAAAAGCTATTTGAAAGAAAGTTGACAGCTTTGAGAACAGAGAAAAAGTAGAAAGGGGGTTATTGGTTTTGTGAATTTTAGATTTTCCCAAGGAAAAAGATGAAAAGGGGCTGATTCTATTCTTAGAGCACAAAATTCTTGAGTTATATGACATACTTCCCTTTTAAAATGAAGTTAGAAGGAAACAGAGATTCTTTGAGTCCAACCGCCCATCTTACAAATGAAGAAATTGAATTCAAGTAAGTTGTTACATGCTGTAGAGCTATTTTCGTGTCAGTATGTATAAATTTACCTTATTCTTTTAAAAGCCATACGTACATCTACAAAGATGTACTTTAATTTATTATTCATTTTTCTTTGAGAAATATTTTGGTTATTTCCAGTTTTTCACTGTTATAAACGATGTTGCAATGAATAACCTTGTATAGGTATATTAGTTCAGTGTGTATTTTTATAGGATAGATAACCAGAAATGAAGTCAAAATTTTAGCAGAAATAGTCATCCTATGATATTGTACCCATGACTACACATCCTTACCAACCCTGGATATTATCAAACTTTTAAGTTTTTTAAATGATTATTTTTTTTTTACATTTATCTCATTAATCTATCTGAAATTTGCTTTTATGTATAATGTGAGATAGGGGCCTAATTTATTCATTTTGTTGATATTTAATATGAAAGGAAGAGCAGAGTATTAGGGGTAGAAATGCCACTAAAGACAAACATCAGGTTACACAATCCACTTAGCGAAATTAAAGCCCTATAGCGTACCAGACCTGCCTCCTGTGGCCATCTGAAAAGGCTAGTTAGGGACCTTGTATTGTTATGGTAAAGTTGCATCATATATACATTTTGGGATTTAACTACACAAGCTTTTTAAGCTTCTGATCACCCAGATACTAGCAACTTCAGGACATTTTAAGAGACTTCTAAATATTGTCTACAGTGATTTTTACCATCCATGTCAACAATGAATCTAGTCTGTTCTCCCACCCCTACCCACCCACAACAGATATACCTAAGATATGGTAGAGTGTGCTGCCTTTTGAAGGTTTCATTGTGTCTCTCACTCACAACCTCTAAGGAGCTTATGAAAAATATTCCTTCAATCACATAACACGCAGAGTGTGTTCCTGAAAGGATCTTGAAAAGAGGTTTTTTTCACCTTATTATGTTTGGAGTTTTTAAGTTTTCCAGTGATTTTTTTTTTTTTTTTTGCACCCCTTATGAATTGGTACCTAGCTGCCCTAATCCATAATCAACCCACTTTTTCCCCGCAAGCTTCAGAATCTCCTCAACACAGTGCTCTGGGCAGCTACTACCAGTTGATCAGAGTTGGCGCACAGGTAGAAATCAGTTTGCCAACTATAGGTTATTTTTAGTAGGTGTTCCGTGTAGTGGTAGGAAATTTTTGTGTTGATATGTTCATGTTATTACCATGATGTGTATCGATGGTCTCACCCACGGGTGTGAGACAAGGATTATTGGGGGTGGTCTGGCCACCCATGGAAAAGTAGGCTGTGGTTCTTTGGGGGAAGAAAGCCCTTCCTTTTTCCTTTAAGGGCTGATGTGAGTCATATAGTTCCTTCTACTTTCTATGTCGAAGGGCAAAGTCTGGGATATGATTTCATATCAGGAGTTCAGAGGTTGCAGAAAAATGGCTAGCAGATACCTCTGATGCCCCACACACATCCTTTAGCACTCCCTGTTTTAAAAGCAGGTGGCTTCAGCGACTCTGCCTGAGGACTTGCTCTGGCTGCAGGAGCGCACATGGCTTGTGCACAGATGAAAGTGCTGGGCGATCCATGCCCTCAGGAGCAGAACCCAACCAAGAACAGGTGGAATCGTGGTACAATACTCCAAGGGGTACTGTTTGCAGTTTCCCAGGGGTCTCCCAGCTGCCCCAGTGGTAACAAGCTTATTAATGCTTGCTACCTAAAGGCTGCCTTTTCTCCCTATCTCATGTCCCTATTTCCCTACCAAGAACTCCTTCCAAATAACCTACTTGCAAGCCAATCTTTTTCTCAGAATCTGCTTCTGGGAAAACCTAGTATAAGGCAGAAGGAGACATCACCTTTGTAAAAAGAGAGTGACATATCCTTTTGAGAACTGATACTAGCTAACAAAACATTTTAAGGAGCTACCTGTAAGCAATAACGAATTTCATTCTTTACTATGTAAAGAGATGCAAAAACTTTTCTGGGGCAAGAAGGGTATCTGTTTTTGTAGAAACAAGGCAGCTACAAAAGGGAGGGGGCGGATTCTCAGGACAGGGAATCCCTGTCATACCTGCCACCTTCCAGCTGAAGCAGTGAGTGAACTGGGGCTGCTAAGAGAACTCCCCATCTTTTATGAGACCCCAGGGACAGGGTCCAGGCTCAAGCACCAGGAACTGTACCAGAGGCAGCAGTGATAAATAAAATATTACACTGTAATTTTTTTATTTGAAACAATTATAAATGTATTCTTTAAATATATATACATATAGATAGATAGATAGATAGATAGATAGATAGATAGATAGATAGATAGATATAGATAGATAGATATAATCTCTTCAGGATTGCCAAATGTCATTTGATAGGACTGTCATCGTTCTTAGGTTTTGTCTTTTTAATTTAATAATATTATAATATTCATATGTTTATGAAATGATGTTGATAGAAGATACTATTTGTAAAATAGTATTCTTATTGGGCAGAATTAAAAGCTGCCAACCATTTGTCAGTGTCCCTCTTATATGGGGAGACACTTAAACTCTGGGAGCCACTGATTAAACCCACATGGAAACACCCTTTCTGTGATGCAGGGGTTTATACAAACTAGCCACATTGAAAGCCAATGTAGTGGCCAGTCCCTGAGAGCATAGGCCAGCCCTCTGTGGTGGTTCCAGAGGCAAAGATTTCTCATAGAATATTATTCTGGGGTGAACTGGCTAATCCTTAACCCCTCATGCCCAGTGCCTGTTCTCGGGCTCTTTACCTGTCCATCAGGATTTCTCTGGGATGGCCTTAAGCTTTCCAAGCTAGTCTAAATGCTTTACTATACCTGCCCCTTCCTCAGCACCTATATGTGAGGGAGAATAGAGCCTTCTCATGTTCTCAGTCAATCCCCCCATCTCCCAATACCCCTTCAGGGGACCTCACTTTGGAAAAGAGCCTCCCTTAATAGTAAAGGCTGTGTTTGTTGTTGTTGTTATTGTTTTAACTCCTTTGAGGTCAAAACTTCACTCTATTGTGAAAAGTTTTTGCAAATTATGCATTTCACTCCATTCCTCAACACCGTTCTTCCAATCATAAAGTACTAAGGTTTATCTGCATAAAAATGAAGCCCATTTATAATTTTAAACTGCTAGAAACTAAAGGTACCATTAATAACAAATAAGGAACATGATTTTGGACATAAGAGAAAATGATAGTGGCTAAGCTGAGAATGCTCTCACAAAAAGAGCAAGGCCAGGTAATTTTTTAAAGAGATTGAGACAAGCACTAAAAAATGAGGTCAATCACATTAAAGGAGAATGCCTGTTTTCTGGGATCTGAGGAGATAAATTAAATGGGGACAACTTTTAAAACTGAATAAGATGGGGTTAGGTGGGGAGCATCTTTCTGCCCCTATCACACACACAGATTTCAGCATAGAAGGTCAGAGACATTGTTCTTCAAATTGTTAGGCAAATTGTCCCTCTTGAAAAGTACTTGTTTTCCAATAAATAACTTCACGGTATATCTCTAGTCCAGGGGCCAATGTGGCCAGGGGAGCATTGGGCAGAGGAGTCAGGAGACGCAACTGGCTTGGCCGTTATAGAACTGAGATTCCAGATGTAAGAGTTTGCTAGCACTGCTGTAACCGAGTGCCACAAACACGCATTTGCTCACCGTTCTGGAGGCTAGCAGTCTGAAGTCAAAAGATTGGCAGGGCTGTTCCTTCTGAGGGCTGTGAGGAAGGACATATTCCCGGCCTCTCTCCTGACCTTGTAGATGGCTGTCTTCCTGTTCACATAGCATTCTCCCTATACGCTTGTCTCTGTGTCCAAATTTCTCCTTGTAAGGACATCAATCCTATTGGATTAGGACCCACCCCAATGACCTCACTTTAATTTATACCTCTGTAAAGACCCTAGTTCCAAATAAGGCTACATTCTGAGACCCTGGGTATTAGGACTTCAATAAATGAATTTGGGGGAGACACAATTCAACCCATAACAGCGGGCAACCTCTCTGGTTTATTTCTCTTCTTTAGAGGAGAACGTTGGCCTTCGTGTTCCTTAAGGGCTCTTTCAATCTCAGCTCTCCAAGATTCTTTCAGCCCTTTTAACACTGCCAAGCCTGGCCCCCCTATTCACAGGACTATAAATATAAGAATTTTCCTGACCCAGGCCTGCCAGCCCGTCCTGGAGGGCGGGAAATGAGTGGGGAAATGCTGGAAGGGTGGAGTTTTTCTTTAACCTTTGGTCATTTTCATGAGTTCTGTAATCAGACAAACATTTAGAATGTGGTGAACTGGGGTTCCTGACATCCTAAGGCAAACAAGCAAACTTGATGGCATTTGTTCTTTTCCAAATCCTGAGGTTTTATGTGTTCCAACGATAGATGACAAAATAGTTCCAGGGGAGCTGCAGTGTTTTGTTCTCCCTGCCAATTCATTAGCAACAGAACGGTTGCCGGGCTGTACTCCAGCTAGGCTGACATCAGTTCCCCAGTAAAAGAAGGACAGAACTGGAGCTGGGTCTGTGCAGCCAACAGGGATCAGGAGGGCTCAGCTGTACTGACACGTTGGCAAAAAAAAAAAAAAAAAAAAAAAAAGGGGGTGCGATAGGGGGAGAAAAGGGAAGAGAGTTGGAAAAGTTCGTAGAGATGAAGAGGTCACCCAGCTTCTTCGAGAGACTCAGGAAAGTAGGAAGGTAGTGGGGAGCTAGGCATGGTGATAACACATACTGGGATCCGGCCAGCATAGTCTTCAGTGAGTATTTAGAAAAATTGGGGTTTGCTTGACCTATAAGTAAAAGCCATCAGTTTTAGAAACGTAAGCTAAGAACATGTGTGCAAAAAGAAACCTATATAAGGAAGCCGGGCTGGGCTGTAGTTATGGAACAGCCCACATCCTTTCTTTGTGCCTTTTTTATTCATCTCTAAATGAGGGGATGGTAATACAATTGCACTCTTCTCAACTTAAAAATACTTTTCTTCTGAATCACCTGACAAGTCTTTTTTCCCCCTGCACAGTGCTTATATCCATTAAGAGATCTTCCAGAGCCACTTTGTCGGTTTGGCAGCTCTCGCTGGAAGCGTCCGGCACTCCAGACATTGAACGAGGTCACTGACCCCCCACTCTCCTCCTTGTCTTAGTAAAGTGCCAAATCTTTACGTTTAAGGTATGTTTTATTAGGAGCTCCCTGGGCTTTCTTTCCATAGCACTTCTCCATTCTCACTTCTGGACTTTCCTCCCAGCTTTTTACGATGTTAGAGAGCTTTGGATGCCACTTCATGGCTTTTGAAAAGCCTGAGTATTATATGAGTGTGTCTACATCTTACCTTCTTTTTCAGCCACATGCAGCAGGGCAGGGGAGAAAGAAAAATCATCCTTGTAGCACCACTCCCAGCTGATGGGCAGGCACATCCCTTGCTACAAAGTAGCTGAACAAAGGGTCTCTGCACACAGAAAACCAGGACAACAATGAGTTTATCACAAAAGAAAAATCTGGAGTTAGGTGAATTGAGGATGAATTATAATACATTAAACAACTTACTATGGTTCAACCCCATTTCCCGACTGGGTTTTCTTTGACTTATGTATCTCAAAATGATCCATTTTACCATCTTTCCACTTCTATACCCTTGGATACTGACTCTCAGATACTAAACCTGGTCCTCCTTCTTTAGAAATCGTCCACTTATTTATTCGTCCATTCATTCATTCAACAGCAAGGACAGAGTGTCTCCCATCCACTAAACATGGTGCTTGGGGATGCACAGAATAATAGGAAAGGTTTCCTGTCTCAGAGGAACTCCTAGTCCAAGGTCTCCTCCAGACCATGAGGGCTCTGGATTTGGGTTTTGACTTTGACTTTGACTCTTTGAACTTATAGTACCCTTGCTTTCTTTCCAAAGAGGAAGTTGGCTTCCTTGCTAAAGCAGAGCATGGATATCTGCCAAATTCCTGTCCTTAACCAGATATCCAGTCCCAACTTCTCCTGCTTCTTCCTGTCTCTATTTAAAGTCCAGCAGGACAGTTCTTTTGCCTGGAGTTTCCACTCAAATTCAGAAGCTCTGTCCATATACTGAAGGTTATAAACTAGAGCCTTTGGGCCTACAGAGCCTCTTAGATGTTGCTTCTGGGGAGTCTCAACCTTGTTTGTTCCCTCTTGGGTCCACCCTTAGCCTGACCGCCACTGGACTATGACAGAATTCTAAGAGTCCAGCATATCTGAGAGCTAATCTGTAACAAAAGAAAGTGAAGTCAAAGGGGAACGTCTAGGTATTTCCCTTCTGAACCAATCCAGTCTAACCGAGTTGTCAGAGTGGTATCTGATGGCAGTAACTCTGCCAGGCCTCTGGGAGCCCAGGTCTGATAGGCACAAGCTTCTCGGCCACCTCCGCTGCTTTGTCTTCTGGTAGGGCTGGGGGGAGGTGGTTACGGGGTAGTGATGCACAGAGAGGTCAAATGGGCACTGGGCACAGCCTATATCTGCTGAAAATACTCACCCTGAATCCAATCATGAGGAGAAAATCAGACATCCAGTTCATGGACATTCTACAAAACAACTGTCCTGAACTCTTCAAAAAGGTTAATGCCAAGAAAGATTGTCTAAAAAGCAAGGGAGTTGTTCTAGATTAAAGAAAACTTAAGAACATGACAGTTAAATGCAATGCATGATCCTGGTTCAGGTCCCGAATTGAAAAAAATATGGCCATAAAGGACATTATTGGGACCAGTATGGCTGTGTGTGTGTGTGTGTATGTGTGTGTGTTTGTGTGTAGAAAGAGAAAGAAAGAAAAACAAATGGGGCAAAACGCCAGCAATTTGTGAATCTAAGTGAAGGATATATGGCTATTCATTGTACTGTTTCTTCGACTTTGCTATTGGGTTGAAATTTTTCAAAATAATAAGTTTAGAACTCCAATGTAGTTCAGGTTAATAGACAGAGAGAAGGAGAGATGGCATGAGGAGACTGGCAGGAGCCAGGAGGGCATGACATCCCAGTGAAAAGGCAGGAACCAGGCCAAGTTCTAGGAAGGCACGCTGGCCACAAACACAAAGAACCTGCAGCTTAGTGAGCACCTGGCTGCCTCAGGTCAGCCTCATCATCTGGAGAGCAGATGTGGAAGCAAGAGGCAAATGCAGATCCACTAACAAGCAAAGAACTCCCAATAGTGCCACGTGTGGACTCCGGAGGCTCAGAACTGGGAAATATTGAATAATCCAGTGCTTGGCCATTATTCCAGAGGCCAGACAGACTGAAGCCAGCAGGAACTAACACGTCTGCTTAATGCCCAAGGAACTCAAATGGTGGGGGTAGGGGCTCATCAGGAGGCATTGACCTAATTGGATTTTATTTGCTCTCAACTGGTTAAATTTAGCGTTGTCAGATTAAGTTACTAATTACTCCCACAGATGTGATCCTAATTTCTCCTCTCTTCCATCTTTTGTGTCTTCTGTTCTCTATTTGTAATTCTTTCTGGCGGTCCCTGTTCATCTCCTGGTTTTATGCCATTGTGATGTGTGGAAAACATTAGAAGACCTCTCTAAAGTGTCTTAAAATGCCTGAGTACAAAGATGCAAAACAAAACAAAACAACAACAAAAAAAACCACAACGACTCTCAAAGCTGGTTTCGGACTCAATAGTGTGACACTTCGTTTCCAAAGTTCAGGTTGCTGAGTGCTAAAGTGACCCAACCTCCACACCCTCTGGCTTTGTCATCTTTTGGCATTTCCATAACATTTCTGGCCCTTATAGGAATTTCTGATTTCTCCTTCCCGACTATCTTTTAATTTCAGCTCTCCTGAGCAGAGCTTTTCAAATTTTAGACAGGACTAGCAAGCAGTTCAGCCTTCTCCTCTCCAGGGTCTTCCCCTGTACATGGAGATGTACAGGGAGGGAGGTCAGCCAGGGGTTGGTACAGCCAAGGGCTCTGCTCAGTTTCCACCACGCACCTCAGTAACAAAGCAGCCGTGACAAGCATTGCCAGGAGCATGTGCTGGGAGCCAGGAGTAGATGAATTCCCGGTGTGAGTTAGGAAAACAGTAACCGGGTTTGCTACAGCTGTGATTCACATGCAGGATTCAGCCTGGAGAAGTCTCCTCCTGAGAAACCATAACATTTGCAGAAGTGGATTCAAGCAAATCCCAGTGATTTTCAATCTCAATCTCTTTCTTTCGCACGTTCTCTCCCTCTCTCAGGCTCTCTCTCTCTCTCTTTTCCCTTTCGCTGAGCAACAAATCCTTATGTTTGAATATAAATTTTAGAAAAGAACGAATTTACAAAAGAGATCAAAACTCAGCCTGTTTGATTTTTTGAGGGCGCTGTGAACCTACGTGGCCCCTCCCCAGTCATCCCAGGATACTTTCAGGGTATCATCAGAACCCCACCAAATCTAGGGTATGAAAACCATTGCTTGTTCTGTCTTCCCCACACACAGAGGGAATATGGGGTCTTCTCTGGTCATGCTTTCTCAGATTCTCTTCAAACAACACCTCTCCACCGCTCCCCAAGCTGTTTTCATGCTTCAACACATACCAAGAACTTTATCAGGTAAGATCTGTTCTGTTTCTTTCTTGAAAGTCTGGAAAGTGTCTTTTGATGGACACTGAGTCTAATCATAACTGGTGCTATCTTCAAAAAAGATCACTGGCCTGAACTTAATGTATTTCATCCTACTAGGAAAATAAGGTGTGATCACATGCTTTCAGTTCCATGAGGTCGAAAAGGTCCTGCTCACAGATTTTTCCTTCGCCTCCCTCATGGGATGGGAGAGCCCTAGGGTGTGACTCGTCTCCCAGGTTCTGTCATGCTGACTTTTTGTTAACTCAACATCTTTGATCCAATTGAACTTGCTTCATCTTTTTATTATTATTATTATTATTACACACTATGTCAGCCGCTTACTTTTCCTGCCATTGACTGCTAGTCACATTTTCATCTGTAACCTCAAACGTCATACGGGATGGAAAACTATGAGAAAGTTCACCTCTGAAGCCATGGAAAGTTCCCAAATGTGAGAACAACATGGCAACCTATGGTGGGAAAGGCCACTAAACAACTTTATTACATCAGCTATCACAATAGCAAAGACTCTTGGGGTGGAAAATTTATTTTATATGACTACCAATCATCCCAAAAGAACGTGTTTTTAGTCATTCATTTCAAATTTGTTTGGCTCGTTCCTCAGCTACTTAGTTATTTTTCATTTTATTTCGTTAGAGATTAGATTGTATTTCCCTAGCCCATATCAGCCAGAATGCTGTACACTCTTAATAAACAAACAGTGATGATCCATGTGTCCCCTGCTCTTATCCTCACCTCTAGTTCCCATCAATATCCCTTCTGGGAGTTCCCAAAGAGCATCTCACCTGAGTTCATCAAAAAGTTCAGGACCACCATGGGCTGCCACCCCTGTCTTCTTCTGCCTCTCCCTCTTCAGTGATGTCAACTGCCCTGGCCTTCACTACTTATGCAGCTGGATGAAGATGTCTCAAGGCTTCCTCCAGTGTTCCCAGTCAACCACCCCCTACAGGTCCATTGCCACTGTCACCACCCCTGATACACAGGGACCTTCAGTGTACCAATGTAGAGATGAATATTCTGAAGGTTATAAAGTTTGGTGGCAAAATGGGAGAAAGTCTCTTTTGTGTAATATATCTGCGTGAGCAGATTACTGAAGCAGAACTACCTTATATCCAACATCTTAGGGTTTTTAATGAGAATAATTGTTTCTCATTGGAGGTGCTATAACAGAAATTCCATGAACTAGGTGGCTTATTAACAACAGAAATTTATATGTCACAGTTCCGAAGGCTGAAGTCCAAGGTCTGGGTGCCAGCGTGTTTCTGGGGAAGGCCCTCCTCTGGATTTCAGACTGTTGATTTCTTGCTGTGTACTCACAGGGAAGAAGGGTCTAGGGAACTCTTTAGGGTCTCTTTTATAATTGCATTAATCCCATTCATGAGGGCTCAATCCTTATGACCCAATTCACTCCGAAAGGCCCCAGGTTCTAATACCATCACATTGGCCATTAGGATTTTAATGTATGAATTTTAGCAGGACACAAACATTCAAACCATTGAAATAATGCTTTCAGATTTTCTGCATAAGCCTTTCTCTTCTGGGACTCAGTCCTGGGTACATAGAAGTAAGACTAGGATTTGGGGAGTCCTGCACATTTCAGAATTATGCCTTCTACCAGAAGCTTTAACAAGCTTTTCTGTTTCAGTCTCTCTTCCCTTAAATGAGTTTTCTCTCCTAAGGTCATTCTCCCTCTTAAAAATCAGTTTTTGGCAGCTCAGCCCACCAAACAGGCCCAGACACGTCTGAACTCCAGCAGGGGATGGCTTAGGCTTAAGCTAAGGCCAGTGCTACATAGCTTTCTAGTTTAAATTTACTGCAGGCTCTTTACCCAATATGCATGCCTTTATTTCAACAGATAACTTTGGTTACATCAATCATTCATTTCTAAGTTAGTCATTTTCTTTTCTTTGGCCTTGTCCTTATGAGCTCTTCGATGTCAAATGGCAGATTAGTGAGGTTATTATTGATCATTTGATTCATGTGCATTAATCACATGAGTATGAAGTGTATCATTCCTATTTCTCCATGTCAGCATCCTGTTTGTATAAAATAAATTTAATCAAATGAATCTTTACTTGGATATGGAGTAATTGAAACCCTCATATGTTGGGAATGTAAAATGGTGCAGCCCCTTCTGAAAGTAGTTTGGCAGTTCCCGAAAAAAGTTAAACATAGAATTACAATATGACCTAGCAGTTCCACTCCCAGGTATATATCTATGAGAACTGAAAACATATGTTCACATAAAAATTGTACACTGGTACTCATAATAGCATTGTTCATCATAGCCCCAAAGTAGAAACAACCCAAATGTCCATCAGCTGATGAATGGATAAACAAAATGTGATGTATGCATGCAATGGAATATTATTCGGTCATATAAAGGAATGATGTACTGATACATACTACAATTGGGATGAACCTTGAAAACATCATGCTAGGTAAAATGAGCCAAACCAAAAAAAAAAAAATCACATATTGTATGATTTCATGTACATGAAATGTTTGGAATGGGCAAATTTATAGAGACAGAAAACAGATTAGTGATTGCCAGGGACTTGAAAAAGGGAATGGGGAGTGAATACTAATGGATGCGGGGTTCTTTTGAGGTGATGGAAATCTTCTGCAGTTAGATAATGGCAATGGTTGCACAACATTGTGAATATACTAAAAACTACGGAATTTCTATACATTAAAAGGGCGAATTTTATAGTGTGCAAATTATATCTCAACTTTTTAAAATGGATCTTTACTGCATATTAAGCATTCAGCACAAAAAGAGCCTGCTTTTTTCTCCTAATAACTAAAGTCCAGTCTTTATTCAGATTTCCTTAGTTTTTACCTACATATTTTTTTGTTCCTAAAGCCTGCTTTTTAAAGAAAAAAATTAAATAGTTGCCTTACTGATCTATGTTTATAACAAATTGCAGTTTTCTTGTGAAATGCAAAATCTTTGTAAAGCCCAAATAGACAGAATAAATGCTTTTTCTATTCGTTCACCCAGCAAATGTTGAGTACATGGCACAGCAAAATGCAGAGCATTGCAGAGATAATGGTGGCTAATGCAGATACAGCCCTTCCTTCACAGGGAGATACAGGCAATTCAATACAGTTTGAAAAGGGCTGTGCCGAGGAAAGCCCAAGGCTCCGTGGGAGCACCTGGGAGGAACACCCACTTGGACTTGAGGGGCCCAGGGAGATCTTTCTGGAGCCCTCAACTCCTACTGGACACCTGAAGTCAGCCCGAGTCAGGAGATCAAAGAGCAGAGGGAGGAATGTTCCAGAAAGAAGGAACAGCAGTGCAAGGACCCTGAGCTGGGAAAGAACACGGCATATTCTCAGATCTGAAAACAGTTCAGAACAGCTCTTGAAAAAAGGCCCAGTCTAAACATTTGGTATGAGCCGAGTTCAGACAATTAAGTTTAGGAATTCAATACTTCTGTCAGGATTCTAGCTTGTTCAAACTTTACTTTGTGTCAGAATGTTTTCAGCTGCAAGTAACAGAGATTCTGGTTCCCACAGGCTTGCAGATTAAAGACATTCATTATTTCATACAATGAGACGACTACAAGGAGAGTGGACTTCAGGCCTGGTGGATTCAGAGGCTTTCCAATGTCCGTAGAGGCCCAGCTTCTGAGCCTCTCTCTGCTATTCGCCCATTTAGTTTTTTTCAAAGGCAAATTCCCCTCAAAGCCACATGATCTGGGACTTGCTTTCCTGTCCTCTTTGAGCGGAAGAGACACTTCTTTCTCTTTTCTAAAAGCCTCAGCAAGCCTTCCCTGGCATCTCACTGTCACAAATTTCTGATGGATCCCAGGTAAGGAGATAGTTACCGTGAGTGGTTTGGATTAATTTTCTAGCTGTGGATTAAGTGTGGGGAGTCAACCTCAATGTGACTACCCTGGGGACCCTAAACATGGTCGGGTGCCTTGAGCTGGCACTGCATTCGCCTGCACCTGCCTTGGGGCTCGTCTCCCACTTTCGTATCCAAAAGTATGTCTAAATCCAACTTTAATGCATGACAAGTGATGTGGTTTTTATTGCTACAGGTTTTGTGAGAACTTGGCTATCATACTGAAAAACTTCCTAAAAATTATCTTCAAGTCACCCTTTCCTCAAATTTCCACTCCTTACCACAGCCACCACATCTCTTTCTCTCTCCCTCTACTCCACCTTCCTCCCCAGACCTCTTACAGCCAAACTGGTTGTTATCTTTTTTTTTCCAATCTGTTTCTTTAAATCCCTCAGCTTACATTTTCCACCCAGCAGAAACCACCCCTCCCCCACAACAAGGAAGAGAATTTCAGGTCACCTACTGTTTTTCCTGCATGCTTCTGAGGATCTCTACTTGCCCTGTTAGGAATTAATAATTATTAAAAGTTACTAAGAGTTTTGTGGAAATTGTTCTGTGAGGTGCTGAATTAACTCAAAGAGTCAGACAGCTTTGGCTAAAAAATAAAATGACTAAGATTTATTCAAGGGTCTTAGGGCTTGCAAACTGGAAACACTAGTAGGTAATACCCAAGAGAAAAAAAAGAGTCTGAGAGTTTCATGGTAAAAAGTACATTCTTGAGAAGAATTGGTTCTGCATTCTTAGCCCCCGGATTGGTCCAGGATGGTGATCGTCAGATGTCTGGTGGTCATTCAAATGATTAACTGAAGGTCTGAGGTATGCCCAGGTATTAATGCACAACAACACACTGATGTGCATCCAGGTATTGACACAAGACTGGAAGGTTCAAAAGTTTAAGTTCCCAGGCTAGTTAAAACAACAATAATTGTTTCCTTATGCTGTGACCCACTCCAAGTTAATAATTTAGCAGCTTGACCACAGCGACTCCATTTTATTTCTTCATCTATTCCTCTGTGGGGAAAAACATAACTTTAATATGGTTTAAAAATACCACAAACTATGTCTAAAGACAAACAAAAAATTGAGAAATATTTATAAAATACACGACAATTCCTTTAATGTACACAATTACTTTTACAAATCACTAAGAAAAAGATGAACATTCCAAGGTAAAAGATATAGCTGTCGGCTTACAAGAAAGAGAGAGATAACATTTATTTCATTTTAATTTTTTCTAATCAGATTGGCAAAGATTAAAAAACATTACTAATACTCGAATATGGAGCAATAAGTGCTGTTGATGGGAATGTCAATTGGAGCAACTTTTCTGAAAGTCAATGTGCATTTGTGTCAATATTTAAAATATATCTACGTTTGATCAAGTAATTAACACTTCTAGAAATTTATTCTAAAGAACTATGCATGTAAGGACACAAACATGTATGTACAAGATATTCATCCTAGCTCTTTGAAATAGCAAAATTGAACAACTTTATTGTCCAGCCATAGGGGATTAATTTGTGTTCTCAAAGACTTGCTTACCTATGATTGTGTTTCCAAATCTAGCTCAGTGACATCCATATATGAATATTTATTGAATAAATGAACAAATAAATATAGTAGACGTTCTATAACCATTAAAAATGATGATGCACATTTATATTTATTAAATCGTAAGACTGTCATCTGTTGAAAGAAAACGCATGTTCCAATACTACACGAATAGAATGATCTCACTCTTATATTAAAAAAAGCATGTGTGTTTGTATCCATAGAAAAAAAGTTTAGAAGGCTATATACCAAAATATAAGTTGTGGCTCTCTCTACATGGTAACAAATATTGCTGTCTCTAAATACGTGTGCTACTGAAACACATATACCTGAAAGTAAGCATAAACTACTTTGCAGTTTTATATATTTTGCTGGGACAACCTGAAAATGACAAGGTCCTTGTAGAAGCTTGCCACCGGGAAAACTCAAAAGGTTATAAAATTTTTCTCAAAGAAAATACAAAAAGAAAAGTCCCAGGGAGCTCTTCAGCAATACGTTGTGTGATGATGTACTAAGTGGACAAGAAGGTGGACAATACAGCTTTAGGCCTGGTCAGGAGGGGCCTTTCCTGAGCCACATGCTGTAGATGGCTCAGCTGTGGTTCTCTTCTGTCCACCATCCTCCCCACAGGAATCCAAGGAGCCGAGTTCACCCACTTCTAGATCATGCTCCAAATATCTGGGAACTGGATTAGTCCCCTGTGCATGCTTTCTGCAGAGACCTCTTCCCCAAGTGTGACCTCCAGAGGGTCAACTGTGCTGGTAATGTCACTTTCAAAGCCCAAGTGGAGGCCAAGGGCCACTTATGTATGGAGGTATGGGAGACTGGGGTACCCGCATCTGTGTGTGCAAGAATCCCAGGAATGGGCCCTGGGTTGTTCCAGGGCTGAGAATGGAATGAGGAGTAGGCCGGAGGCTGGTTTTCCCACATTCTAGCCTGGAACTCTGGGGACTCTGATAATGCTGAATTTGAAACTGACCTTCCAGGTCATTATGAAGGAATATTTATGAAAGTAGGAGAATAAAATATGATATTTATAGTACGTTGGCCTGATTTACAGCTTTGACTATTTAGACACATGGTATGCAGACTTTCATTTATATTCTTTCCCGGGGTTCCACAAATGTTAGGGACCAGCCTGGAGGCACAGAGCAAAATCAAGTAGACCAGTCTATTGCCTGAGGAACACAAAATGTCATATGAATGGGTCTACAGAAGAGCATAGCTGGTGCTCTCCAGCCTCGTGGACAATGTAGACCTAGATCTGTCTTAAATGACAGCCATGGTTTCTCAGTGGATCCACTGGTACCATCTAGACGCTGGTGAATATGTCAAGCAATGGACCAATGACAAAAGGCCTAGAATATACTTGAAAGCAATGCCTATTAAAGAACAGTTGATAAGCCAAGCATTTGCTAAGAATGGACAACAGGATTCCCAGGCATTCCAGGCCTCAAGCTGTAGGTACACCCGGGACTTATTTGGAAAAGGAAAACTGGCTTCCCATATAGCTTTCTAGAAAAATCACTACTTTCTGGGAGCCCTGGCTTAGGACTGCTCTTGAGCTCAAGACAGAGTTAAAAATAAGAACAAAGGACAATTCATAGAAAAGAAAAGGCAATTATGTTTTAAATATATGAAATATTTTCAACCTCACAATAAGAAAAAAATAAAGTACGCTTTTCACTGTGCATTATCCAATATCAAATGATTTGACAATATGCAGCACTAGGTTAAATGTAGGACAATTTAACCAATGCCTTTTTGGTGGAAATGTAAAGTAGTACATCCTATTCAAAGTTATGTTTTGGCAACATCCATCAAAAAGCAAAATTTACATAATCTTTGACACTACTATTTCACTTTGAGAAATTTATCAAATAGATATACACACCTCAGTATATGTGCACAAAGAAATTTGCACATTGCATAGTTTGTGTATTAGTGGAAGATTAGAAACAACTTGAAAGTTCATCAACATGATACTGGTTAAGTAAATTATGCCTCATTTATTCAGTGGAATGCGAAATTATTGTTAAAAAAGAAATAGACTGCTTTACAAAATGCTTAGAATATGCTTCAAGGTATGTGAAGAAGAAAAAATTGCCGCAAAGGATAGTATTGAGACAACTGAAAAAATTTGTATTTGGACTATGTAATAGATAGTAGTTATTGTGTCATTTTTACATTTCCTGAATTTAATCATTGTATCATGGTTAGGTAAGACAATGTACTTGTTCTTAGGAGATACACAAGCAAGTATTTAGGTGTGAAGATGTCTGCAATTCACTCCAAAATGGTTCAGCAATAATAATAGTAACAATAACAATGCTAATAAAATTATATATATAAAGAGAGAGAATGCAATTATGGCAAAATATTAACTGATGAATGTAGGTGAAAAGCATTCAAGAGTTCATTTTACTACTCTTATAACTGTTCTGAATTTTTTTTAAAAAGAAAAAACGTTTAAAATGAAAGAAACAGAAGTGCAGATTTGTCTATAATATACTCCCTTTTGGAAGAAATGCACGTATCACTTCTAGAAGGAAACAAAGGAAACCGATGCCAGTGGTTGCTTCTAGGAAGGGCAATTGCCCTGAGGGGTGGGGTAAGGAGGAGATTTGCTATATTGTGTACCTAACTATGCTGTATTATTGAAATTAAAAGATATATATATTTTTTACTTTGTGCACATATCCTCTGTACAAAACGAGAGAGAAAGAAGACAAGTTATTTTAAAAGTAGCTAAAGGTACTAACCAAAAAACACAACTTCACCTCTGTTGCACAATGTTAGAGAAGCTATCTCTTTTCCTAATCCATTTTAGGCATTCCCATGTACACCAATCAGAATCAGTCAGGATAATGCTAAAAAAATGAAGGGCAGGACAAAAAATGGCCAGAGACAAGCACAGTTAGTATTTTCCTGTTTCCTTGTAACCTTTTCCCTACATTTTTTAAACAAAGTTGAGATCATACTTATATAACTTTACAGTCGAACTCTTTTTTTTTTTGGCTTAATATGATGTCAAACATCTCATATCTTTAAAAACTCTTTTTAGACAAAAATTTCAATAGCCACATAATATATTATGCTTTCTTACAATCTGTTTAACCAATCTCTATTGTTGGACATTCAGGTTGTTTGCATTTTTATTTTTTTAAAGTAAATCTGCAATGAACATAATTACTTAAAATTCTTCATCTGCATTTCCATTATTTCCTTAAACTAGATTCCTAGTAGAGAAGTTACTAGATTATGTGATATTAACACATTCAAACACTCTTGAGGCATATTTTAAAATTCCTTTCTGCAAAGATTTTTTTTTTCGGCTGCTTTTTGCAGTGCCAAGGACCTTCTAGGACCTGTGGTGAAAGGAGCCTTGCTCACTGTGGACTGGACTAGAAGTCAGGACAGCCGGGGTATGGTCCCTGCTCTGCCACAAATCAGTTATGTAATCTTGAGAAAAGCAATTAAAAAAAAAATAGATTTTAAAATATGCCTAGAACTTATATGATTTTTAAATCACTTCATATTTTTTTCCAAACGTCACAATCACTCCATGAAACAACAGGGAGATGTTATTCCCATTTGAAAGATCAGAAAGCAAAGCCCAAAATGGTTAGGTGATTTTTCCAGGGTTACAGCTGGTAAATATGAAATGCACAACTTCTGGTTCTGATTTCAGAATAATTTCTAAATAATAATCTTTCCTCTTTCTTTTCACCATTTCAGCAATCATTCTGGATCTCAAGGTGGGGATTGCCCTTATGCTTCTCAGACTTTACTGTGCACACAAATCCCCTATGGACACTTATAAAATGCAGATTCTAATCAATAGATCAGGATAGTGCTCAAGATCCTACATTTCTAACAAGCTCCCAAGTGAAACAATGCTGCTGGTCTGTGGACCTCAGAATAGACAGCCTTTTAAACTCTTTTTGGCACTAATATTCCATATTTCAGTATCTGTAGGGAGCTAAAGCTCCCAAAATTCAAAAGAGTGCATGGTTTATCTTGGGAGGCCTGCTTGCATATAAAAGGGAAAAGGCTGGTTCTGAGGAATTCCAGGAGGAAGAAGATTAAGATTAGAAACAGGAGGTACGAAGGGAGTTTCGAAGGGAGTTTCGATTGTACCTTGATCTTCAAGATGTTACTTTAACTATGTTATCTTGGGATACACAAAGGAACAGAATATGTATAAAAAGGAGCCTAAGAAATAAACTCGGAGAGACAGTTGTGAGATCTGTTCTCCCTCCTGCACCCTGTCTGTCTTCTCTTTTTTCTCAGTCCCCGCTCCCCCATTCAGGGACCTGGTTTGACTTGGTCAGCTGGTTTCCGACAAGTATTTTCCACCTAAAATTAAATCATATCATATATAGATGCCATTTATCATATAGAATCAACCAGGTTCCAGAATGTCTAGATCGGTAGATGGGGATCAGTAACTGATGACAGCACAGATTCCATAATTTTCTGCCACGGTGTCAAATAATGAGTTGAAAAGAATTTAAATCTAATAAAGAAGCTCTTCAGAACCAAGAACACAAACTGTGGGACCAGCCCCGTACTGAGTATGACGTTTAGCCGGGGATGCAAGAGTTGTGCACACGAGAAGTTCACTAAGAGCTCCAGGGTGCATGACTAAATAGCTAGGCAGGGTGTCCCCAGGCAGGGACCACAGCCTTGGAAGGCAAAGGCAATAGGAATGAGTCACATGTTTCAGGGACAGCAAATAGACTCATGTGGGAGGAATGTACAATTCATGAAGGAAGATAAGATTGGAAGTGCAACTCCAGGCCAGATTTTTATAGCTTGTGGATGCTTGGTTTAATTTAGGCCTTTACTTAATAATCCAGAGGTATTTGCCATTGAAAGCTTTTGAGCAAAGGAGTGGCTTGAAATGGTGTTAGGAAGATAAATTCTCAGAGGGGAGTGACTGTAATGTTGAAAGGCCAAATCCATATTTAGGTGTGAGAGAATGGCAGTGGGAATAAACATGAACAGATACGCACATGAGAGATACTGTGAGGAAAGTAAGAGGTTGACTGTGTTGGTTCATGACATGTGACAAGAGATGGGAGTGTTTAAGGCGAGTTTTTGAGATTTCAGGGCTAGGTAATCGGTAAGTGATGGCAACATAGCAAAAATAGGGACATGAGGAAATGTATTGACGAGATAAACCACAACTGTCCCCACCCACTTGATATCCTGGCATGGCCCGGAATACTATCATCACAATGGCAGAAGAAAGATTAATTTGAGGTAATCTTGCCTACTTTCTATCCAACCTAGTAACTGTCATTGGTAACAGTTTACTAGGAGTAGAGAGAAATTTTCATGCTTGGATCAGGGCCAAACTAACTGATCTCTGTGGGGTTCAGACTCAGAAGGAGTGACATTATGAATTCCTGCTGTCTGCCCACTCTCAGCACATATAGCTTTATAAAGGCATTAATGTAATTCTAATTTCACCCTGATTTAGCATAGTCCACTGGAAACTTCCTTTCTGGAATCTGAAATTCTTTACAATTGAGGTCAGCTCACAAGTGCACTGGCTTCTTTGCCTTATAGAGGTCTCGATGCCCTCAGAATAGCATAGTTATTTGCAGCAAAGGGCAAACCTTTGTACTCCATTGGCAGCCTCATCTCTGTGGAGCTCGTGGGAGCCTGAGAGGAAGAAGCCCAGACACGCATGCAATTTCCTTCCCTGTGCATCAATTCGCTCCATTGTCTTTTTTGGTGGTTTGACTTTATGCCGCAATTGTAAGGTATCTGGGGGAAATTCTGAGATACAATGCCTAGCTCTTGCTGTACAGACAGAATATTTTTAATTAAAATGAAAACAATAATAGAAACATATTTTCGGAGAAGAGGGTTGGTTTTTGTTTAAGCCACATGTCTTCATCAAATTCCAACTGGGAGAGTTCCACGTGTGGATATTTTTCTCCTTACTTCTTATCACAGACAATTAAGGATTTCTGGAACACCCACTCTGTTCAGAGCACAATAATAGTATGCTATTATTTAGAGTTCAAAACAAGTTGCTAATTCAATAAACCCAATAAAAGAGTTTGTTTTTTCCCTTTGTAACAGGCATGGTTATCCAAGCGATTGACTATATTTCAATAGTAGAATTATGAGGCATTATATAGCATATGTCATAAATTTGCAGTTTACTACAAGATGAGATGGGACTCTGATGAAGCCACCAAGAAAAGGGCTTATCTCATTCCCTCCTCTCTTCTCATTTCTGACAGTTTTAGTGGTGGGAGAGATGTTTCCAGCCTAAGGAAAAGACAGGTGCAGCATCAGCATCTGGCACAAAAGCAGGGATGAGTAATGAGGTCTCAGGATAGTTCTGTTTTTGCTTGGCTGTAAAAATCCTGCCCTGTGTTCTTATTACTCTCTTAATCACTTCTTACGCCAGTAATACAGGCAAAGAAGTTAGTTCAGATATGTTTTCAATCACAGGAAGGCCTTAGAGAACAGGCAACTGATTCAGAACGACTGATTATTTTAACCACAGTCACACAGTAGGAAGATACCCAAAACTAAATAAATGCCCCCACAACTTGCATAAGAACACACCCAAGGAAAGAGAAGGTAAAGCTTTGTAGAAAACCAGCTAGGTTTTATCTGTTACATCAGCTGTTTGGCAAGGTCTGTTTCACATACACTTTTTAAAAACTTCTTTTTGTTGTTTCTTTTCAATTACAGTTGACATTCAATGTTATATTAGTGTCAGGTGTACAGCATAATAGTTAGACTTTTTTTTTAAGTTTCTTATCTATAGAATCAGCTGAGTTCTTTGAAACGTTACGTCATCTTACATTCAAAATGATGATTAAAACTTAGCTTATGGCTATGTCCAAACAGAAACTGAAGGGAAGAATTTGGGTAAAATCTCTGGATGATTTGGGCTAAAAAGAACACTTCTGGTAACCTGGAGCCCGTTTCAGTTACGTTTCACTATCAGTAATGGGGTTACATGGACTCAGACTAAACAATTTGTGTTGCTTCAAGCTGTGCATTTGTGTTTTGGGATATTGTCCAAAATCTTTCAAAATATCCAATTTATTAAGTTTTATAGACTTAAAATATTATTTGAAGGTAATATAGCTCTTACCTACGTCTGTAAAGTTAACTCCATTGGCATCAAAACCCAAAACACTTCATTTTATGGCCCTAGAAACATGGTTTAAAATGTTTAGTAAGATATGAATATAACCCCAGTTGATATTTCCTCATCTTACAGTTAATGTAAGGGCATCATGGAAGGTAGTTTCAGCATCAATGAAAAACTGTATATTATTTTTTAATTGCAATTTTAATTGACATAATGGTAGATCTACACGCAGTTGTAAGAAATAATTCAGAGAGATCCCTTGTAAACTTTGCCCAGTTTCAATGGTAACTGCTCAATAGTAACATAGTCTGAAAGTACAGTACAATATCATGACCAAGATATTGACATTGATACAATCCAGTGATCTTATTCTTATTTCTCCAGTTTAACTTTTGTTTGTGGGTACACGTGTGCTTATTTATACAATGTTATCATTTATGTAGTTTTGTGTATCCACCACACAGTCAAGATAGCCAGTTCTATTACCACAAGGATTCCTTATGTTGTCTTTTCATAACCACGCATTCTTCCCTCCTAGCCCCAAACCATATTACTTTTGACTTATCAGTTAGTTCTCTGTGTAGATTGAAAAGCTGGTATATGTAGTGATTAAGAGTGGCTCTGAAGGTCCACTGCCCGGGGTTGAAGATTCCTGGCTCTGCCACCATACTAGGTAATTTATACACATGATCTTATTTGGTGCTCACAAAAGCTCTGTGAGATAGGTATTCTTGGTTCCTGTTTTAATATAAAGATTCCAAGCCTAGCAAATTAAATATAATACAATAGTTGCTCAGAGTAACACACTAGTAGCCATTTGAACTAAGATTCAAAACCAGATCTGTCTGACCCCAAAACCCATGCTTTTCTACAACAGCAAACATATTAATTACAAGTGTTCCAGTTAGAGTAGTGTGCTGGTTGTTAAGCTTTTGATTCAGCCTCAAACTCACCCTTCTATTCACTGCTTTGTGATGCAAACCACAATTCTCTTTTGCCAGCTTGTTCCTCAATAGGTTGTATCAATAAGAGGCGCTAGGGGAACAAGTTACTGTGCTCCTTTCCATTGTCTTCTGTTCCCATTACTGTCACCCTGGAAACAGCTCCTCACTCTAGCATTGGCAGTTCCTCCCAGTAGCAGGACTCGATTCCAGGTTGCAGGTTGTCCACATTCCCAGAACCAGCCTCATTGCACCCCTCAGTGATACCCTACCACCCAACCATACCCACTCCTCAGAGATCTGGCTCCCAGCTCCTTAGGGTCCCTCCTCTGAGTTCCTGATGCTTCAGGCAAACAGCATCATAGATCTTCAGGCCCTAACCCCAAGACTTTAACTTTTAATAATCCAGCCTCTACGCTTTGTTCCTTCAGTTCTAAGGGTGTCAATCACTTCCTGATGTTACTATCTCTGTAATATCTTCATGTTCTCTTTTTGTCTTTCCAGTTCTAACACTTGGTTAAACAGTGCCTTATATTAAATTCTCTCTGTTAAAATAATTGGTATGGTTTCTGACTCTTGATTGAATCTTAACTGATACAAGTAGATAGCTCATAATTTGGAAATTTGTTTGTAAAATTGACAAAAATTTTGGTAAAATGGTTTACTCTAGCAAATAGGACTTGTTACAACTTTAAGAAAAGATATTTAAAACTTAAAAAGAAGGCGAAAGGATGGCTGTATGTTTGTCCTTTCAGGGTCATACTGGCACCGTCTAACAGGTCTACCCACATACTATATAATCCCCTAGCGAAATGCCTTTCCAGCCTGGCTTCCTTCACTTACTAATATGCATTTACGGTTCCTCCATGTCCCTTTGTGTCATTTCTTTTTATTGCTAAATAATAACCATTGTATAAATACATCACGATTTATCCATCCTCCATTTGACATGTGCTTGCTTACCGATTCACATTAAGGGCTATGTCTTTTACTTTCTAAAAATATACTTTGACAATAATAGCCAACCATATTTCCCACATGAAAGATGATCCTACTGATCCATCATAGGAAGAAAACTCTTTTGTCATTTAAGTCATGATAATGACCTTTACAATTACGCTCAGATTTCCTAAGCATCAACTCACATGTGAACGGTCAAAACAACCCTATTAAAAGCTAATATTTTATGCGTGCAAAAGAGTACCTCGTGAACATTCTAACAAATCAATCCATTGATTTGTTTAATATATATATATAGTGACCTGAGAACCAATTACTAGATAAAAGCTAAGTCACCCTGGTATAAATCTGATTAAAGTGAATTTTTCAAGCTATATATAGTCTCCTTTTTTCTACATATTTTAAATTTACCAGCCTCTGTTAAAGGAGAGAATTGAAATCAATCCTCTACAACTGGGTCTTAGGCTTATCTCCATGAAATAGAATCCTCGCAGGATTTTGAGGCCTACAGGCCGAATTCTGACACTGCACAGAGCTTCTACAGGCAGGGTGGAGAGTAGAATTACATGTCTGTAGTCAGGGAGGCTAGGGTGCATGGTTCGAATGTCAAGGGCATTCTTGGGCTTGCTGCAAACCTCATTCTGATTCGTTCATTTTCAGACTGTTGTGCTGAAGTCTATTTCTCTTCAGTCTTAAGTCATTCCAGACCATGGAGAGAACAGTTCGCTCTCCCCACTCTCCTCAGATGTGGAGCCCCCGGGCAATGGCTGGCACGGTTCACATGTAACTTGCACACACACACACACACACACACACACACACACACACCCCTCAACTAATGTAAAGGTCCCAACATAAACACTAGTTCTCACCAATGTTCCAAGGATTTTAAAGGCTTTGGTGCTGTAAAAAAAATATTTAGTCAGCTTGTGACAGCTACAATCCTGCTCCTGTTTCAGCTTTAAAAAAAAAGAAAAAAATTAAAAAAAGGAAACCATACTCATTTCTTCCTTCCACAGCTCAGTGAAGTTCCAAAAAGTAGAAAGAATCCCTTAGCTTGCCTCATTGGTAGAAATGCCTGGTTGGGACATTCCTTTGGCCACTTTAGCTGAAGTTTTCATACCTCTGGGACTAAAGCATCCTTGCTCTAGTCTCCTGTCTCAGAACTGACTGAGATCTGTCTACAAAGATAGGAGAGCTCTGTGCAAAATGCCCCAGAAAAACAACACGAAACCACACCTGACCCCAGATGGAGGTTGCATTTCCAGAGAGAAAACACAGCCACTGAGATAGTAGCATCCCTCAAGGTCTCTGTTTATTTTGACTGCCGAGCAGGTAACCACCCTCTTAGGAGTTTTGGTCTCTGTTTCTATCATATCTGTGGAAATGTAGGAAACTCTTTTAACCAACAAAATGAAACAGTAGTCTGTATGACACATTGCGGTAACCTCCAAGGGGTCATACTTGCAAGTGAAGAAACCCTCCCTATAGGAAACGGAAAAGCTGACAGGGCCTTTTCTATCTAGGATATTCATGCTCCTGGCTGTTTTCCTGCAGCAGCTTGTACTTAATTTCTTGTTTTATTTGGCAAAGAGCAAACAAGGAAAACAAGGGTATTAATAATGCTAAACGACATTTGATCTTCCTGGGTACACCATGTCTTGTACTCAAGTACTGAATAGAATTTTTTTAAGATTATTGTGTGTGTGCAAATGAGACTAAAATTTGCCACAAAAGTAAATCATTCATTTCCCTTTGTCCCAGAAAAACACATTTTTGTCTCTGTGGCATTTGAATCAATTCTTCTTTCCTATCCTAATTTTGGCATTTTTATGTCATGAAACAACTTTATTTATTTATTCTGCAACTCATGCCACAAAGCCTTAGAGCATGCCAATTAAAAACACAACAGCAAAGAAGCGAAGTAACTCAATTTTCCATCAATGAAATGGTTTCCATCAGCAAGCTCCTTGCAAAATAATATTTGGTGACTCGAATGCCATAAATCTGTTTGTCTCTCTGGTTTTGTGGTAAATCTCACCTGCTATGGGCTTGGTTGGTGACTTTCAAACTTCAGTCTGGCTGCCATTTATTGAACCCTGTTCCCTATCCCTCCTTTGTTAGAAAGGCGGAAAATCAACATGGCCCTGGGAAAACAGGGATCTTGGTAGGAGTCTCCTAAGGGTGATACCATTTACAGATTGTGATTTATGGAATTCAAGTCCTGGAGCATCTGAAGTCTGCTGCAGAAGTTTTCTTGGCATGTTAAAATCTGCCCGCAAGAGAATTTACCAGAAAAGGAACTCCTGAGGTAAGGAGCTAGTGTCTACATCTTTGCCTCAGATGGTCAACATTTCCCAGGAAAATCTCAGTTGGAGCTCTGCTGAGAAATAAGCTGACATCATTGGGTTAAAGGACTTATTACCTCAAAACTCTAATGCTCTAGAAACTTGCGAAAGTCACTACTTTTAAATTGAGTAGCTTGGAATTGCATGCATCAAGGCCTCCTTACAAACAAATGGAGGAGTTGTGCCCAGGAGCAAGTGTCCTTTGCTGTGAGAAACCCCAGAATCAGCAATCTGTATGATTAACACAGTGGTAAGAACACATTTGGTGAAAACCCCCAGCAAAAGCTACTAATATATCTATCTCTAATGCCTCACTCCCACCTCCCCCAATTTGGCCTTCTTAAAAAGCCTGATCCAGCTAATTGCACTTTTGGTGTTCTGAAAATGCAGTGACTAAAGAGAGTAAAGAGTAAATTGAAACTGGGAGATGTTTAGGTATTTTCAATGACCTAATCCAATCCCTAACAACTCCATCCCTGACTTCCTACCTTCTTCTTCTTCCTTTGTTTTAATTACAAAAGTGCTGCATATACATGTGGAATAAAATTTATTAGAGCACAAATAGTTTTAAAAAAATCTTTTATGCTTCCATCAACTGGGAGCAATTATTGTAATCATGTTAGTGTATTTGCTTCTGGTCTTATTTCTGTGCTGAAATTTTAGCAATTTTGTATTATAAATTATATGTATTATAATGTATTATAAATCTACATACTTTCTATAAACAATTCACATACAGAAATAAAGGATAAATTATTTCTTATAACCCCAACCTAGAGAGATAACTATTGTGAAAAATTTGATAGTAATATTATCTATTATATATACATTGATTCTATATTATTGCATAATAACACATAATTTAGGTATACATATCTTATATCTATTACATATTATTTATTATATATACTGACTTGATATTTTTACCAAATGGCTTATACAATATATTCTGTTCTGTAATTTGCTTTTTTTCACATAACAATATATCTAGACATCTTTTGAAGTCCAGATATGGGTATCTACTCCATTTTAAAAATGACCATATAGTATTCTATTGCATGGATGTATCATATTTTATTTATCTAATTCCTACTGATGAAGATGTGTTGTTTTTAATTTTTTGCTATTATGAACAATGCAGTGAACATCCTTGTGTAGTTGTCTTTGCATACCTCTTTGGTAAGTGGAATTGTTGGATCAAAGGATATTGTGCATATATTTTAAAATATGATGATAATTACATCATATAGAATTTTGTCCTTCACTTCCACTAAAGATTGTATCATTTCATGATATCACATTAAGTTAGTAAGTATCATTTTAATGGCTATCTAATATCACCAAGTGAATTAGTACTTCTGAGCCACGTGAATATTGCATACGTGAGACACTTACCCCTCACTGTTTTTAGCTGCTAACACTAGTGGCTGCCTTTAACCACATCCTGAATGAGGAGACTCAACGTGGCTATAAAATGTGTCTTGCTGGAGGCAAAAAACAAAACAAAACATAAGTGATTTTTTAAAATCGAGTTGTATCTGTAAAGGTAGGAAAAAGATGCAAAAGAGTCACTTTCCATAATTTTACTAGGGAATAAGTCAATATTTCAAAGATGAAAAATTATTTCTTGATAGCAAATACAAGCCATCTGAGATTTCAGTGAAAAATCTGTTTTAAAAATACTCATGTCAAAGCAAGAGGAGGTTTCTACCTAAAATAGTACATTAGCAATTAATCTAGGAAACCACAGTGTTTCCTGATCATAATGTTTGCTGATTTCTCAGCCCCTGGTTTATGCATACATTGTTCCTGGCTGACAACTGTCAGATAGTTTCTTACCATCATCATCAATAAAATCTTATAGTTAAAATGCAGACTAATAAGCCTGTTTAAACTTAAACCTCCAAGCTTCATTAAGTCACACCTCTATCAAGAGCCTGCTTCCCAGAAACATCGAACATATTGGACCTGCAATACTGGAAATTTTTATTAATTGCCCTATGTAAAGTATTGTCTAGGATCCAGGATTTTCAAAAAATGAGTAAGTGGAACCATTTTTTCAAATAAAATTTTATATAGAAACCTAATATGTAAAACATTAAAGAAAATCTGCTTGAGTCCAAGCTAGATCCGGGCTCAGAGCCTCACCCTCTCCTTTCCCCAGTACTGTGGTCCTACAGGTGTCTCCTCAGACTGCAGTTGGGTCGACAATAAGTTGACAAGAAGTAATAAATGAAACAAAATAATAGATGAGATATTGGTAAGGAGAAGGACCAAGTATGCAGAAAATAAATTCTATCATTTATAGTTACATGCTTCTGACATTTAGTGCCTTTTAAACTATGTAAACTATGCATAATTATGGCTAAAGTAAAAAAATGGTCAATCTCAAAATTAATCAAGATCAGATCACAGAGAAAGTTTTCTGTTTTAATGCCGTGTTTAATTCAATTTAAACCAGAAAAATAATATATTCACAAATATTATCAGACATTATCCAGTTAAGAAGAATGATATTGAGAGTAATCCACCATTTGGATTTTAGCAATAAAGTACTAAGTTCAGTCTATTTATATTTATTAAATATTGTGTTTGTTTGGAGACTACCTTCATTCTACAGTCCAGCTCAGCATGATAGGCTTCGGTCTAGTAGGATGAAAGAAAACCTGGAGTGTCCAGAAATTTGGAACTAGAGTATCCTCATCTTTAAACATTGCTTTAAAAAATAATAATAATAAGTCCAAAGACTACCTACATTAGAATTGTCTTGAGATATTAAAAATATAGGTATTTCTATTTCACCTCCAAAAATCCTTATTCATTCCTAGTATCTAGGGAGAAGCCCAGGAATTTGTACTTTTTCAAATGGTCTCCAGGTAATTCCAATGTCCACTCAGGCAAGAAATTAGCAATAGGGAGTTTAGCAGGCGATAACAGGACATTCTGGTAAGCTGGTTTGCAGAGCTCAGTTGCAGGTAAACTATAAAACAGGTAAATAGCTGGCATCCAAGAAGTCCCATATCGTTTCTATGCCAGTCCTGAGCTACTTGCACTCAGATATATTTTTCAACTCTTTCTCTACTCTGCTCAGTATAGCAGGTGCCTGATACCTGCAGGCTGTTTCCTAGGCTCCCATAGACTGACTTCTAGCTGGGATCAGAAAATGAGAGGTACCGGTTTATGTTTGGAGGACAGAAGTGAGAAGCCAGGACACTTCTCCCTCTATTCTGTTTTAACCTCCTTCTCTGGCTGCAACTGTGTCTTCTTCATAGTTTTGGCTTCTATCAGACAGTACCGCCGTGGCTTGTGCTTCCACTAGCTGACTCCAGCTCCTGAGCTCTAATTATATCATTTTCTCCCTCTGTCCCTGCAGACTAGAAGTGAAAGTGCCTTCCTGCTGATGCTAATGTCTGGGATGCTTTAACTCAGGATTCTCAGCTGCTCCACCACCCATATAACCAATTCCCTCCATTAAATTATATTTTAACTACTCACGATAGTGTCTGTTTTCCTTATTGGATCCTAGCTGGCACAGGCCTGGCTACAGGGCTAGCTAGGAGTTAGAACCAGGTCACTAGTAACTCCAGAGGCAGGTGGAACTGAATAAGTCCTGGGGCAGGTGGACAAGAATAAGGCAGGGAGGTCCCTGACATCGGGTGTGGCCCTGGAGTATATGCCTTAGGATTCTCCAAATGTGTGATGAGGCTTGGTGCCTCCCTTTAGGATGTGGTCTTCAAAAAAGGTCACAGGGTATAATGTCTTCTGAAAGCCATCCCACTAGAATGTCCAACATATAGTAGCTGCTTAATAAATGTATTAAATCTAGTATTATTGAATGTGCATAATTTGCAAGGGAAACTATCTGATCAGATTTAGAAGGAAGAATTTGAAGGAGATTTTTTCCCCCCTCATCCAATGAATATTTCCCATATGAAAAGAAGACGAAGTTATTTTTCTAGAGCTATTTATTTTTATTTTTAAGCACCAGAATTTCTTTTTTTTGGACTGAACAATATCTTCTAGAGATTAAGTCAAGGTTTGTTATTTTTTTTATACAGAAAACCAGACCTATAAACTAAGAATTTATTTTTATCTACTTGGCAATGAGCAGTAGTCAGTATCTTACTTTTACAAAAAAATCCATGTTAATGAGCTAGGCAATGTCAGATGCTTGTTACATTAAATTTGTACCACAGTTTCGTAGTAAAGTGTTAACGTTCCTAGGACAGTGAAAGTCTCGTATTATTGGGAAAACAATTGAAATTCATGAGAAAGCAAAATGTATTGAGATTACTGGGTTAATGTTTCAATGTAGATTGGTACATTTAATATTTTTATTTATTAAAGTTCCACGAAGTCAAAATTTCTATGTAATTAGTCTCATTCAATAACTAGAACAATTTTTAAAGTCAAAGACAAGGTTTACAAAATATTAATTATCTTTGTGTTTGTAGTATTACATTGTAATTGATTCTTTTCCTTTTTCTTTTTTATTACCCATATACTTATTTCTAAAATGAACATTCATCTTTTTTTAAATTGAAAAAGAAAATAAAGTTAAAATTATAAGACAAATTTATTTTTTTTTAGAAAAGACAGCAAAAATGCTAACCTTAAAAAAATGACAAGTTGGTTTGGTCTAGATTAAAATTAAGAACTGCTCATCAAAAGACAATAAACTGATATATCTGTCAAAGAGATTGTTTCTTGAATATACAAAACCTCCTAAAAATCTGTAAGAAAAAGACAACCAAACAGAAAAAAAATGCACAAAAGAGGTGAACAGACACAACAAAAAGGAAGATATAAGTATCTAAAGAATACATAAAAGAGTTTTCAACTTCATTAGTCATTAAGGAAATGCAAATCACAGCCATAATGAAATAACTCTACAAATCCATCAGAAGGTCTATAAAGAAAAAGATAGATTGTAAAGAAAAAGTATTGGTGAGGATGTGGAATAACTGGAATTCTCACACATTGCCGGTAGAAATGGTAAAAACATTTTGGAAAACTGTTTGGCAATATTCACTAAAGCTGAAAACATTCCTTATGGCCCAGCAACCCTACATCCAGGTGTAACCCAATAGAAATGCACTCATATGTTCACCAAAGACAACATGTTTATAGCAGCACAAGTCATAATAGCCCCACACTTGGAAACTATCCAAGTGCTTACAACAATAGAAAAGATTAAAAAATTGTGGTTTATTCACAAAACAAAAAACCCTACAGCAATGAAAATAAATTAGTTACAGCTACATGCAACAATGAATGGATCTCACAAGAGCAATGTTGCATGAAAGAAGTATGGGTTAGACAATTCCATTGAGATTAAGATAGTTCATTGATATTGAGAGTACACACTATATAATTCCATTGGTATCAAGTTGAAATAATTGGAAAATTAATTTATGGCACCTGAAGTTAGAACAGCAGTTACTCTTGCTGTGAGTAATGACAAGAGGATACCGGGGGGATTTGTGCGGTGCTGTCAATATTCTGTATCTTCATTTGGGTACAGGTTACAAAGATGTGTTCATTTATAAAAATTTAATGCATCTGTACTTTGATGATGTGTGTATTTTTACATATGTAGATTATACTTCACTAAAATGTTCTAAATGGAATGAAATGCTCTAATAGGCCTTCTGAACAACAGTTTGTTTTTATGGCTTATATATTTATAGCACATGCAGCCCAATAAACATAGCATTTGTCCCATATTTCCTTCCTTAAACAAATCTTCAGTGATAGGCAGAATAATATCCCCACCCCCAAAGGTATCCACATCTTAATTACTGGAACCTATAGATATGTTACTTTATAAGGCAAAAGGGACTTGCAGATGTGATTAAATTAAGGACTTTAAGAAGGGGATATCTAGGTGAGCCCAACCTAAAATCACATCTGCCCTTAAAATTGGAGAACTTCTTTCAGATGTGATCATGAAAACATATGACTGTGGGAGAATGGTCAGAGTTGCAACATTGCTGGCTTTAAAAATGGAAGAGAGAGGTCATCAGCCAAGGGGTGTTGGCAGCCTTTAGAAGCTGAAGAAGGCAAAGAAATGGATTCTCTCCTAGATCCCCCAGAAAGGAGCACAGGCCTAGCAATGCCTTGATTTTAGCCCAGTGAGGCAAAGGTTGGACTTTTGACCTACATGACTGTAAGATAAGAAAGCTGTGTTAAGCCACTAAGTTTGCAGTAATTTGTTATAGCAGCAATAAAAACATATATCTTCCTCTCCCTGTTTGTTGGAAATGCATTTTTTTAAATAGAAAACTAATATACTTTCCTTTTCCTGCTTGTTGGAAAAGCAAATCTTTTTGTAATTGCATGCTTTTATCCCTTATGGGCTGTCACTGTCAGCAGCAGCAACAACGATCCTAGAATGTTGAAAGTTTGGCAAGACTTAGAGTTATGAACAGTATTGAATCAAAACAAATATGCAAGAAGTAAAGGGCACAGAGAGCTAACCTGCAGTTTAACCTGTTCACTGTCCTTGGAAGCTCTATCAAGAAATACTGTTTCTGCAAGGTACAGAGGCCAGGACAATGTTCTTGGTATAACAAGAAAAGTGATTTATAAATAAGGAAATCATTCAGGTAAATACATGGCATGTCAATGATCTTAAAACTCTGTTCATGCATCTGAAAACTGGGTATACCTCCCTGACCTGGAGCCAACAAAATGATCTCTGTCCCCAACAGCAAGAGAATAATATAACCAGGTAGAGAACTTCATTATTAGCAAGTCTGCAGAGTAATAACTTGAGAGTGTGCCAATCAATGGCGACCCATTCTCTCCACCCACATTCTCTGATAGGGTCCTTTTGATTTCCCCCCCCCAATCATTTTTAAAGTGTTATGTAAATACGATCTCAAGACAAGTTTCATAAATCCTTCCACACGGAATTCTGGAATCACCACTAGAGCTAATATTTGATACATGACATTGTCATGTCATCGTTTCTGGATACTTGCCAATTTTGGTTGACAATAGTTTGGCCTTAATTTGTAAAGTTGAACATAAAAATACCTGTGTTAGCTTCCTAGGGCTGCTGTAGCAAATCACCACAAACTTGATGGCTTAAAACAACAGAGGTTTATTTTCTAACAGAAGTTCAAAATCAATTTCACTGGATTGAAATGAAGGTGTTGGCAGGGTACCATGCTTCTGCTCTAGAGTCAAATCTCTTCTGCCTCCTACTTGTATAAGGACACCTGTGGTTGTATTTAAGGCCTGGATAATCCAGGATAATCTCCCCATCTGAAGATCCTTAATTTAATTGTATATGCAAAGAGTCTTTCCACATAAGGTAACAGTCACAAGTTTGAGAGATTAAAATATGGACATACTTTTGAAGGACATTGTCAGCCTACCACCAATACCCTGGCAATTCTACTCCTAATAAGTGCCCCATATATCCCTGCCTAAATGCACCAGGAAATATATACAAGAATGTTCATAAGTACAGTTTTCATATGCATTTTAAAAGTCCAAAAGAAACCACCAAGATGTCTAATGATAGGTGAATAGATAAATAGTGGCATATTCACACAAACAGAAATGTATCTATCAGTAAAAATGACTCATGTGTAGCAACAGAAAACAATATGAATAAGCATTAGAAATAATGGTGAGTGAAAAACCAAATCCTCACTACTGTACACGATAAGCTACTGTTTTTGTAAATCTCAAAACATATAAAATATTGGCTAGGGACAAATATGTGGTAAAACCACAATTTTATTTTAAATAAAAGCAATGATAAAGAGAAAATTTAGAATGTGGTCTCCTCCAGGTTAGTGGAGTTGAAAAATGGAGCAGGCTGGGAGTATGGAATTGGAAAGGAACATCCAAGTCACATTATTGAAGAGGTTTTAGCTCTTATGTTGGGTGGTGAAGCTGTTTATTTTGATATGCTTTACAATTTAAACATGTTACAAACATTCTTGCACTTAAAAAATACCAAGGTAATTAGTGGTGATTTATTAGGCATTGTATACAGGCTCAAGCTTGCTAGAGAAACAAAATGATTTATCCTAAGGATTCATATGGATAGGAACTGAAAAGCCTCTGGGATTTGAAGCAACCTAAGGACCAACTTCTCTCTCTTCTCTCTTATATGCAAAAGAGAAAGAGGCTGCTGCAGGAAGTCTCATTCAGCTATGAACAGATTATTTGACAAATTATTCTCTTGATTGGCTGGCTGCTTCATCTCTGAGATCAGTGTTTCCTCCCTAAATGAGAATAACCCAGAGTAATATAAAAAAATGACCAAGTTTCATGAACCAAAATTTCAAAGAAAGACACCAGATAATCTGCCTATTTAATAAGCATACCAGGCGATTCTCATTAACAGGGAAATTTGGGAAATTTCTGGAGCAGTGCTTCTTAAATGTTAATGTGCACAGGAATCACTCGGGATCTTGTTGAACTGCAGATTTTAATTAAATCTTCAGTGGAGTCTGAGTCAGCCTTTCTAAGGAGACTCAGTTGATGCAGACATTGCCAGTCGAGTGTACTATTTGAACAGCAAGGTTCTAGTGCCTCAACACAGTGTCACAGGCCTCCTTTGAGAAGAGCTATCTATAGAGCCATTACACAGCAAAATGCATTAACATAGAATTTAACATATAATCGCAAAAGGTTTGGAAGGGCCCTGAGCAGTATCCTTAGGCCAAGGTTGATAGGACACATCATCAACCTGGTTCTGATGAGGAAGTGACAGGAATCTTCAAATAATAATATCCAACATTTATTGAGCGCCTACTATGTGCCTTGGCACTACGCTAAGTATTTAAGCCATATCATGTAATTCAATCCTCACAACAAACCTATGTGGTAGATATTATTGTTATCATTCTCATCTTACAAATAAGGAAACTGGTGCACAGAAAGTTTTAAGTAATTTGCTCAAGGGTATTCAGTGAGACTGATTCCTGAGCCCAGGAGTTTAATTACTATGTTGTACTGCAGTCTCAATGTATAGCAATCACTTTGAAGAAAGTGATTATATTTGATTAAATTTTGTCTGGAGAGTAAAAATGAAGGCTGACTAGAACTGAGGTTTTCAAATTTTTATGGGCATCAGAATCTCTTGCGGGCAACTGTTTAACTTGATAACAAAACAATGCTTGGGTTCCATCCTAGACCTTCATTTAGACTCAGAATCTCTGGGGATGAAATCAGAAACTTGTATATTTAACCAACAGTCAAGACGATTCTGGTGTGCAAAGTATGAGTATTATTGCCATAGAGTTTACGAAAGCAGGATTTTAAAAGTCCAAAGGAAAATTAAATGAAATTTGTGATGTGAGAAACTGAAATGCAAGGTGGCTCTGATCTTAAGGAGGAAGAAAAGCAGGGAGGACCTGTAAGTCTGTAGTCTTTTGCAGTCCAATCAGGAGTTTTCCATAATATAGTGACTTAGAAGGGAATGGATCCACTTTTTAAAGTAGTTCACATTATTGAGGACACACACAAGTTATAAAGTGGTGTCATGAACCTATAAGAATAATGGCAGGAAATTTAACCCTACTCCCCACCTCCACCCAGGACAAGCTTAAATTTAAGGGGTGGGAGAGCTAGAAGAACAGCAACAAAAAGGTGGGGACACAGCTCCTGAACTTCTGTTTACTTTTCTTTTTCTCAGTCATTAGTTTATTCACAACTCTAGGGGCTGGGAATACAATGCAGAAGGCGGCCTACTCCTTTCTCTGAAGGAGATCAGTTAACCCCAGTCATATCAACACGAGGATGAGGTTTAAGAGAGGGACAAGTACAATGTGAGAGGAGCACAACTGGGGCTTGTGAACAAAAAGAGAATCAGAGGATGAGAGAAGGGCAAATTCTGATTCCAATTACAGACCTGTAACTGGATGACAATCTTACCCAGTAGATTTTAATAGAAAAATATATGTGATATCTTTAAGACTATAGATACTTCATAGGTAATTAACTTCTGTATCTTTGGTGATATATTTTTAAAGAGATTATTAAAGAAATAATTTGTGAGCATCCTTGAGGAAGTGGTGCTTACCAGGGCTGGTGTGGATTTACTAAGAATAAATCATATCAGACCAGCTCCATTTCTTTGGTAGATTAGGGAACCGTGGTAGATATAGGGTTGAGTGGGCGGTAGAGAAGTAGATGTAGATTCACAGATCAGACATTTGCTAAGCAATTTCATCTACATATTTGTATTTAACCATCACAATAAAACTATTAAGAAAATATTGTCTTCCTAAAAAACAACATAAAACCAGGCCCTCCTAAAGGAAAGCCTTGGTGGAAGGAGAATATCCTGGTGGGGCTGGGTTGCCCATTCATGAGGCCCCCAAATCTGATCGCAGAGATTCACTTCCTTTTCATGTTTTTGTTTTTGTTTTTTTTTTTTACTAACTCTTGCAGAGTAGTCGCATTTGTAGATTGAGTCAAAGCCTTAACAGAATACTTTTCCCTTAATACCCTGCACCAAAGATGAAAAAGGGCTAGAAGCCATAAATAAAATTTTAGGAAGATAAGAAGATAACAAAATGAAAATACACATAGTAAAGGACTTAAAACTAAATAATAGTTTTACAAAATAGGTTTACAAAATAAGGTTTACTTATTAGTTTAGAACCCACTGCAGGGATTATGACTTCTCACTACTAGATTCTTCTCAGTGCTTGTTTTAAATGGCTGTCTTCAGCAAGTCACTATGTATTTTCAGCCATTTTTCTTCGCTTCCAGACATACTTTTTAGCAATAAACCGATCTTCTAGAACCTTATCTTTCACTAATCCTCAATATGAATTCTTTATTTCACGGCTTTTTCTAATCAAGAACTTCAGAATATGTCATTTTTTATCTCTAGGTGCAAACTATTCTTCAATCTTCAAAATCTATTCTCCCTCGGCACTCCTTTTTATCTTCTCAAATTGTGGCTTTGTGGTTTCCAGGACCAGAAATTCAATTAAGTTAGCTCAAGTAAAAGATTTTCCTAGAATAATATGACTTGTGATTTCTCAGTAATAGGAATCAGAATACTCTTGAGCCTTTTACCAGTTGTGAATATTTGAAGCTTAAGCCATTTTTTTCCTCACATACAAAGAAATCTGGAGGTAGCCAGTACTGGTTGTTTTAGTAGCTCAACATCATAAACACCAGTGACACGATTTTTCTTGTCCTTTCTCTCATGATCACAAGATGGCTGTTGTAGCTCTAAATATCATGTCCATTTTTAAGGAAGGTAGAAAAGAAAGGAAAGGAAGCTAGTTCTTTCCTTTGGTCAGGAAAGCAAAAACTTTCACAGAAACCTGTCAGTAGACTTCTGCTTACATTACATTTACAATAATTCTGTCGCATAGTTGCTTATAAAGGAAGTGAAATCACAAGCCACATATTGAGAGAAAAAATTTACAACACAAAGAATTACTATTGAGAATATATAAAGAATATAAAAATTTACTGCACTTTGATAAGATAAATGACCCAATAGAAAAATAGGCAAAAGATATGAATAGGTAAGTGACAGAAGAGGAAACATTTTTGGTAAAAAAAAATTCAGGAAAAGATGCCCAGCCACATTAATGATCAGGGAAATGCAAATTAAGACTACATTGAAATATATATTATACCCATTAAATTAGAAAAAATTAAGAAATCTCAAAAATAAGTGGTTTTATTATTATTATTTGTGCCTACAGCATCTGGTCTTTCTAGGTAGTCTCCCATCCAAGTATTAACCAGGCCCGACACTGCATAGCTTCTGAGATCAGACATTAGGCTTGTTCAGAGTGGCATGGCTGTAGACCATGGACCATGGCTCCACTGGGGCACAAACCCAGGACCTTCTACATATAAAGCAGACGTGCTAACTGCTACACTATGGAACTACATCCTCAAAAATAAGTGTTGATGAAAATGGGGAGGCTTGTCCACTACTGGTGTGGGTGGAGTAAAATGGTATAATCCTTTAGGAATGCAATCTGGGATAATCTAGTGAAGTTGGATGTGGGCACATCCTACCATGCAGCAATTCCATAGCTAGTCATTGCACACAAGAACGTACACCCGATATTCACAGAGGCATTTTTTTTTAACAGCAAAAATGGAAACAAACCAGATGCTCATTGTCAGAAGAATGAATAAAATGATATAGTTATATGATAGACCTACAATTATTGCAACATGAATGTAAGAAATATAATTCTCAGTGAGAAAAAACAAAAGTAGATGACTATGTATATGGCATGTTTTGAAAGCTAAAAAACAAGAAGGCAAAACAATATATATTTTTAGAGATATATACACATAACATGTGGTTATGTGCTTCTCCAAAAAGAAATAACAAATCAAGGAAAAGATAAAAACAAAATTCAGAGTAGTGGTCATCTTTCCTGAAGCAGAGAACAAGAAAAGGCTAGAACACACAGATAGATTGACTGATACTGAAACGCTTTTTGTATTACGTTGAGTAGTGAATTCATAGTTGCTGATTTTATTATGCTTCATAACTTATATATATTTGTGTATGAAATATTACATAAAAACTTCAATAAAATAAGAAGTAGCTTTGGCAATGAGTGTTTAAAGAATTATAACATACCACAGTGCGAAATTTTTGGGGGGCGGCAAATATACTTTTTAGTGTTTTACATTTTTTAGTGTTTTAGTTTTACAATACTATTTGAGTAGGATAAAAACTATATTTGTTTCAGTCCAGGTGGGGAGAAAGGAGACAAGCACATATGAATATAAATACTCTAAGGGAATTTATTCTTAATCTTTGCAGACACTTTTTGAAATAAATAAGTTGGGACAAGCACCATTAGAACAAGGAGAGGAAAACTTGCCAATATTATATTAAAGAACAGAGCAAAACGAGGAATGGGAACAGAAGTGCGAATATAGAAGTATTTTAAGAGAAAGTAAAAATGGAGGATAGATTATAGTCTTCTTTTCAAACTGCTTAGTAACGAGGGAAGAAAGTTTCTCTCTTCTGCAGAGAGTCTTCAGGACTATTCTTCCCAAGCCCACTCTGCTTTTGTTTGATGACTGTATTAGAGAGAAAAATAACGAGCCCAAGGACAAATTCTGTTAAGCATTTAAGGAAGCCTCTGAGGTTTCATGTTTAGTCTAGGGACACACTAGTAGTATCTACCCCAACAAGGGTGAAAATGGTGTCACCACTGATCAATCAGTTTCCTTTTTATTATTTTCACCATCTTTTTAAGGTTATTTAACCTATTCTCACTTCCAACGAATCCAGCCATGACAACAGACCAAAACAACACCTCCAAAAACAAACAAAAACTTCCACCCCCAAAACAAAATGACACATCTTAGTCATTCTCACTTCAACTGAGGACTTAATTGTTTATAATCTGCACAAATCAGAGATCCTATTTTAAATGACAGGAAATGATAATACATTTTGATGGACTTTGCTTTGTTGATCTATTTTTAAAGCTATTATCTGCAACTCCTCCAAAAGGTCAAGAAATCTGTTAATATATCAACTGTTTACTTCCTTCTCACCTAAGAAAACATCCATTGGTATGGGAGAGAGTTAGGAAAGAAGAATGTATGCATTACTTTCCCAATGGAGTGTTTCCAGAGCTCCCGAGGAAACCCCCTTTGTGTGCCTGCTGAATATCAACATACTTTTATCACAATATTCATTTAATTACATGCCAGTTTTCTTGACTGGGCAGCAGACTCCTGGAGAGCAGAGATCTCTTGCTCATCTTAGTCTCTCCACAGCTGTGCACTTGGGGCTCATATATATTGGGGGCTCAATAAATGTTGAATGAATGAATGAGTGAATAAACAATGAACAACAGTGTTAAACTAAGGTTTTTTGAATGCTTACTTTTGATAAAGCATTTTTAAAAGAAAATGTTTATTTCAAAAGCTGTTTAAAACACTGTCCCTAGACTATGCCTGGTACACAGTTCCAATAAATGTTTTTTGAATGAATATCTAATACTTACATATCACACGTAATTTCGATTTCTTGTAGCCTTGCAATCTGGGGTCCTTTTAACTCTGGAAATAAGGGAAGCCATAGAACCATGGCATATCTTTCTCAGGTACACATCATTTAAAACATTTTAAAGATAATCGAACAAAAGGTGAATTCCAAAATTCACATTCCTTTTAAAGAAAAACATAACATGCTTCTTAAAATACTTTTTTTTTTTTTGCTTGTGGGGGATCACTTGGTACTATAGGCTCTGTGAGCGCAATATTATCTCTCCGTTGGTTTTAGGAGTATTTCAGAAGAAAAATTTTAGAAGTAGTAGGTACAGTTTTCAATGTGCATCTTACATATTTGTATCAGAACATATGAGGAAAGATACTAATCGTTGACATCTATAGAGTATATGACCTTTCCGAAAACACTTTCATGTTATTTTTTCCAGGTTTCACCACTTTTTGACTGTAACACAGAGCAGGGATTATTGACGTCCCAATTTTACAGATTAGGAAACCGAAATTTACTAAACTTTCGCGAGGGTCCTCCCGGAATCGGGGATTTTCTTTAACTGCCGTTAAAGGATTTTCTTTAACTGCCGTCAGTGGATAGAAAGTTACTAAGAGGTAACATTAACGGTAATGGGCTCCTTACTAAAGGCAGACTACGGACTTAAATTAATATCAAAGGTGGGAGATAAGAAGTTTGATCACATATCAAAGATACCAAGGGTGGGGGATGATTTAGCAGATTTCACACTAATACTGGGTTAGACTTGAAGGCCTAGGTAAGCAGACGGTTTAGAGTAGCCTAAAGTGCCTATTCCGCACCACTCAAGCAATCCCTATGGAGGAGGGGAGCTGACAGAAACTCTAGGGTCGTGGGACGGGCGCTTAGTTTTCCCTCTGAAGCAGCAAAAATCGGCGGCCGGTGCTAGCCAGGCCGCATTCAGTTATCATAAGAGGAATGCGGGTTCGAGCAACAATCCCCGTACCGCACCCGAGACCCACGTTCTATTCCGCCCGCCAGCGTCCTACATCAGGGGGCGGGCCCCCAGGTCGGCCGGGGCGGAGCCTTGGGCGCTGATTGGCTAGAGCGCCCCGAACGGGGGTTGTGTCCCAGCCCTGGCCCCGCCCCGTCGCCACTTACTGGCCGCCCCGCCCCTATCGCGCTCCCTCAGCTTGCAAGGCCTGGAGCTGGCGGGTCCCGCGCTGCCCCGCGGGAGGGGCCGAGCCCGTGTTCCTCCTCCCTACCGGTCCGCATCCTTAAAGCACGAGTCCAGACGCCCCGCCTGTTGGAGAGGGCGCCGGGATCCGGCAAGTGAACGGCGGAGGGAAGCCAGGGCCGACCGTGGAGGGCCTGAGGCCGCAGAGCTGCCGCGGCTGATACGCGAGTGTCTCGGCCTCCACCGAGAGGTTGCAGGACCTGCGAGGGCAGGGTTCCCGGGCGCCATTGCCGGCCGTCAGAGCGCCGCCCGGCCCCTGTTCGCCCTTGGCTGCTCTTCCCTGGCTGGGAGGAGCTGCAGCTCGGGATCATCGCTAGCCCCCGGCCGGGACTCGTGAGACGGGTGCCTTGTCTGTTGCCCGCGCAGGGCCGCCCGGGCCGAGACCATGTTTGACAAGACGCGGCTGCCGTACGTGGCCCTCGATGTGTTCTGCGTGATCCTGGGTACGTAAGTGCCGCCGGGCCGGGGGCGTGTGTGCGCGCGAGCCGGGGTCTGGTGCACCGGTGGCTGCGGGCGTGTGTCTTCTGGGAGGGGACTCGCGGAGAGCGGCGGACTGGCGTTGGGGGGGGTGTGCGCCTGACTCGCGCGCCTCTCTGCGGGCGAGACACTGGGGCGGCTGCCGCAGCCCGAGGATCCCGCTTTGCAGTGTGCACCCCGGCTCCCGCGCGGCCGCTGCTGTCTGTCTGTTGCCCACCCGTGCGCTGAACTCATTCTGCTTGGACGCTGTTCATGCCTCTGCACTCAGTGCCTTGCTTCTGTCCTCTGTTTCCCGTTCCACTCCCAGCAGAACAGAGTGGGCTCCTCCTGCTGTAGGGAAACCTGGTCGCTGGCTTATCAGGTTCAGTAGCGAAACCGGAGGTTTGATCACGGGGGGTTCTCAGTAACAGGCTGCAGTGCCTGGTTTATCTTACTTGTGGGAAGCAGTTTAATTTTTCGTCTGTAAAAGGCTAGAACGTTCCTAATTAGAAGGTGTTACTAGGCTGTAAATTGTCAGGTTGAAGTGGGTGTGAGGATGCCAAGTTTCTACCTATATAAGTCTGAAGAAACTTGATATTTTTTTTGGGGGGGGGAGTTGCGGTGCACGCCCCAGACCTGCTGTTCCTTTCTCCGCACAGACCTTTCCGTGGTATAGCTTTCCGTCTTCTGTGACAGCTCACAAGGAGCCCTGGACATTCTTAACTGCAGCAAATTTGGCGTTGTCTTCCTGATGGAAGAGTTCAGTTCTGGGGTTTCTGGTTGCCAGTTACTCCTTTCTTTTGATGAGAAAGAATTGAAGTCATCTAGATAAGGGGTAGGCGTTGGAATGAGTAACTTTCACCTTTTAAAATATGTATTGTGTAAGGCAGTACGTTAAGGAAAACACACATAAACAAGAAGGCCTTCTTGAGGTTTGGGTAGTCCTACTCATGTGCAAGTAGCGAAGAAATAGTATTAGCAGGTTCTCAGGGTTAGAGATATGTGACTTAGCAGTATTCTAGATGGCAAGCCTGCATTACGGCTTTTCTGTGATGGGAAATTCCTCTGGTTTTAATCCATTATTCCATTCTCCTGCTTCGAACCAGACCATTTAGGTGCTTGCAGTCTTGCTTAATTCTTAGAAATTATGAAACATTTTTACTGTTTATCAAGACACTACCTGTATTGCTCCACAGTGAATTGTAGGAATTAAGTTTAGGAAAAGGAAATGCAATTTTGGAACACTTTTTATAGAAACACAAGCGATCCTTTCAGATGTCAGGATATATTAATAATTACATTAAAATATATTCAAATTTATTTGCAACAAAAAGTTCCTCTTTGGTAAAGATGTTAAATTTTAAATTCACTTCATGGATTGTATAAATGTCTAACTTTTAAAATTTAAAATAAAAGAAAAAAATGTTAAAATTTAAAGTGTACTTTAACTTGTACTCAGTGTCAGTGGAGCTTTGTTAAACTTCATTTATATTTTCATGGAGAGGAAAATGTTTGGTCAGAAGTAATTTGGATAATTCGAATATATTGGATATTATCCTGTCATTGCCATATGTCTTATACTGTCAGAATTATATATCAACTTCCTCTTTCCTACCTTATGAGATTTACTAATTTATAAAACAAATATTATGTTTTATCTTTGAGCCAGGCACTCTACTGCTTGACAAATGAAACAATAATGCTCTGAAGTAGCTCAAGCTAATGTTATTAAACATAGAGCCATATAGTATATCTACATTTTGTTTGTTTTTTAAATTTATGTATAATGGAGGAACCCTATTGCAGTACGGTTTTAGAAATTATAAGTTCTTGTAGTTTATATTTTCAACATGATGCAAACATCACACAATTGTTCTATAGAGGTAATTTATTGTTGCATTGGCCTAACAGTTACAGGATTTATGATGGCTCTCAAAAAGATAAAATTGTGCTTACGATTTTAAATGTCTTTGGTGGTTTTGGAAAAAACTTGTTTGGGGGATTTGTGCATTAAGTATGTTTTAGGAAAAGATACCTGATCTCTTTGAAAAATGTTTTACCTGTTTTTGTATTAATAGAATTTCTTTTATAGTAACTCAGTGTATTGTCAAGATAAGCCCAGAGTTCTCTTTTTCTACATAGCAAATGAAGTATTGATTTATTTCAATTTGGTATATAAGATAACATTAGATTTAAGAATATCACCTCTTTAGAACAGAGAGCAATGAAGGAGAATTGTGGGGCAAAAGATAAAAAAAAAACTTCATTCTGAGTTTTGGAAGACAATATATTTTTATAGCAAACTCACCTTTCTGGTGGAGTCTAAGGGTCATTTTAAATTTGGCTTTTATTCATCTTACCAGCAGCAGGAGATTGGCAGCCTAAAGTCATGGTGGCTTGAAGAAGATTATCAACTTGGCATTAACTCTTTTCTTTTTCTGTGGAGAATCTACAGGTCAGAGTTGACTATACCAACAAAAAGATGATTAAGCACTTTGTAAGTACAGGGTTATGTGAAAATGTTTCATAATTACAATGTGAATATGTTCCATGTTCTGTTAATGACCACCCCAACATCATATAGTATATCCATTTTAATAGGACAGTGTTATGTGATTGTGTTACATGGCTACATTATAATTTTACAGAGGGTGATGTCTGTCGAAATGATCATTAAACACATCCTCTGTGTGTGCCTGTGCGCGTAAGCATTTCTACCCCAGTCAACATAATCATCACTGTGAAACATGAACTCCTCTATATAATATATACTCAAATTATTAATTCTTTCAGTAGGTCTGGTGAATTCTTAGAAAAAGAGAGTTTTGAGAGATGATGTGTATTTGATTCCTTTCGGAAATGGAGCATAGTCTTGCCATCTTTCTCTGTCTCTTTTGATGATGAGTTCTGTGATTGTAGTAAAGGCCATAAACATCTTGTGAGCACACAAGACAGGCTGCTCTACAGAGGATGATAGTGGGCTGGTCTGAAAGGAGCTGTGTGTTTTGTCCAATGTGCGTAACTGTGCCCTGAATAAAACTTATTGGGGTTTAATTGCTGAGGGTCGTTCTAGATTTTATCCACCATGGCTTTAGGCTGTCATCATTAATAGACAGTGAGTCCAGTGCACGCTGATTGAAGGTTAACTTTGTGCCAGGTCCACGTTAGGTGCCAGGGATAAAAAGATGAATAAGACAGTCCCTGCCCTAAAGGAGATCAGGGTCTAATGAGGGAGAAACAAACAAGAGGTTATAGTACATCACGATAAAAATAATAATGGAGGTTTGGAATAGGTGCCTTTCGAGTTAGAGAAGGAAGTCGTCACAATAGATAAATAGGTTGTCTCTACTCTTAGAGATGCAGAAATGACAAAAGTTATCTGAGATTATTTTCATAATTTTTTTTTCCAAATCGATATGAGGTAGTAGGAACTCAGGTACCTATTTTATGAGTTTTCTGCAGGCAGTCTCATGGTGTCTAGAAGATTTAGATGAAACCGGCAAACCTTTTTATGTGCCTATGTTTTTCTGGGTGGCGGTCATTTAGAATACCTTTCTGTGCTTTATATTCTACCTTTGCCCCACCTAATCTTTTCTCCACCCTGCTCTGTGCTTTGAGAAGTGACTTCTGTGGACTGTATTAACTGAGCATTTGCTTTTTGGTTTCTGGTCGGCTTTGGCCAGTTGGACATCAGGAGGAGGCCTGGAAGAGCCATTTCCCTCTTGCTAGATGTGTATTGCCAGAGCAGTCTGAGTTTTGTGAGTAGGTCACAGCTTCTATTTAGTGGCCCTCCCTGCCAGCCAGCTACAGTTACAGATCTTTCTGGGTTTTGGTAACTCTTTACTTGCCCCTTTAGGCCTAGAGGTGACAGTGGCTTCCTGATATTGCTAGGCTGGGAGTATTTCATCTCTCTTGCTGCTTTCTCTAAACCCTACCTATACTTTTAAAGATGGTTTCTTCACTATATTCTCTTGAATACCGTATTTGAGAGTGCTGTTTTTTTTGCCTGGACACTGCTCATAATACTCACGTATTATCAGATCTGATATAGCTTCTCTTTCTGCACTTGTAGTCAATCACAGCTGCCCATGATAGCAGATGCAAACAGGAGTTCATGGACCCAACATTGGCTTTCTTGGAATGGCAGGGGTCATGGTTTCCTCAGAATGCTCCAGATTCTCTATCACCATTATGCCAAATCAAAGTAGTAGATTTAAAGTAAAATGTGGCAGTGAAGAACTTTGGCGGCCAATACTAGGTGGTTGTGGGATCCTTGTTACATATTCTACCCCAATGATTATCATCATAATGCTGACATTATTCTGTCCCTTAAGTAGTATCCGTAAGAAGTGGTCCTTTTCCTTACCCTCAATCAGGGCCCCTTTCTTATGGGAAAAAACCCAAGTATTTAATGATTTTCATCTGCTAAATAGTCTGCAGCATTTTGTGCCTTCCCTTTTCTCCTAACATTTACTTGTTCATTAACTCATATTGAATATGTAGTTGTTTAATATCTAGTAAGTGCTGGGCATTGTGTTAAGTACCAAAGATAAAAATAAGTAAATAAGTAAGTACAGATGGTCTTCTGCTTAGGATGGTCTGACTTGCGACTTTTTTTGTTTTTACACTGGCATGAAGCTATGCACATTCAGTAGAAATCATACTTCAGATTTGAATATTTATCCTTTCCCAGCTTATTGGTAATGTGTCATGATGCTCTCACGATGCTGGACAGCAGCAGCCTCATGATTTCGCGAGTAAACAGTGGGTACTCTTAGTGTACTGTGTTGCCAGCGGTTTTTGGATTTTGTGTTTTCGCATCAAATCATGTCTACAAAATGCCCATTTGTGTTTCCTGCTTCTGGGAAGGAGGAGGAGAGGAAGGCCGTTACTCAAGATAAAATTCAAGGTAATTGGCCAACTGTAGGCTAATGCAAATGTTCTGAGCACATTTAAGGTAGGCTAGGCTAAGCTATGGTGTTTAGTAAGTTAGATGTATTAAATGCATTTTTGACTTAAGATATTTTCAATTTGCAGTGGGTTTATGGGGACTTAATTGTAAATCGAGGAGCATCTGTAAATAGATAAACAGGACTTAGTACTTATCCTGATCACTTGCCATTTCAACTTCTATTATCTTCTATTAAGCAAACTTCTTCTACTTCCAATGAAGATTGACTGAGTTTGTTTCTTTGTTTTATATAACTTTTCTTTTTCCTTCCAACCATAGAGAAAGTGAAAGAATCTCAGAAAATGAACAAAAATTTGTCCATCTGGCATATTCTTGGGTCAGACTGGAGTCCTGTTGCAAGGTTTTTTCTACCTTTAAATGGCCAGTTTGGAACAAAAGCAGAAGTCTGGAGGAAATTGCTACTATTTAGCTCTACTTGATTTTATACAGTTGAGTTTTAACTTAAAATTTACTTTGCTTAGAATAGAGATAGAAATGTTCAGAGACTGTTCTCTTCTATAGATTTTATGAAATGTAAATTCTTCTTTATATTCTTTTTGAATTACATCCTTTTGGAAACTCATGAGCATTCTATGACTATTAATTTCGTTTTTCCTTAGTCAATTTTGACTGAGCTCTACCAAAGTTTCTGATGCGTTACTCAGCTTGGAGAATTATTCTGATTCTTTTATATAAGAAGTTCAAGTTAAAATTGTTACTGTTTATCCTACTAAAAAAGACGGAAGTTGGTAGAAAGTCACTAAATTCCAAGATTTTAAGTGAATCAGTTAACATGTAGTTTCAGTTTTATGGAAAGCAATTTGTAATGTTACTTGTCTGCTTTCTCTCAATTTTGGTGGCTTAATTCAGCATTTGGGATAGAAATACACAGTCTTGGTAATAGGCTAGTTAGGGATTATATAGGCATTGTCTTGTCTCTCTTTTTTTATTTTCTTTTCAAAACATTCATCATTCAGATATTATGAACGGTAGTTACTATTTTCCTTCTGTCCCTTTTCTAATTACCTTATCTTTCATTGTCATTACTCCCTTCCCCGCTTCTCTTCCTCCTGCTTGCTTTCTTCCCTTCAGCCTTCTTGATATCTAGGTTTAAAGACCAGATGGCTGAGTTGTTTTTCACTTAACAGAAACTAGTCTAACATTGGGAATGACTTGTTCTTTATAATTTTTTTTTTTAAGCATTAGAGAGACTGCATAGTTCACTGATGAACTCTGGATCCAGACTGTCTAGGTTCACATTCCAGCCCTTCTATTTACTGTGTGACCTTTGGCAAGTTTTCTCTTTGTGCCTCAGTTTCCTCAGCTGTGTAATGATGTAATTACCAACCTCATTTGGTTGTTGTGAGGCATAGATAGGTTAATATGTAAAATGCTTAGAGCAGTTCCTTGCACTTAATATACATGATATATGTTTGTCAAACAAAATTAATCCTCTGTAATTTTACTAACTATAACATGATAATTATTTTAGTTGAAATAACATCAACCACTTTTGTATTAGGAGACAAAATCAGAAACTTTTAAAAAATACCCATGAGTACTCATGGAATGTTTTTGAAGCTTACAGAGGATCTTGAAATAGCAGTGTTTTACCAAGTCATGTGTAAAAACCACATAGGTGATCTCTAAGTAGTGGTAATCCCAGCTGTGGTGGAAATCGACCTGTATAGGTCTGTGGTAGAGTGTAATTAAACAAATGGAAAACTTATACAGTGGTCATTCCTGAATTTTAGCTTAATCAAGAAAATGGAGTTAACGGCACTCTCGTCACCTTCATTATTTTTATTTTCAGGCCTTGGAAATGGTCCCTCCTCTTGTAAAAAGTAGACCTAATAATCCTAAAATTTTTGAATGACCTTAATTATACATCCTCATTTGTGTAAATTCTGTTATTTTAATTCCTCTCTGCAATTAAGGCAGCAAAGAAAAAAACTTATGTAATACCTCTTCATACCTCTCTCCCTCTTACCCTTGTTGTTTCAATCAGATACTTATTTTGATGTATGCTAACCTGAGATTGTTTTTTATGTTATGTGACTACAGAGTTAAGTTTTTAAAATATTTGACTTTGCTTCATCTTTCACTTATTTATTGAGCACCCATTATGTGCTTAGTACAATGCTAAGAACTAGAAATATCACTGTGAAAAAGATAAGGTCTCTATACTAATATATAAGGAAATTACAGATGTTTGTAAATGTCATGAAAGAAGGCAAGGTTAGAAGAGAGTGAGACATTGGGGCCCAGAAACCTCAAGGAAAGCTTCTCTGAGGAGGGGGGATTTGAATTGAGATTTAAGGATGAAAATAAGTTGACCATAAGGAACCGGAAGAAGATGAGTCCAGGCATAGGGAAGAGCCGCCATTGAGGGCCAAAGGGGCAAAGGACATTTTGCAACAGAAAAGAGGCCAGTGTGGCAGGAATACAGAATGCATCCATGGTGAATTTTGTAATTCTTACTAGTGAATTTTGTCATTCACTTCTAAATGTCGGAGTGGATAATAGTAATAACTGACATTTATTTAGTACTCACTAGGCCTTCTGTGGCCTGCGAAGTCTCCAGTCAACTTGCTCAGGGATGGTAGCTTGGTCATATCCATTTTATAGATGATGGAACTGAGGCCTAGAATAGGTGGGAAACTCTCAGTGGAACCCGGGTAAGAAGTTGTGTGGTCAGGAATTGGGAAATGCATTTTTGAGGATTATAACTTTTGAGTGTAAATTGGTCCAGATTCTGGAAAGGTGATAGTAAATGGAGAAATGGAGAGGGTAAGGAAAGAGAGATTAGAGGAATTGGCTGCAAAAGCAATGATTATTTTAGGTGGCCTATGATGTGGCTTCAGAGTCAGTTTCTGCTTACTATATTTTGAGCATGTGTCTGCTGTCTAAAGGAGGCACTTTAATTTGTTATGACTCAATCTGCTAATAACTACTAAGAGTTTGCCAGGAGGGTATACCATACTAGAAAATGTAACTGATTTGCCCTATTCAGAATTTTTCTTCAAATAGCATTATCACTGTAGGCATTCCTACACAGGAAAGGAAGACCTTTGTCCTTTGCTTGATTTCATGTGAGTCTTGTGTGTAGAGTTCGGAGTCACCTTTAGTAACTCATTCCAGCAGATATAGTTAGAACCTCTTGGTTTAGCTCTCAGTTGTCACTGCTTGGAATGTTTCCTGAGTCTTTTTCAGGGTGGAGTTCCCAGGAAAATGACATATAGGAAATGTGTAGCGGATGAGCTCTTGAGTTAATTGGCAGCTTGTTAAGCCAGGTTCTGCCTTGCCTTTTGGTTTCTTTACGTCAGCAGCAAGAAAGATGGATTGGCTGCCTAGGTGCTTGAGTGGTAAATGAAAAGAGAAGAAAACCATTATTTATTAAGTGCCTACATGAGCCTTTGGGAAATGTCTTACATAAACTCATGTAATCATCACAAAACTCTGTGAGGTGTTTGCTTCATTTTATGCCCTAGCGTTGGGTATACAAAAATGGGTGGAAAAATTAAATAAAACCCATGCATATCCAATAGCTTTTTGCTTGATGTGGAAGACAGAATCATAAGAAACAATGACAGTACTATGTGTGATAAGTTGGGTGCCTGATATGTCATTGCACTGAGGTTACTGAGAGTAGGTGAGAAAGGCTCTCCATTCTCAAGAGGTACACAGAGCCTTGTAAAGGGAGATAGGCAGGTGTCTAAATAATGCCTATCTATATTTTAAAACAATTTCTCCTGAGACCATTCCTTTTACTTTCCAGCAGAGATAATGTAAACCTTTGGGAACATTACTTTTGGCTAGTGCTAAATTCTGGAAATAATTGCTTAGATAGTTCAGAATCCATCTGTATTACTGGGTGAAAACACTATAATGAGGGTGCTTAAAAAATGGGTAGCAAATGGTAGTCATTCAAATATTTGTCACACGAATGAATAGGCAGTATCCTTGAGTCAGCCATTCTTCTGGGGTTTGAGTTCTAGCTCCATCTGTTAGTAATCACTGAATGACATTGGGCAGGTACTTCAGTGCTCTCTGAGTTTCCTCATCTAATGAGGAAAAAGATGATGCTAATAGTGCCTTCCTTATAGTGCTGTGAAATTAGATAATGTATAAGACAATGTATGTGAAATGTTTGGCATAGTCCTAGCCTGTAATGCTATTATCATTATCATTATTAAGCTAATAAAACAATTTGGTACCACTGACCCAGTCTGTTATTTAAATTCGATATGTGCTGGTTACTTTTCTTTTGGAATATTATTTATGTATAGTTTTAGCTTCAGTTTAAACAGCACTGAAATTGGAACCTGGTTCATATTTCAGTTTTTAATGCACAAATCACTGTAAGAAATGTTTTGATTACTTCTAACCTTTTTCTTTCTGGAATCAGGTACCACAGTCAGATATTCTGATTTTACTTGTAGGTGAGCAGTACTCCCACAGCTCCTAGGCAAGATACCCAAATGAACGTTCATGGTTGGAGAAAGAACAGCAAACTAGAAATAGGAATAAACAAAGATGTGTGAGGTCGTAATGGCATAGTTTGGATAGTCGTAACCTCTCTTAGTACTCAGCTCCTAAAACAAATATTTTATTTCTTGAATATAAACTGGTCAAGAGCTAAGTTGCAGTACAGGTTGAATGAGCTAAACATAACCAGTTCTCATCATAACTTCTTTTGATGGATAAGAATTTGTCTTTTCTTCTTTCTATAGAGTTTAGGAAAAGATGTATAGAGGGATACACCTATTTGCAGGAATAATTTGTTCTGGGATAGTCCTAATTTAGGTAATATTCTTCATAGAGGCTATTTGTTAAATACATGACTAAATGTATTTAAAATTTATATTTTTATAATATTTTTCTTTAAAAAACTTTTTAAAGAACATTTTTTCAAATGAAATCCCATTTTGATTTGGAAAATATACTTAGCATAGTTGTGCAGTGTAGTAGAAGCAAGTGACATTTGTTGTATTTTGCTTTTTTCCAAACAGCATGGATAAAAGAAAGGAATTTTAAATGTGCCCTTTTCCAATTATTGTCTCTGTCTGACCCAAAGGCCCAGTTGGGGAAAAGAGTTCTTAAATTGTGATGTTATCAAAACTTGTTAGGCAGGTTATAGATAGCACTCAACTTTATAGCTAGTGTTGGATATCTACATTAATGTTAACTTTATGTTCCACAATATGAGTGAGAATCTAAGTGGTGCCACTGAATATAATCAAATCTAGTAACAAGTAAATTACCTTTTCTGAAGGTAAGTTTTTTGCATAGCGTTCCCCCTTGCTTAGGATTTGACATTGTGGATGACGTTTCAGTGAGTGGCAATATATTTATTTATTAACCTTATTTAAAGAGTTCAAAATGTGATTTAGTAGTGAAAGCAGTTGGCTTGGAAGCCAAATTCTGATCATGCTTGTGCTACTCTCAGTGATCATCGCATGGTGACATATTGAATGTAGGGAGTCAAAGAGAGAGAAATATGAAGGATAATTCTGAAAGTTCTGGCTTATATAATTGGGTAGATGTTGGTTCCTGTGAGTTACTGAGCTGGGGAGCACTATGAGAAAACCTGATTTGAAATAGGAAGGAGATTGGAGAGAAGATAGTTTGGTTTTGAGCATGTTATGTTTAAGGTGCCTATGAAATTTCTAAGAGGAAGTGTCAAATTTTCCTCTGGTTAAATGGGTCTAGAGCTGAGAGGAGTGATCTGACCTTTGAGAGTCATTGGCATATTTGTGGTAACTAAAGTCATGAGAATTGACGAAATCTCAGGAAGAAGTTATGAAGTGAGAAGGAGAAAAGATTTAGGACTGAACTTTGAGAAATACCAACATCTCAGCTGGTTGGAGGAAAAGGAAGAACACCAAGACTGGGAGGGAACTCTTTAAAACCCAGGAGAATGTTTCTGGAAAGCCAGTTGAAAACATTGACTGGAGGGGAGAGTAACAATGTGTACATTCTCCTGAGAGGTCAAGTAAGATAATGTCTGGAAAGTGTTCACTGGGTTTAGTTACAAAAGGTCATTGATAACCTTATGTAAGTGAAGCCATTCCCAGATTACAGTGGGCTGAGAAGTGGGTAGTTGGTGCAGAAATGGAAATTGTGGGTATTGGTAATTACTTTTAAAAGTTGGACTGAGAAAGGAGAATGTAGTAGCTTAAGGGGTAATACACCCAAATATTGGCTGAATGAATAAATGCACCTCATAGGCCTTCTTGAGAAGATTCCAAGCATAGGCCAGCAGGATCGTTTCTGAGAATAGGAGGAAGATCACTTAGGGGCATCAGCTTAAACACATATTCTGAGATAAGATATGTCATGGTTTCCTGTGGTGTGCTGAATGGGGGAAGAATATCTTGAAAGATAGAGGAATACCAGTTTTAGATCAATGGTAAAGGAATAGTTGAACTCCTCCTACAGAATCCTCTTTGCTGAGAACAATGGATTAGTTAATATTGTTGTTTTCCAAAGTAACTGTTACCAAGTATGATGGAGTCTAGGATTTGAAGCTGTAGACAGGATTTCAGAATCCTGCTTTGCTACATGTTCTTGCTTCAGGTCATACAGGTGATTAGTCTTGCTAAGCTTCAGTTTCTTCATTTGTATAAAGTGGAGCGAATACTGTCTACTTCGCAGATTTGTTAGGAATAAATGAGAATCGACGTAAATAAAGCACCTGGCACTTCATAGGCACTCAGTGGGCATAATGTCTGCCTGTCTTTTTTTCTTGTTTTCCATAGTGGCTGCAGTTTATTGTGTAGTTTTAGCATTGAATGTTTGCCTTACTATTTAGCCTTAAAGGAATAATTTGTGGAAGTCCTTCCTTCTTCAGCTTATCTTCTGTATAAAATAACTTGAGTGATACAAACATATATTTTTGGGAAAATGGATATATGGTTTGCTACTGCAATAATCATAGCCATTAAAAAAAGAAATTTACCGAACTTTTTTTGGCCTTATATGCCTTTTTTTAAAGTGTGTATGTGTTTTAAACAAAGCTTACTAATTTAGATATGCCACTTTAGTGACTTCCTGCCAGAGTAAGAGTTTTTATGTTTTTCTTCTGAGACACACCTTAGTATAACTTTATTTTAGTTTCTGGACCCTTGCCATTTGGCATGATTTCAGACTAGACATGATAGATCTACATAACTAGATCTACTTTTAAGACATAAACTATATAATATATTTTTTATTGGGGGGGCGTGGAAACTGATAAGAGCAGTTGTGGACTCAGGTTTAGGCTTTATTTGGTTGCTTATTTTTATTTGTAGTTTTGATTATTGAATTATTTCCTATGTGTATTTTGAGCACCGAGATGACTAATTTTGTACCAGAATGGTGAAATCAAGTCAGTATGATTTCTTTTTTTTACAAGTTCAGTTGCTAAAGCAATCTCTTTGAATGTTTTAAAATCTGTCCCCAGCCACTATACACAATTTCTTAAAAGGCATTTATGTATTTACTTTTCTAGAAGGTGACTGCCTTAGAAATTTTATAAGGGCATTAGAGTTTGCCAGCTTTATTCAAGAATCAATATAATGGTAAACACACACTTGTTACTATTTGGAATATAGGTCTCACTACTGAGTGGGAGAAGTTATCTCCTGCCCAGCTATTAATAAGGGAGACTTTACTGGTTAAGGGAACTTTATAGATGGCATTGCTGAGACTGGAAGTCTAATTGTTGGTTCAGAGAGAGAAGTAACTTAACCAGGTGTTCTTACCTGAATACAGGTTAAATAATACTCAGTTAAAACCCTACAGGTCATAATTTCTTTAAAGACTGAATAAACTCTGTAGAAAACTATACTTCAAAGAGGAACCTTTCCCTTGATCGACTATCTTACATCATCTTCTGAAGTTTGTTAGCTATCAACAAGCCTTTAAAGAAAAATTATTAAAATACATGTAGTTAATATTTGATGAAATGTTCCTGTGCATCTGTTTATAGATTTTCTAAGTTAAAAATTACTTTTTTCACTAGAGGAGCTTCTCATTTTTTCTTGTTTCATAATTTGTAACATATTTTACTGTTTTGACTTTGGAAATACATGGTATTTCCTTGTATGAATTTAGCATAATGTACTTAACCTCCATTTTTGGACATTTGAGTCTTGGATATGGAATACCATAATTAGTAAGATCTAGATTAGCTTTTTTTCTTTAAAAATAATTATTCTGTGATTTCCAAATTTTCTAAAATTAACATGTAATAAATTGGTAAACTCTGAAAAGCCTAGAAAAGAAAATAAATGTCACTGCTAACCTCACCATCACCCAGAGAGGAGCCCTTTTAACATTTTGGTTGTATACCCTTCCAATGCCTCTTTTCATGTCTGTGAAGTCACACTTGAAAAAAAGGGGGAACAAACCCCATACTTTTAAAAAACCAAATTGAGATATTGCTACATATACTCTTAAATTTTTTTTCCTTATTTTTCTTTTTTTGGTCTTCTTTCTTTTGTTTTTATTATTTTTTTCTTATCTTGCTCTTTTTTCTATACTCTTTAAATTTTAACATAGTCTTCTACAAAATTACTTTTAATGGTTATATGGCATTCTGTCTTTACTTAGCATAAACCACTTTCACTTTTTTATATTTAGGTTATTTCCAGTGTTTGTGCTATTATTTTGAATACAACATCCTTATAGAAACTGGAAAACCTTGGGTTGTCCATCCAGACTATCTCAGTGTGTTCTGGCCTTTCTACCTTTTTCTCTTTACCAATACTTCCTTCTTTAAAAATAACACCAGATCAGGTGGACAAACTATTTTTTAAACAATTTATTGACTATCAGGCAATGAACATGCTGGTCTCTGTGAATTCAGAGATCAAAGAGACACGCAGACACATTTTATTTGCTGGAGATAATTTTGTTGGTGATAGATTTATGTATGTATCAGCTTTATGGGGAGTCAGAAAGAGCAGTAGTTGTGAAGGCAGTAGGCAGAGGAGAAGGATCAGGGAATAAGCATTTATTAAGCTCTTTTAATGTGCCAGGTGCTATATCACGTGCTTTACTAGGCTCTTAGTTTGCAGCAGTTTTGAGAAGTATGTAAAGTAGTACTTATTCACCCATGTACACTCAAGTAGTCACTGGGAGAATGCCAGAAGTAAACCCAGCTAGATGTATCTGACTACAAAGCCCCAGGTCTATCCAGGACCGCGCCCTGCCACACCAAAGGAAAGATTCCAGGAGTAGCTGAATAGAAGCTAGAATGGCAAGTAGACATTAGTTAGGTGTGGATGGGGGCAGGGTCATTGTGTAGAACATGGCAAGAAATTTGAAACAGGTGAGGGGAGTAAAGAGCAGTGATACGAGGCTTAAGCCAACATTTTTTAAAAAATTTACATATAGTAAAATTCACTCTTTTGGGATACAATTTTATGAATTTAGAGAATTTAGAGTCATGTAACCATAACACAATCAAGACACAGAACTGGTCTCTCCCCCACCACCCTCCCCGCCCCGCCAAATTCTCTCATGCTACTCTTTTGTAGTCCTTCACCTGATCTGTTCTCCATCTTATAATATCATATAAATGGAATGCCATATAATGTCATATAAATGGAATTATATAGTATACTCTTTTGAGTCTGGCCTCTTCACTTAGCATAATGTATTTTTAATTAAGCAACCATTGATGATGTTCTAATTGTTACCGTACAATATTGCTATAGTTTTTTTGCCTCTGTCAAAATGTGCTTATATCATTTCCAACTCTATTTTCAGGTAAGCAGAATGTTTTTTGGCTGAGAAATGATTGTGGTTATAGCTTCAAATACCAAAGAAGACTGAAATAGATTCCTGATAAATGCCCAGGAGAAAGTAAAACAGGAATAAGAAAAAAAAAAAGCTGTGTTTCCTCATACCCTATTACATCAGCCATCTCCTTATCTTTTGCATATAGAAAACCCACCAGCTTGGAAAGTTTGCTACTGTTTGTGACCTTTGCTAGCTTGCAAAAGAAAGGGAACAGCTGTCAACCATGAGGGGGTGGAAAGTATTAATGTTCTTCCTGGCCAGTTGGCACTGTGTGTCTTTCTGGGGAGGGAACGACAGGTGACCAATTTCTTGCTTTTTATTTTTTGGAGTATATAAATAGTCTAACTTGTTCTTTTGTGCAGAAATCTCAGCGTCCATAGTTAAAGAACCTGCCCTTACAGTCATTATGGATTTTTTAAAAAACTCTCTAAATATATATACACATTATTTTCAGTGTCTTAATAAACCTTAGACTCCAAGGTTGAGGACACTATAAGTAATTATTGACAGAAAACTACAAAAAGTGCATACCTTCTTTGGTAAATGTCACTTATATTCAAACTGCCTTTTTTCCCCTTTTGTCCCAACTTAAACACAAAACAAAAACCAAGAGGACTGAGTACTTTTTATAGTAAAACCATGTCAGCCACAGATAGGTGGTGACTACAAGCCAGTGACCAGAATGTAGGTGTCTCTAGAAGCTGAGGGTACACTGTTCTTTGAACTTTTGCCCTTGAATACTTGGCCTACCGTTTCTGTGAATCATACTCAAATACAACAGTCCCCACCTTATTCATGGAGGAATACGTCCCAAGACCCCCAGTAGATGCTTGCAGCTGCGGATAGTACTGAACTCTATACACTGCACTTTTTCTTATTCTTGCACGCCTTTCATTTAATTTATAAATTAGGCACAGTAAGAGATTAACGATAGTAATAAGATAATTATAACAATATACCATAATAAGTTATGTGAATGTGGTCTCTCTCAAAAAATATCTTATTGTATTGTACTTACCCTTCTTGTGATGATGTGAGGTGATACAATGCCTACAGAATGAGATGAAGTGAGGTGGAGTTTTCCATTTAATATTTTTGGACTGAGGTTGACCATAGGTAACTGAAACCTCAGAGAGTGAAACTGCGATAAGGTGGGGAGGGGAACTACTGTATATTGCTCTCTACCACTGACCCCTCCCACCTGGCTCCAGGCTCTTCCCCATCTCCACTCTACCTTGTACAGACTCATCTTTCTGAAGTATAGCTTTCACCAGCTCCTTTCTTGCTTAAGAACCAGTGTTGATTTTTCATTTCTTATTGAAATATCCAAGTTATTTACCTAGAATCAAAAATCCTCATACTGTAGTTTTGCTGTCCATTCATATTTCTCTTATTCCTCATTTCTCTTTACCCTACCTTAGTTGGATCATCCTGGTTTTGTTTTGTTTTGTTTTGTTTTGTTTTGTTTTTGATTTGGCAACATACTGAGCTCAGTTATCAATCTTTAATTCATTTCTAATTCCATTTCCCATTGTAGTTGTTTGGAATGTTTTTTTCTACTCTATTAAACCTCCAGTTATCCTGTTTTCCTCATTTTTTTTTTTAGCAAATGGGACTATTTCCCACTTCATTTAGAAAGATTTAAAAAGTCAGATAAGTATGTGATTGAATCCTGGGTGTAACACTAATTGTCAAGGCTGATAGCCAATATAGATCTGAGTTTTCCCCTCCCCCACCCACAACCTTCCAGTGTCATGGTCCCTCCTATGGACCTCCCCAAGATCCTACAACTAAAGGTTGAAGTAGAGCCCAGCTCCTCCAGCAGTAGGTAGCATCTGTTCTGAGTGGCCAGTGCTGGTGCATCATTAGTTGTTAAATTTTTTTAATTTCACCCTTATTATATGTATGGCTTTAATTAAGTTACTTACCCTCTCTGAGTCATCTCATCTTTAAAGTGGAGATAATACCTGTTTTACAAGATGACTCTTTGTTCATTCATCAGATATTTGTTGAGGGCTTGTCTTGTTCTAAGCACTGACTTAGGTGTTTGGGATACATCAGTGAACAAAACAAAAGTATCTGTGCCTTCTTGGAGCTTGTGTTCTAGTATTCTGAATATTAAATAAAAATTAATGTTGCATATTCAGTGTGGTGCCAGACATATAGAGGTGCTCACAGTGTCTTGACCCTCTTTCTTTCCCTTTGCCATACTGTTTCCATCAGGGCCAAAGGGCCAAGGGGAATGTGTGACAGGCGATAGGGTGGAGCCAGAATTAATAACTGGACATCAGCTCACCAAAGAAGACTCAAGGCCTGATTACATTGCATGGCAATACAAGTAAAATAGGAAGCTTTTTTGTGTGTGTGTGGTAAAAATACTAGCTGACCTTTCCCTTGGTGGTATTGGTTGCTCACCTTTTGGATCTAGCTCTGTCCATTTATCATTTATCCTCAAGTCTTCCTCCTCCCCATCCCTATTCCATCACCTTAGCTCCCTATCATATCTTTTGCACTATAGACAAAAACAAAAATTGTTACCATTCTTCTGCTCTGTTTGTGCTTCAAGGTGTGGACCAAGTTCTCCCTTTCCTTCCTTTTTATCAGAAATCTTAAAGTTGTCTCCCCACTCATTCATTCGCTCCTTAATTCTTTTCAGTCTTTCTCCCATCACTCTAAGTGCTACAGTCCTTCTATTAGGGTTCATCAGTAACCTCTTTTATTTTTCTACTCAGCTTCTTTGTGTCATCTGTTATTGTTAAGACCACGTGAAGTCAGTGGGCTCATGGCCTCATTGACCTGGGTTCATATCCTAATTCTGCAAACTAAGTGGTTTTGGACATGTTTCTTCATCTTCAAAATGTTGAAATAATATTTACCATTTAAAGTTATTGAAGGATTAGAAAGCTACAACACCTAGCACACTGTCAGGAGATATGGTGGGAATTAAGTGAAAAGTACCTACTGTTATTGACATTTTTAAAAAATGGCCCTTCATTTTTCCTGAGACTATCTATTCTTGCATGTCCTCCATTCTACTTTACTGATAATTCATTCCTTATTAGTTGGCTTAGACATGAAACATTCGTCAGATGATTAGGAATAATAATCAGAAAGTAGTGTTTACATTTGATCCGCAAGGAAGCAATCTATGTTACCTGGAAAAATTATTAGTGTCACTTAAGTTGGTAAAATTTTAATTGACTTTCTTTACGTTTGGACATCTAATGATCTTTTTTGAAGAGGGAAAAGAAAACCTTTTCTGTTCAGAAATAACACATAACTCTTGTCAGTTAGCAGGAGGATTTTTAATGTGATTTTGGAAAGAATTTGTAACATCTGTTTCCAAAGAGAGCAAGAAAAAATATTACATTTTCCCCCAAAATGTATTTTGTTCAAACTGAATTAGACACCAAATAAAGAGCATTCCTTAAGTTTGGAATGAATAGAACTTTCTAAAAACTGCTCAGGTAACACTAAGCAGTAAAGATCCAAAAAAATTTTATTTACTTTTAACCTTAGACTGCTAAAAGGAGAAAATGAAAGGGTTTGTAGAAGAAAATTTCACTAAAGTAACTAGACTTACTTGTTAGACCCAAAAATACATGTAGAAAAACGCACAAACATGGTTAAGTTTACATATGCTAGATTTTTTTTTTTTTTTTGAAAGGGAGACTTATTTCCTACATATGGGTTTTATCCATTACCTTTTCGGTAAAACATCAGCTCCTAGAAGCAGTTTCTTCACTGTTTAATTTTCTTATAAGTTTTGCTGAGGTTTTGTATGTCTCTTCCCTAGTTTGCAGCAAAGTGTAGATAGTAACTAGGATAGCTCAGTCAGCCCAAGTGCAGTAGATTATGATGTATCGTAGGTCACATATAGCAATTTCACCTTCGCCACCCAACCTCCCTCCCCGCAGTCTAACTAAAAGAAGGAAATCAGTTGTTTGTCTGTGTATAGACCAGCTTAGGCTCATAGAATCATGGACTGTAAGGGATCTAAGAAATGATGTCATTCTTCTTTCTCATTTGTAAATAAAGATAGTGATACCCTGGTGGTTAGACTCCTTTCCTAAAAGAGAGGTGGTATGATGTGGTGAAAAAGAAACTTTTTATTAAAATCTTGGCTTCCTGCTTACCAACTGTGTAATACCAGTTATCTGCCCTAGTATACAACCAAGAGCTGTGTAATATTGGATGAGTTACTTAGTATCTCTGAGTTTTTGATAAAAGTTAGCCCAGATATATAGTTAGTACCCTTTAAAATTTTTAATAATTTGCTGTATTTGCTTGTTTGTTGTTATTTTCTTAAGCCTTTAACTAGACTGATCATTTCATTAACTGGTAAAAACTCATTTGGTTTTGTTCACCTGATTTTTCCTCTTTTCTATTTCATTAATTTATGTTCTATACTCCTTTTATTTTCTTGAGTTTTTAAAATATAGTTATCGAATGTTTCATTAATTTCTAATGTATAAATTTGTGGCTGTACATTTTCATGTGTCTTGTTTAAGCTGTATACTTTGTTTTGCTTTGTATTTTCATTGTTAATTTCAAACTTTTGTATTTACATTTTGACTTTTCTAGAGCAATGACTTAGTGATTTTCAAGTTTTCAAATGTACAGATTTTGGGAGACTTTCTTTCCCCCTTCATAGACTTGTTAGAATTAAAGATACTATATAGGCAAATACCTGGCAAGTAGTAGATATTCAACAAATGCTTTCGTTTTTCTTTAAAGAAATGAACCTAGAACAGGAAACCTAAAATTACAATAAGCCTAAGTAATACTAAAAATGACTTTAGTTCCATAATATAACCACATAAGAACATGAAGTATAGCGAGCAAAGAGAGATGATAGGTAAAGGGTAAATCAGGATGAGGTGAGGAAGGAAGCAGAATTAAGGGAGGATGTAGGAATATCAAGTTGAATTAGTTATAGTCTTCTTTGAGGTCATATTCTACTGATCACTTTGGTCTGTGGGCTTTAGGATTTTATTTTTTGTTGTTATATTTCTTATACCTTTGTAATAGAGGTGACCATACATGACCTTTTCTTTGGGGAGGGGGTACATGTGCATGTTGTGAAACCGTGTGGCAGGAGTTCTTATGTTTTTGAGGAGAGAGTCTGTAGTTTCTCTAGAACCTTAAAGCGGTCCATGAAACCCAAGAAGTTAAGAGCTGCTATTTTAGAGACTTGATGACGTGGAATAACTCGAAAAGCTTTCCAGGAAAGAATTCTGTTTTTTCCTGCTCCAATAAGAGTAATGACTGCTACCCACTTGAGAGAGATTGAGTGTTCCGTATGATTCCTCAGGTTAGAAGCAGATGACCAGGCATTATACTAAGAACAGAATTTAGCTTTTACTAAAGTGAAACATAAAATTACATGGTATTTTACGAGCATAAATATTGTGATACGTGGTATGAATGACAAAATCTTAACTCTTTGATTACGATTATTTTTATACAGCCAAACCAAGTGTTCTTGGCCTCTATTGAGGGTAGGAATAATTCAGGGAGTAAGAGGAAGCAGTTGGTAGCTGCTGTGGAGATGGGGTACTGTATAAAGGCAAGCTTTGGGCAGCCATAGACAAGAAGCACTGCTGGAGATGAAGAGGCCTACCCCAGGACAGAAGAATAGGGAAGATCTGAAGTCAGTGAGGGAGGTGGGAAGGGATCCCAGACATACTTGACTAGCCCCTCTTGTTTCCCCTTATAGGAGACCTAGTTGCCTGGAGAGAGAAACCAGTTCAGATTTTAAAAATTGGGGGGTGCAGTAGGAATAGGTTCTTTACAGGAAGCGAGCCAAAAGTATGCGTTTAGAGGAATGTTATTCTGAGCACTGGCTCACAATGAAACCTATGTTTCCTCAAGTACTTCATAATTATTTCCTCTTTAAGTTTCTGGAATTAAATTAGTTTTGCTGTATTAAGTGTTAATACAATTTAGAAATTTGATGGCTCTCAACTTGTTAGTTTGTTTTTAACTACCTAAATCTGCACTATGCAGTATGAGAGCCTCTAACCATGTGTAGCTATTTAAGGTGAGATTAATTCAAATTATGTAAAATTTAAAAATCAGTCCTTTATTCTCACTAGACACATACATATCAAGTGCTCATTAGCCATGTGTGGCTATTGGCTACTGAATTAGATAGCACATCATATTGGACATTCTTGTCATCACAGAAAATTTTGGGATAACACTGCCCTAAATGAAATTATTTTCTTTACTCTCTGCTCCATCAGACTAATGTTGATTTATATTAATATGTAATCAATTTCTGAGATTTTTTTAAATCAAAAACTTGAAAGACTCGCTAGAGTAATGTCCTTGTTTGTTACATAATTAAAAAGACAGTGCCACTCTTTTAGAATGATCTGCCCAAGGGCCATTATTTTATCAGGATTTTCAAGCAATGGTGACTTAAAATTTAAGTGTATTCATTATAGTTTATATTCAGCTGCCTCTGCTAAACTGATGACCCTCAAGATTATTTTCACTCTCTATATAATAAGCATGTTCTGGAAGAGCCTGGAACCCTAGAATAATTATTTCACTGTAGGCCTACTTCTCTGAGATCCTGTCAGTGAGGTATAAAAGCTAAAGGATAATTTCTGTTGCTCTGTTTTTTGTTTTAAACAGTACACAAAAATAGGCCTTTTCTTTTGCTTTGGTTTCACACAATCTCTGTACCAAAGGTACGACTCTTTCAAGTAAGTTGCATATATAGCATAATTTCAGGAAACACAACAAAAAAACTTTTTCATTAAGATAAAGCGTTTTTTTAAAATTCAAAGCTAATCTTGATTTTTTTGTTTTATTATAAAATATTCAAACATGGAAATGTATACAGTAAGAAATGAGTTTTCTACCTGATTTGTATTAATACCATCCCTGGAGATAACTACTTAAAAGTTGGCTGTATATTCTTCTAGGCTTTCCGATGTATATTTAGACATAAACATAAATAATTTATATAAGTGAAATTATACTAAATATGTTTTTACAGATTATTTTACTTAATATATTGAACATATTTCTATGTATGTGTTGATTATTTTCATTCTAATACTATTGATTAGGTTTTTAAAATTTTCCCCAGATTTCATGGTAGGAAATATGAAGTATAAATATGTTTTTATATGAAGATGATATAGTTGAAATGTATGTGCAGCTGCGTTAGTATCATGGTGACCTGTATGAGGTGCTCAATACATGTTAGTTTCCGTTCTTCTTGGACACATAGGAGAAGGGCCATGGAAGAGGAGTAACTTTCTTTTGAGTAGTGAACCTCTGAAGACTCACAAGTAAATGTCCACAAACAACCAGGGTATTAATCTTTCTCTTAAGCATGTTTGTGTTTTGTGATTCAGGTTTATAAATTGCTACACGTCTAGCAGAATTGCTATTTAAGAGTCTTGTAAGCTAGGCTGCCCTGATTATTTTAGGTGCTTTTGGTAAGAGCAAATATTTTTTAATGGTGAATAAGAGACCACATTATGATTTATGTTTTATACTGAGAGTGCGTAGTATAATGTGTGCCATAAAATTGTTCAGTATGTGAGAATGTTGTACATGGGAGTCTCGGGACAAAGTCCTTTGTTAACTTTGAAGATGTGTGGAATGGATGCTGAGGTTGGAAATTAATACTTCTGTCATGGAGCAAGATGTGTAAATGTGTGCTTTACAATCTAAGATCTTTTTTTTTTACTAACAAAATTCACGTATTATTTACATTGAAATAAGCTATACAAAATTGATTTTCTTCACCAAAAATAACAGCAGTATTTTCTGTATTATTCCTAGATAAACCACAAAACATAATTTTGTAGGTTTTCCAGGTTTTGCTTATAAATCAAAACAAGGCACAATAGATATAGTTTTGGAAAAAGGAAGAATAAAACAGACAAATCAATTGTCAGTATTCGTGGTCTCTGATCCTGTCTTGACCATGAAATTGAAGTGTTCAACATATAACTGCTAAAAAGCTTACGAAGATATAGGCTCAACAAAGGAATGCAAATAGCAACAACCAGATGTTAAATAACAATGACAGGTTCTTTCATTCAAATGTTAACTGTAACTCATTCCTTTAAGATCACAGAAAAAAGACAAAATCTACACTGAAATGCTTCTTTGGCAAGCTCACATGTTCCTTTCACTGTCTGGAAATTCCCTTAAGTGTCCATTACAGATTTTTAACAGCATACTTAAAACTCCTGCTATTCAAAGATTAGTTGTGAACTTTATTATAATATTTCATGAAATGAATTCCTTCCTCCCATACTCCTCAAAATGTGTTTCTTCAAAGAACTAATAACTCAATCCCTGACAACTGGATCCACAGTGATGATAAATGTTATATCCAAACTGATTTAACTAAAACAATTCCAAAGTGCCATTAGTAAAGATCTCATAGAAGTGTAACATGACACTTTTCAATACTATCTTCTGGAAGAACTGTTAAGTCTCCAAAGCATGGGAGTTCAAACAGAGGCCATTTAAAAAGACATATTATCAGTGGCTAATGTACTCACTGGGAGGCCTATAGGTCAAGATATTCAGTGGCTAACATAAACCTTATAGCTTTCAGATCCGATTGTTTCTAGTGGTTCTAGAGAAGAAGCTAGGAAAAGATGAGTCTGGAGCTGATAATTATTTGTAAATTCCAGTTTTGAAGTATTAGTGCTTTATACTCTTCACCATCTCATTTGGAAATCTGGTCTGACTCCTTTCCTGCAGGGAAGTCATGGACCGCTGTTCTGGGTAGATCAGTGAAGAGAATTGAATTGGGTGGGGCTCCAGCTTCTTTTCCCAATTGAGAAAAGAGTGAAGGGTGCTGCTGAGAGAAGTGCTTCCACAGCCATTCTGAAGCTTTGCTGGAGGTAATGCTGACTGTACAAAAATTGCCTTCAGGATTCCAGGAGTTTGTGAATTATAAATTTGTTTTAGCAGTTAACATGGGTATATCAGTATGTTTATCTTTACTTATTAGCACTTTGTGTTCCCAGTGGAAAACAAGCTTGAGAAATAATTGTTAGGCTATAGAATTAGAAGAGCTTCCCTGGCATGTTCTTGGACTTTTTAGATTGTCAACCAGTTTTTTGTTTTTGTTTTTTCATCCTTTCTTGATTTGTTTTAACTTGAGTCTTTTGGAGAGAAAAATTACTTAAAACGTTTCACGTATCTAAGTTTATGGTTCTGCAATATTATTTTTGTGCCTCGGAGGCTTTTGCTCACTTGTTTATTCATTTATTCATTCAACAAGTACTTCTTGAAGTGTTTTTATTATAAGCAGGATTGTGGAGGAAATGCTATCAGATAGTAATCTGCTCAGGGTGAAGGAAAATATACCAAAGGCTGAGGATGTGTGTGTGTATTTCAGAGACAGAAACACATCCATATATATACGTATACAGAGATATGGTCCATAGTTATATAGGAACAGTCTAAATTTTTTAGAATCTGTCTCTTCTTCCTATTCCCACTGCTATTTCTTATTTCAGGCCTTCAACATCTATCATATGCACCAGTATTTCCCTCTATTCTAATTTCACACTGCTTTTTCCTTTATATAGCTCTTCTCATAGTTTTTTCCCCCAACTAAAGCACAGATTGGATTGTGTGTCTCCTGTTACCCAGAATAAAGTTCAAACTTCTTCATATATACAGTCATAATATAGATTCTGCAAATAGTCCTTTTAAACTCTCCTGAGTTATCCCTTTTAGTTACTGTCTGTTCCATGCTGAGACACTGATCGGTCTCACCTTCTGCCTCCAGGTTCTGTATAGGTCCTATTTTCTTATGCAGACCTCTCATCGTTATCCACCTGCCCTCAGTGTCAGGAGGCTGACCTTGCCCTTTGGCTTCTAGACGGGTTTGGACGATGGGAAGCACTGGCAGGAGGAGAGTGGGCTTCCTGCGTTTATTCTGCCAGTTTCCTCCAGCCAAATCATATCTTATTGGCTCTCTCAGAGGTCCAGTCCTATCAGGCGGCTCTCTTTGTACCTTTTAGTCCTAGGGGTGATAGTGGCTTCAGGAGGTTGCAGTATCTCTTGACTCTGTCTGTCCCTTCCATACCTGGTAATAGTCCTTTATTAAGTTCTTCTTAATTACACAGTTTGGCAGTTTCTTGCTGAAATCTTGACTGCTCCACTGTTGATATTCCTTAAGCTTCAATCTTGCTTGTTTACAGTTGTGTTATTTTCCTGTGGCACTTATCTCTCTTTCATTAAAATTTTTTTAGTGAGGTCTTTTTCATTTCTTCCCTCTTTTAGTCTGTTTTCCTTTTTCCTTACCTGGCTGCCACATAATAGGAATTGAAATATCAGAATGAATAAGGAGTGGAGATTTTCAAGAGGAGGGACATTTGAATTTTCCTGTGGTATAGAATAATATTTATTTAGATATCTCAAATGAGAAAATGGGGGAAAGTAGTGGGTACTGAAGTCAGTATAGTCACTTTAGTAATATCTAGATTTGTACTTCTTTCTTTTCAAAAGGTAAACTTAGCACTTGTTTTTCTTTACCTTTGCTGCTACATATTCGAAGTTAACATTGGTTTACTTCAGTTTTTCTCTGTCTTTAAAATGCATTTAGATTTATACTATTGAAATTTTTTGTAACAGCATGTCTTTGAAGAAGTATATACTATATATGAAATGGGAGAGATTTTAATTATCCCTTAATTGTTGCAGGAGAATGTAGGAAACGTGTGTGTGTGTATGTATCTGTAGGTATTCACACTATCTTCCTCAATATATCTTAGAAGGGATGCACTAAGAACAGACATACAGTAGCTAACAAATGTGTTTAGCAAGATTGAACTATAAAAGTGAATTCTCAAAAACAAAAAAGTCAATTCTCTAAAGGAATTTTAATTAAGAGAAAAATATTCTAGAATTATGATTAGAGTCAAAAATAGTTTCCATGTCCTGTATATATTAAGGAAAGCATACAGCTGTCTTACGAAGGGGTTTATTTGGAGAAGGATCTTCCTATAACAGTAATGTCGACACAGAACTCTTCCATTACTACCCTTAAAAATACTGTCGAAAATAATCTCTATAGCAGATGGAGAATATTTTGTTGCTTCTTAGCGTAGAGATATCTGTCTCCCCTAGGGGGATGGATATGCCTCTCTCTCTCTCTCTCTCTCTCTCTCTGTCTCTCTGTCTCTCTGTGTCTTCTTGAGGTGCCATAACAAAATACCATAGACTGGGTGGCTTAAACAACAAATTTATTTTCTCACAGTTCTGGAGCTGGAATTCTGAGATCCAGGTGTCAGTATAGTTGGGTTCTGGTGAGAGCTGTCTTCCTCACTTGGAGACAGCTGCCTTGCTGTGTCCTCACGTGAGTGCGTGCATGTGGAGAGAGAAGTCTTTCTCTCTTCCTCTTCTTATAAGGCTACCAGGCCTGTTGGGTTAGAACACTACTGTCATGACCTCATTTAACCTTAATTACCATCTAAACATCCTATCTTCAAATACAATAAAATTGAGGATTAGAACTCCAACATAAGAATGTGGGGGGACCACAATTCAGTCCTTAGGGTTGTGCATGTGTATATATATAAAACATGAGCAGTAGAGGAAATCTACTAAGTATGAAAGAAATTCATACTTAGACTATGATAACCCAATATTGAAGCTTATTATTGATATTTCTTCATAAAGACATTGTTGTGTCAGTAGAGATGGTATAATATACTCTCTCACAGATTACTAATTATACCCTTTTCCCTAAGATTTTGTAGTCTACTCAGTTTTCACTTTCCTTAATGTCTTAGTATTGGACATCCTATGTTTATCTAGATATAGATTTAATACTCTAAGCTACTTTCATTGGCTGTTGTATCACAACACTCTCCTCTTGCTTCTCTATTGCTTACTCTTTTGTTCAAAGAATGGCCAGGGTGTGCTGCCGAATGAGACACACACACAGCCCCTGCCCTCTGGAGCATGTAATCATCCTTTCTTCCTCTTTCTCCTATAATCTCTTTTCGAGATTTCACTATGGAGATTAGTTCTTGGCTGATTGTTCGATCTCTGTTAGTCTTGACTTTAGGCTTTCTCTGAGAACTGTTTCATTCTCTTGGCTTAAGTTACCCATTGCATATATCTCTCTACTTCTGATCTTTATTCTGAATTTTATTCATTTAGCCAGTCAGCAAATGGCTAAATTTTATTCAGAGCCAACTGTGTGCCTGGTGCAGAGGATTACAGGAATGATATAGTCTTTACCATCAAGTTGCTGAGAGAATGCAAAAGATAGTTTAAAATATAGTGTGATAGACGTATATACAACATGCCATTGGACAGATAAGTAGGGAGTGCTTGGCTTGAACTTAAAGGGGAAATGAGAGGGCAAGTATCTCCAGTAGAAAGCTGAACATATTTGAAGGCACCTAAGATTTTGAAAACAGTATATTCAGGCAACAACAAATGGTTCCTTGTGTTTGGAGCCTTGGGCTGCATGGGGAAGAGTGAAAAATGAGGCTGAGCATTTAAGAAGGTGCCAGAGCACTCCAAAGGCAATACACTCAGTACTGAACTAATTTTTTCCATATAAACCAGCTCCCCATCCCAACTTCAGATTTCTGTCAATGGGACTATCATTTTCCCTACTTCCAAAACCCTGACGTGTCGTCTCCAGGCCTGTCTCAGCAATTTGATCAGTCATCAAGTTGAGTCATTTCTAGATTCAAAACACTCTTTCTCACATTCTTTTCTGTTTTCACTATCAACACACCACATAAGTGTTCCCCTTTCTGCTACTTTTTTTAAAAAAATTCTAAAACCCCTTATTTTACCCAAATGCTAGCCCCAAACAAAAGGAGACAGTGATATTTTATTTCCTATAAGCTCTTAGGTCAGTATTTTAAATACATAATTCTTTTTAGTGAACTCAAAATTCCCAAGCCTACTTCCTCCCATTAAAAAAATAAAATTGCAGATTTAAGAGTAATCTGTAGCAAAGATTTTGTTCTATTAACTTTGGGTTTTTATTATGAACATAACATGTGTTTTATACCAAACAAGCTTTTCAAAAGGACAGGCCCCCCTCCCACCCCTGGTGCAATTATATGTTCCTTGTCACATTTCTAACTTGTTAATTTAGCTAGATCGCTTGCCATCATGGAAGGCCCTATATACACTGACTCTAGAAACAGATTACCTGTGTTGGAATCCTGGTTCCACTTACTGGTTTCAGTGAAGTTCTGCAATTCTTAAAGCCTCATAAGTTTATGTGAAAAATGAGAGAAGTGATAGTACCTACTTCACAGAGTTGAGGTAAAGATTGAGTTAATTTCTGTAGCCTGTGCTTGGCATGTGTGAGCATGTAGTACCTGTTGGCTGTAAAGTATTATGTACCCTGAAAACTCCTTGCTCATTCCCTCTGTGATCTCGTTGATGTGCTCTTGCTGACCTTGCATCCATCTACCACTAAATGCTCTCCTTGAACCCTTCTCTATTGCCTATGATTTACCTGCTGTTTCAAGTTCAACTCAGTTGCCTTTGTCTTTTCTGACTACTCTAGTTCAAGTTGACCTCTGAATTCTTTTTATAGGACCTTTTATGCCATTTTAGAAATTAGTCATGTTTTCTGTCTTCTATGATATTTCTTCTAAAATTTACATGTAATAAAATTCACTTTTTTTTGTATGCACAGTTCTGTAAGTTTGGACAAAGGCGTAGAGTTGTGGAATTACTATCACAATCAAGATACAGAAAATTTCATCACCCCTCCCCCAATTCTGTCTTGGTGTTACTTTTTAAACAGTTTCCTGAGTATACATTCTCTTTTTACACGTACAATTTAGGCTCTTGAACCTAGTATCTGTTTTACACTAATTTGTTTCCCTTATAAATGGCCTAGCCTAATATTGAGCATATAGTAAGTAGATGCTTGAACATTTAAATTTTATAGAACAAAGCCTAAAAACATGGTAAATTTGAACATATTAAGAAGCTACTAATTAAAGTTATTTGGGTAAAAAATTGCGAATGAAATTACTCTGTATAAATTCTTAAAGTGATTTTGGAGTCTTGCCAGGCCTAATAAAAACCATTTTTAATTTGTCTTTGGAATACAAAGGGCTTGTTTCTTTCTATTTTTATTGTCAAATATACTTATGGTTTCTATTGTTTTCTAACCCTATTAATTTAAATTTTAATGTAAAACAAATTTTATATCTTTCTCCTCAACTCTATTTGGCTGTTATGACATGATTATTAAATGTATTTACTGAGTTTTCCCCTTTTTTCTTAAACATATTTAAGATATCTAGCAATTCAATTAAAAATGAATTAGTTACAAAATGTAAAACCTTGCTGTTTTCTCAGATTTATTTTTCTGTGGGCCAATTTTGCTCTCTTCCCTCATTTTTTTTTTTTAACTGATTATCTCTAAAATCGGAGGTCAACACAAGAGAATTTATCCTTGATAGAGGTGAGACTGATATAGACATGCTAATGCTGCATGGTTTCCTCAACCTTCATTCTTGGATATTGTGGAATATTTGTTTTTCAGAAAGGGTACAGTATGTTTTAAGATTTGCACCCCATTCAGTAGACTTTACTTCCTAACGAAGTGAATTGAATTTAACCATGTGTGTCTTTTTTCCCTTCCCCAACAGCTTCCATGCCTATGGCTGTTCTAAATTTGGGCCAAATATATCCATTTCAGAGAGGCTTTTTCTGTACAGACAACAGCATCAAGTATCCGTACCATGACAGTACCGTCTCAAGCTCTGTCCTCAGCACAGTGGGGCTTGGTTTACCCATTTCCTCTGTAAGTAAATTAATAAATAGGTAGCAGTGGGCTTGTTGTGCTGAAGGTTGAATGAAGTGATGGAGTTGGGGCGGGGGTAAATCCAAAGCACTATCCTCACCAGTGTTTATGTGGTGAATGATTGCTTGAGGAATATACCCACTGTTTTAATCTAGGGGCAGCCTCTCCAGTTAAAAGGGGATGCTACCCAAAACAACTTGATGTTATCATGAAGAATTATAGAATGATTATTTTAGAATGGAAGGGTTCATTTAAGTCATTTGGACCAACTCCTTTTAGTATACAAGTGAAGAAACTTATGCCCAGACACTTGCTAAAGCCCAGTAAGCTATTCTACGGCAGAGCTAAAATTAAGATTGTTTGTTTTATCATATTATTAGATAGAAATTGAGACCATAATAAAGGATAGATTTTTTAAATTAAATTTGAGAAAATAACTCTGTAGAAAGGCTATAAATATATATGCAAAAAAAAAAATCCTCAGAATACGTCAGAATTGTATCATTATTTTTTAAGTTGTATTGACCTTTATATAGTTCATCAGTTTGTAAGATAATATTGGGTTTCATTATTTTAGATAACTGTAAAGTTTCCTTCTAGGTTAAGTTTCACTAACTGGATAAGATTGGCACTTAAGATGTTGTGCTTACTTCCTTTATCCTTGACTCTGATTCCTGAACCTTGCCTTATGTCTCTATGTGACTTGGAAATAGAAGGAGCTGAGTAGAGATTTACCTCCTAGAGTGTCTTGGAAGTCAGCAGGTCATGCCATACTTCTCCTCTGACCACCTATCTCTTATCAGTAGTCTTCCCCAGAGAGTTTACTTAAAAATTTTTGTCTTAAGCAAACTCAGCAGACGCATTTCCACAATAGGACAAGCTGACTTTTCTTTCTCTATTTTGCCCCTAAATTGGCGAAGAATAATAACCTAGTTCTTTGATTTTCTAGTTTATATCTGAGTTCATTTTGTCTAGCAGTTTTTTTGTTTGTTTTTTTGGGGGGTCATTTTTAGTACTGTATTCTCTGAAGGTGAAGGGGGCTTGAATTTTGTTATGTTCCAAGATATATTAAATATTTCTATATACAGTATACACATTCTAATTTGATTATAACTACTTTTATAGAAGTAAAGGAGAGAAAAAAATCTTGAATTTAGTTTAAGGAGATACTTACTTTTTTTCTAAAACGTAAATTCCACCATAACTGGTAAGTTCTGTGTTAGCCATCAGGCTTACGAAACAATGTGCAGGAAAGCATCTACTACTGCCACTTAGATGATAACAGACAATGTTACTGTATTTGTATGAAGTAAGTTCAAGGTATTTGTTGTAGCCATTATTTTGAGCAGCTATTGACTAATAAAAGTTTTTTAAAAACTACCCTTGTACTTGAGAGTAATTGCTTGAGGATTCGGAGGTTACTTTTTAGTTATTTAACTTGATACATTTAATCTTTTTCTTAAAAAAGCTGAATTATAAAAATACATATTCTTTAATGAATTTAAGAAAATCTGTTATCAAGGAAAAATTTAAAAAAAATCACCCTTCATTCTACTACCTAAGGATAACTACTGTTAACATTTTGATATTATTTCTTTTCGTTGGGCAGTTTTTTAGATCATATGAGCAGTGTGCAAATATAATTTTGTGCCTTGTTTTTTACTTATTTTTATAACAAATATTTTTGAGTTATTATAAGTATCAAACAGCTTAAATTAAGAGCAGTAAAGCTAAATTTAAAAAAAGTAGTAGAAAAAGACTTGGTTTGAATCCTTGAGTTCTTGGCTATGAATTCCTGTGAGGTTGCTATTATAGAGATGTGATCTGGAAAGACATTTTAATGCAAATTTATTTGTATTAAAAGAAGTAGTAGTATTTGGCTACTTTCTGGACCTTAAATGCTATGGCTTGTGGATTAATGTGAAGGGATTTTAGCATATTTCTAGGGTAGATTTGTTTGTTTTAGTAGTTTATATGTAAAACATTTAACTGAACATTTTAAATCAGTGACTTAAATTTTACAATATGAGGTCAATAATTTTTAAAAAAATGCATCCTGTACTGTTTCTTCATCAGCTAATGAAAAAGATGTAACATTCAGAAAACTATAGATTTTCATATTTTTTAGCATAAAGTTTCTTTTTGGGTTTTAAGGATGCACTGTTTATTTAACACTACCTTTTTCCCCTCCCATTTTGGCTTTACATAAGTTTACCATCTCCTTCTGCCGTTCTTTATACATTTACTTTTGTAAGTTTACATTTCTAGAAAAAAGATAAAAGCTTGAATTTGTATGCAGATTTTCAGAGAAATGATAGTAACCATAAAGTTAAATCCCAAATCCCTATGTTGCAATGGATAAGTATGCTTTTTCCAGCATTTAAAATGTATATAGTTTGGGAATAGAAAACTTTCTTTTAGTATTTAATAGGTTATTTTATATTGACGAGTATGTGAGTAGTTGCCTTTCTTAGCTCTCGATTGTTCTGTGGTTTAATCATTTAGTAAAAATTTAACCTAAAATAATATAGCCAATGTTTTTTGTGTGTGCATGACCAATTTATAAAACTCCTAAAGAGACATTGTATTATTTACAATGACCGAAATTGCTCCTCGACCAGCTAGGAATGCATGTGGATGTATGTGAAAAAGGCTTATTAATCCCTTTACATATAAATACTCTTATAAATTAGTGAGAAACAGATGAATGCCCCAGAGCAAAGTGGGCAACAGGCATGAACAAAAAGGTGTTAGTGGAAGAAAAAAGTTGTCAAAAAATGTTAAAAAAAAGATGTTCTTAAGAAATTGAATAAGTTCATTTTAAAACAACACTGAGAACATGATTTGGCTTGTTACATTGGCAAAGGTAAGAGCTTTCCCAGTCTGTCAAGTGTAGAAAACAAGTACTCTCATACACAAAACTGGCAGGGGGGTAAATTGATATTAAAAAGAAGATATCGTTGGACCTAGAAATTATACTTTGAGCAATTTATACTATAGAAATAATAGTTTCATGAAAAGCATTAGTTACAAGATTGTTCATTACAGCATTATTTTTTATACCAGAAAATTGGAAATAAATTCAGCTGTAGGGGACTACTTATGAGTGACCTCAGTGATGAAATATTTTGATATCCCTTTAATATTTGATGATGTTTATTGATCTGGAAAGATCTTCGTAATATGTTAAGTGGAGGTAGGAGGGAGAAGAGTGGTAATGGTATTATTTTCATTTTATCCCCTGCATTTTTCCTCCTCTCCCTTTTTTCATAGTGTTTTTCACATAAGGAAGCCTGTTTTAAGTTTTTAAAACACCATAGAAATTATTCCATTTTCATTTTGATAAATGTGAATTCTGTCTTAACTGTATACCCATTTCACATAGTTGTTCCAGAAGCTTAACTGTTCTGTGTGTGTTCAGTTTATTCTGTCTCCAGAAATGTGCCAAAACAAAAGATTTCAATGGCGATATTTTAAAATGCATAATAAGTCAAAATCAAAACTTCACTCATTTCTTTAGGGCTCAGCATCCTGTGTGGCTGACTAGTCTCTTTTAGGAGTGATGGGTTGTCTATGGACTTGAGTGGACCTACAGATAAACATAATAACTTCTTGAAGGCAGAAAGTTTGTCTTACATGTTGCAGTATATGGTAATCTAATTCTGACGCTAACCACCAGAGTTAATGTCAAACTCCACAGGTTTAAGGTCACAGTCTGCAATAAGATTGTCCTCACTTTAGTTGTCAGCTACAAATTTTAGGGTCCCCAGGTCACCCACAGTTCTGACCTACTGGTTATAAATCCAAGGGATTCCCATGAACCCCTTACCCCACAAGACTGTCCTCACTTCAGATGCCAGCCACAAGTTTGGGGGATTCTTGCTAAGACTGGGCCATGAAGGCAGAGCAAGGACAGGATGAATACAGAAGGATAAGGTCAAAGCCTAACTGAGAAGAGGACTCAGAGGAGCTTAACTAAAGTTTCATAAAAGAGAGTGTCTCGGTCACTATTTATTATCATTAATGATGAACTTCATCTCAAGTGTATATTGTATGTTCTCATTAGCTCATGATAGAGGAAAATCTATGTGAATATATCTTAATGTGCAAAAAAACCTTTACCTAAATTGTTTTAAAGAAAGCATTATTTGAAATTCTATTATGTCTTTATTGTTTGAAGTGTTTGTCTGTACTTTAGAATGTGCATTGTTCCAGTTTCTGTTTCCACGTTGGCATAATTGCTGTGCTACCTTTTCAGAGTTTCACTCCAGTATGCACAAAGTAATAAACTTTACTAAGGTAAACTTTACTAAAACGCCAGTCTGTTTTGCTCACCATTTTACCCTTAGCACCAACCACAGTGCTTGGTATGTAATAAGGTATTTAATAAACATAGGTAGAAAATTTAACGAAAAACTACTAATATGAAATGGAATATGATTGTCACTTATGTTTAATAATAATTACTACCATGAAAATTTGGCTTATTTATACACCATATTTATATACCATTTATAAATTCAGCTTATTTACAAATATACCATGTTTCCAAGCCATCGCTTAATATTGGATAGCTCATTAAAATATCTTTTTAGGAAAATATTGAGAGACTATTATATTGAATATATATCCTGATTAGAGATATCTTAAAATATGGAGGAAATTAGAATTAAAGAAATTTAGTATTAAGGAGCTTGGTTTCTTAGGTTGGAAAAAGGTTTTATTTTCTTGTTTACTTATTCCCATTTGGAGCTACATTTCTTGTGCTCTTGAAAACTTACACAAAAATTAGCATATGGATGTTTCTAACAGCTTTATTCGTAATTGCTCAAACTTGGAACTGAGATGTCCTTCAGTAGGTGAATGGATAAACTGTGGTATATTCATAAAATGGAATATTATTCAGTGCCAAAAAGAATTGAGCTATCCAGCCATAAAAAGACTTGGAAGAACCTTAAATGCATATGTATATTGTTAAATGAAAGAAGACAGTGTGAAAAGCCTTCATACTGTGTGATTCCAACTATGACATTCTGGAAAAGGCATAACTATGGAGACAATAAAAAGATCAGTGTTTTCTAGGGGTTGTGGGGAGGACAGAGGAGGGATGAGTAGTTGGATTACAGAGAATTTTTAGGGTAGCGAAACTATTCTGTATGATACTGTAATGATGGATACATGATATTATGTATTGTCAAAAATCATAGAATGAACACAAAGAATGAACCCTAATGGAGTTTAGTTAATATATCATTATTGGTTCATTAGTTATGTCAAGGGTACTACGTTAATGAAAGATGTTTAGAAGAGGGGAAATTAAGAGTGATAGTTGTAGAGCGACAGTATATCTTTTACTTTCCGTTCAGTTTTTTTTTTATAAATGTAAAACTGCTTTAAAAAATAAGATGTATTGTTAAAAATTTAAAAAGAAAAAAATTGCTCATAAAATCTGGTGAAATATCAGTGTTCTTTGGTTAACTAAGATTGCTACAAATAATTATCCTCATAGTTAGTGAATATTTGTACATTCATTGCTAGGGATTGGATTACCTGATAAGATATAAAAAGTAAAGTTTCTAGGCTATGATTCATATAACTTATCTGTTTGTGAACTCAATTTATAAGAGTATTGTTTTTGACTTGAGATTTGTGGTTTTTTACCAAAAGAAAAGAGTGCAAAATTGGTTGACAGTTTAATAAATAGAATAAACTTGATTTAATAAATTTGGGAAACACAATAGTACTTACAAATTCAGTGCCAGTTTTAAATTTTTATAGTGAAAAACGACAAATGAGGAACTGAAATCTTGTGGCCTCTACAGTCTTATAATTAAGAAAATGTATGTGTGGGATATATTTACTACATTTTATTTTAAGGGACCATTACTGTTTAAAATTTTATTATGTAAATTACCTTGAATACATCAAAGAGTTTGTATTGGCTCTTTGAAAAATAATAGATTGAATTTAGAAGCATCTTTTAATAGTGAAGATTTTTATCTAAGTACAGGTTCACAGTCCATTATCCAAAACTCTTGGAGCCAGAAATTTTTAAATTTTTGGAATGTTATATGATTCATATACCTTATGTAATGCCTTCGGAAGAGCTGAAGAGAGTATCTCATAATCAAGATATTAATATTTATACAGCGAAATATGACGTCAAAGTGGAGTAAATAACGTCTAGGGTTGTTCATTTTGTTCAGGTTAAGTCTTGCCATTAGATAAGTTCAGGTTGGGTTTTGGCACCGAATGTTTTGAAAGAACTAGGATTTTGAGGACTTTGGACCTTCGAATGAAAGCTAATTTAAAATTATTTAATTTCTTAGTCATATTATGTGGTTACTTTAAACAAATAATTGAAAACCCAAAATTTGGTTTTTATTGAGGAGCAGGATCTATGGTTAGAAGTATGTAAACTTAGAACTGTTTATGTGAAACACTTATTTGTGATTGCTGTGCAGGGTTGGTGATGTAAGCCTTAAAAAATAAACAATGCATAAAGTAATTTTTGAATACTGTCTTATTCAGTAATTGTGAAGTGTGAGCAAAAATAGTGTCCTGGAAAGAAGCCACTCATGAAACATTTTGGTGTTTCCTTGTAGCTACAAACAACTTATGTGGCATATCTGGCTTGCTGGAAAATCACTTCATATTTTATCGTAGCCAAAATTTCCTTTGGGCTCCATCTTTAAATAAAAATTTTAAAAAGTTATCTACCATTTCTGTCAATTATCTTTAAGTTTTCATATTTAGAATGAGAATGAGAGTTTTTAAAAAGGGAATTTACTGCTTTGATCATGAACCTGTGTTTCTAGCATGACAAGAAATGAAATGCTATGTTACTTATGGAAAGAAAACTTTTCGTGTTTTTACATCTGTTTTTGTGCCATGAATAGTCAACACTAGTTGAGAGCTGGTATTAGAGCAACCTACTTTCAGAAGGCGGTTCCTAATTGCTGCCTTTCTGGCAGCAGGGTACATAGCAGCAGTGAGGAATCTTTTTAATCTAAGATGACTTTCTACCAGCTATCTTGGCTTGGAGGGCTGGTTGGGGTTGGGGGAAGATCCACTGGGTATCTTGTTTTATCCAGGGGGAATATAAGCAGAGGTCACTGGCAGGGCAGTAAAAGTGAGGAGAATAGTTTAGTGATTGATTTTCTCAGTAGAATACTTGGGAGTTTGGAGCACAACACACCAATCAAGTGTTCAGTTAAATATGCGTATGTGTTAAATCAGATATATTCTTATACTTTGGTGTTAATCTTCTGATATACCTAAAGGCATATTTTTAGAAGATATAAAAATTTGAAAGAAAAGTAAGATTTCTGTTGAATTAATTTCTCTGTAACTTGGGGAATATACCCCTGTTTAACTTTAACAGCAGATTATGTGTTTCTAGCGTGGCGAGTCAATGTTCTGTGGGACCCAGTAAGAAAATCTGGGCAAGGAGATGGAAGGAGCAATTGGGAAAGACATTTATTTTGTTTACTATAGAATTTTGCTTATTCTCTTTGAAAATATTATAAATTGGCTGTTCATTGTTTGGTTTTGAATTTTTGCATATGTGGTAAATGGAAGGCTTCATTTGTCCTGTCATTTATTGTCTATTGTGTATGAAGTACAACTGTGTTATAGAGTCTTTCTCTCCTCATGACAACCCTCTGAAGTCGGTAGGTATTTCTTTTTTATAGCTACCAAGAGGCTGAGTTGGGATTTTGACCCCATCAAGTCTGCCTTACCCCCATTGTTCACGTTCTTTTGACAGTCCCTCACTGTCTTCAGGGTGGAGTGGGTCTCTTTTGTGGAAATGGGTAAGTCCTGTAAATTCTTTTGTTTTGGTTTTCTTTTATCAGTTGGAAGTTATAAATGTGTGTCTAGATGGGGAAGATTAGATTAGGCAAGCTTGGTAGGAAATGGGTTAGTGTGGTAGCAGTCACCAAAGTATACCATGGGGCTTGTCTGTCTAGGTTGACTTTATCTGCTGGAAGAATTTTTTTGAGTCTAGACAATTGAAAATTGAAAATTTAAACGTGAATCTATTTCTTAGTTCCAATCCTGAAATTCAACATAACTTTGTATAAGTTACGTAAGCTGTTTAGATGTATTTCTCTAACTGTAAAAAGGATGTTTTCGGTTTGTCAGAAAGCCATGAGAAGAGCATTTGTTTCATTGATGCATGCACAACACCTATCTCAAAGTCTGTCCTTGTTCTTAAGAATAGAGTTCACCGATTAAGCTCCAAGTACAGCAAACCATTTTGGTATTGTACTTTGGAGAAAGGCACTGCCAATTATTCACCTAAGTAGGAGTGAAATGCTTTGTATTTCTTTCCCTGATCTTTTTGTTGTCTGTCTTTACAACTCTTTTAGGGCTTTAATAATCTTTTCTATGGTCCTTAAATCAACTCTAGAAGAATTCTTGATTACTTGTTGCACTTGATATAGTTTAGTAGCCTCCTTGGGAATATTGCAAGAATAAGCTGATCTTTTCCTTCCGCAAATACAATAAGAAAGTCTCACTTCTCTTAACTTTTCTACTTTAAAGGTCCTGTCCTTTGGCTTAGCTACTTACCTCTCATAGTTATATCCTAGTTGATACAATTTCTAATAACTTAATCCACCTCCATAATCTGAACTTTAAACATTCTGTTCTCTAATCACCATCCTCATGGAAATAGTTCCTTTTAATAACTAGCAGTTTTCAAGTTGTTAAATCCAATAGTCTTGATCTTATTTATCAGCAGCATTTTAAAAACGTTTTTAAATGTTATACTTAAAAATAATTTTAGACTCACATAGAAATTGCAAAAATAGTTCAGAGCTCCCATGTTCCCTTTCTGCAGCTTCTCCCAAGAATAACATCTTATATAACTATGGTAAAATTATCAGTATTATTAACTAAGATACCTTATTCATATTTCACCAGTTTTTACGTAGTCTTTTTTTTTTTTTTTTTGGTGTGTATAATTCTATGAAATTTATGACGTGTATTGATTCGTGTAACCATTAGCACAATCAAGATTCAGAACTCTTCATTACCCTTAGGAAACTCTCGCATACTATCTCTTTATAGTCACACCCTTCCCCAGACCCTAACTCTTGGCAACCAACTGATCCATTCTCATTCTCCATCACTATACTTTTGTTAAGTATGTTATATAAATGGATTCACACAGTATATATCCTTTTGAAATTGGTTTTTTTTTTAAACCTCAGAGTTATGCTCTTGAGATCTATCCAAGTTTTGTTGCATGCATCAATAGTTATATATATTTTTTATTGTTGAGTAGTATTCCATTATATGGATGTATCATAGTTTATCCATTTGTTGAGAGACATCTTGGCTATTTCCAGTTTTTGACTATTAACAAGTAAAGCTTTATGAAAAGTGTCTACAGGTTTTTGGGTGAACATAAATTTTCATTTTTGTAGGCTAGATAACCAGTAGTGAGATTGCTGGGTCTTTTGGTACTGTAGATTGAAATTTATAAGACACTGCTAAACTGTTTTCCAGAGTGGCTATACCATTTTGCATTCTCACCAGCAATATAAAGTGGTCCAGTTTTTCTGCATCTTCACCAGCACTAGTATTTTTTATTTTAGCCATTCTAATAGGTATGTAGTGATAGCTCAATAGAACTTTAATTTGCTTTTCTCTAATGTCTACTGTAGTTGAACATCTTTGCATGTGCTTGTTTACTATCCATGTATTCTCTTTGGTGAAGTGTAGGTTCAAGTCTTGCTCATTTTGTAATTTTTTTTTTTTTCCTGTGGAGTTTAGAAAGATCTTCGTGTGTTCTGGATACATAACGTCTTTTGTTAAATATGTGATTTGAAAGTATTTTTTCTTCAGTCTGTAGTTTGTCTTTTTCATTCTCTTAAAAGTACCTTTTGAGAGCATAAATTTTTAATTTTGATGAACCAAGTTTGTTTTTTTTTTAAATAGATGAGAAAATTTTTGCTCAGAGAAGTATTCATCCCAGGTCCTACACCTAGTAAATAACAAGGCTGAGATTTGAAACTGGAATGAATCAAGTTTGTTGATATTTTTTCTTTTATAGATTGTTATGTTTAAGAGTTCTTCACCTAACCCTATTACAAAGACTTTTTTCTGTTCTAAAAGTTTTATAGTTTTCTGTGTTCTACTTATGTCTATGATCCATTTTATATAAAGTTTTATATAAAGTATGAGGTTTAGGTTGAGGTTCACTTTTTTGTATGTATGTATAGATGACCAATTGTCCCAGCATCACTTGCTAAAAAGCTTCTCTTCACTGAGTTGTTCGTACCTTTGTTTGTTTGTTTGTTTTTTTAAAGATAGTTGGCTGTACTTTGTAGATTTCTAGACTCTGTTCTTGTTCCATTAACATATATATCTTTTCTACCTGACATACCACACCTCGATTTCTATAGCTAAAAATATAAATTGAGTAGTAAAATATATATTGAGTAGCTTAAAATTGAGTGGAGGAAAAAATGAAATATAGACACATTTTTCTCAAAAAATTCAGGGAGTGTGACTCTTCCAACTTCATTATTTTTCAAAATTGTATTAGCTGTCTAGTTCCCTTGCTTTTCCACATGAATTTTAGAATTAATGGGTCTACAAACAATCAGGCCAGAATTTTGAGAATAAGAATTACATTAAAGTCGTAGATCATTTTGGAGAGAATTGACATCTTTACCTTGTTAAATCCTCCAATCCAAGTCTTTATTTAGGTCTTTGATTTCTTTCATCAGTGTTTTATAGTTTTCAGGACACAAATCCTGTACATACTTTGTTAGGTTTATACCTAACTATTTCAGTGTTTTGAACCTACTGTAAATGGTATTGTGCTTTTAATTTTGGTTTCTACTTGTTTATTGCTGCTATATAGAAATATGATTGATTTTTGTGTGTTGACCTTAAATCCTGTCACCTGTTACACACACTTGGGTAGTCTAGGAGTTTTCAGATAGATTCCTTGGGATTTTCTGTATCTTCCTAATTTTAGTTCTGCCTTACTGGCTGCTCTTTGTCCTTCTCCTCTGAAGTTCTTTTTCTTCCTCATGATCTCTTAATATCGGAGTGCTCCAGGGATCAATTCTTGGGTTCTCTTTGCCCTTCAGTGTAGACTCACTCCTTGGCAATTGCATTCAGTTTCATGGCTCTTAATACCACCCCTATGCCAAATTTCTATCTTTAGCCCGGACCTCTCCCTCAATGGACTTTACATCCAACTGCCTAGTTGACATCTCTACTAACAGGCACCTCAAACTTGAGGAATGCAAGTATGAACTCTTGGATCTGTCCCTTGCCCCTATTCATTCTCCAGTTTTCCTCATCTCAGTTAATGCAGCTTTAAACTTCTGGTCTCTCAAATGGAAAACCTCAGGATCATTGTTGATTCTTTTCTCACACTCATATCCAATCTATCCATCAGAAATACTATTGACTCTACTTTCAAAATAAATTCAGAATTTGACCACTATAAGACCTGTGTCATATCTATGGTCCCTCCTTACTTCAAACTAGTGCCTTTTACAGAGTATTAAAGAAATGGTACTGAGGACTTTGAGATCTTAGTTTGTCTAGTTGAATTATAATGATTATTTTTCAGTTTTTTTAAACTCTGCCTCTAGTAAAGATTAATGTTAATGAAGTATACTCAGATAAGCATTCCATTTGACACTAGAGTACATTATGTATAAGGTAACTGCTCTTAATTGTTTACAACAAAAGAAATATAGTCATGCTTCAAGTAATACAAGAATACAGTAGTCCAGGTATTCCTTCAGTTACACAATACTCATGACCATTCCTTCTCTCTTTTTGGCTTTTGTTTTTTGGAGTAGTTCAGTAATTATTTTTGTTTCTGATTTATTCCTTCTGTTTCCCGAACTACATTTTACCTTGGGCCCCTATATGCCCTAGTGCGCATACGATCATGCATTAATGGGTCAGGGTAATTTCACAGGTTCTCTTGAATAGTCACCAGAGTTCATTCTCTCAAATATAAACAGAAGGAAAAGAAATAAGGCATTGACATATTCTTTTTACGGTCTTATTATGAATTCTTATATTTTAAGTACTCACTGGAATGATTATATTTTAGGTACTCACTTTAGACAACTTGTATTTTTAAAACTGACTCTTTCCTACTTGGAATTTTCCCCTTTGGTAAATAAACAAAGGGAGGTTTTCAAATGACCTAATAGAGAAGTTAGACTAAATAAATACACACCTCACATATCTAGTTAGCCTAGGAGTCTAGTCAGGTGGCAAAAACAATAATAGACCCATTATTCTACAGGTTAACCTATACCTTTGGATTCTTTAGGTTTCCAGTGTCCACCTTCATTCTCCTCTTCTTGTTCAGGCATTAGGAGAGAAGTGTGATCTCTGAGATAATTCACAATTGGATGTCATCCTCTTTGTTCAGTGGAGTCTTTTGGTCTGCTAGTGGGGTCTTTTTGTCTGCCAGGCCATTGTGGTATAGTTCTTGACCTCTCAGCAAATCTCAAGGAACCTGACAGCTTTGTATCAGAATTTCTGTCTCTTGCCTACTGCTCTTAACCTTGAATTAGTGTGTTCCCTTAATGATTTGCTACTGTGGACTCTGAAGTGGCACATCCATCAATCCTGGGCATCTGAAATGGTTTATATCTATATGATGAAATGCTATACTGCAAGAAAAAGGAACAACATATCAATCTATGCTACACCATTGGTGAACCTAGTAACATTATTAACATTATTTTGTGGAGGCATTTGTGTAGTTTTCACTATTAGAGGAGTTCCCTTCACACGTGAAAACAGTATCTCAGTTTGCTGGATACCCCACTACCCATCTTTCTAACTGAGACACTTGTTAGTATTTATATTATGGTATCAAGATGCTGGATATTTGTGCAAGATGTTGTGTGACTACATTCTTACTTTGTCTTTTCCTATCTCTGATGAAGGATATAAAGTGTTCATATGGTATTTAATTTGTGGAAGCGATGAGCTACCATAACATGCTCTCTTTTGATTTATTATATTCATTGGTAGAAAGTAGAAAGCTATATTTATTTGTGGGTATGAGTTTACTATGCAGAGAATTTGATTCTTAAGTGGGCTAATATGACTAGCCATGTGGGCATATTAAAAAGCAGAATGTGAGAATGTAAAGTGGTGCAGCCACTTTGGAAACAGTTTGACAATGTCTTAAAAAGTTGAACATATGACCCTGCTATTCCATTCCTACATATCTACTTATTAGAAATGAAAATATATATTCACACAAAGACTTATACATGACTGTTTTTAGTGGCATTAGCCATAATAGACAAAAACTGGAAACAACCCACATGCCCATCACTGGTGAATGTATAAACCCAATGTACTATCTTTATATATATACAACAGGATTCAGCAACAAAAAATGCATGCTACAACATGATTGAACCTCAAAAACATATGCTAAATGATAAAAGCCACTCACAAAATCGCCACATATTTAATGATTCCATTTATGTGAAATGTTCACAAAAGGCAAATCTATATAGACAAAACAGATGAGTAGTTGCCTGGGGTTAGTGATGGGAGCAGTGATGAAATGCAAATGGCTCATAAGAATTTGGAGGATATTGAAAATATTCTAAAACTGGATTGTGGTGATGGCTGTACAGTTATACACTTAGCAAAATAATTGAGTTATATACTTAGAGTGGATGAATTTTATAGTTTCAATCATACCTCAGTAAAGCTGTTTTTAAAGAAAAGAGAATAAAAATGAATTTTACCAGCTGAATTTTGAGAAGAACATTGTTTGACAAATGTTGAAAAGGGATTGGTTTAGAGATGTACTCTTCAGGCAAAAGGAAAAGGGTAGTTGATTTGAATTGATGAAAGAGCAAGTGGAACCCTTCACTTTGCCCTAAAATCTGTAGTACATGCCAAAGGTATAGTACATGCCAGATATCTTTGCTTAAGTTTTTGTATTTCTACATGCTTTTGTACACTGTGGCTGGTAGAATAAATTGATGATATAAAGTAACCTTTCTCGAGCAGTTTGTCAAGGACCTTTGTCAATATTTATATCCTTTGGCCTATAATTCCACAAAAAAATATATATCCCAAGGAAATAATTAGATATGCAAACAAAGACTGGTATTTGGAAATGTTCACTGTAGTGTTATATAGAGTAATAAAACAATAGTAACCCGCATGCTCTCAAAGTAGGGGGAATGCTTATAATTGTTTTAGTTATGGCTCTCTTGGTTGCAAGTAGAATCCTTTTCTAAGTAGCTTAAGTAAAATTGGGTTTTGTTGAAAGGATACCAGGCACTGTACCAACTCCAAACAGCATGATCAGAGAGGCCTTTTGGCAATGGGGAACCAAAACCACTTTCTCTATTTTTTGCATTCAGGGGTCAGGCTCGTCTCTTATGTTTTCTCTGCAGACCTGCGTTGTTCTCAGCCTCTTCTTCAGCCAGTCTTTCTTCTGCGTGGCCCAGTGCTTTGTGCCAACTCTGAGTCAGTCTTTGTTCCAATTTTAAAATTTCCAGAACAGGAATATGTACTAGCTCATCTTTTTGAGCCTTATGTGGGTCAGTGAACAACCGGCGATTTGGTCTTCCTCCCCATTCCACTTTTGGGGGGTAACATTTAGGTTTAGTTAATTCGTGAAAATGAAACGGCATTGGGTAACGACTTTGATACAATACATCTCGTGGGCTTATACGAGAGATTGCGAATATTAACTATTTAAAAATATTTCTGAGGCCTTCTGTGATACCGTCTCTACTTTCTCAAAAAAATAGTGTGCATTTGTGGTAGATTCATGCTAATTATTTTTATCATGTCTCACTGAAACCTCTATGATCTTCCTTATTAAAACCACTCTTACTAAGTCTGAGTTGAACACTCATTGGACATGGTGGACCCATCAGCACCTCCTGAAACGCTCTGGACTTGGCCTCAAGGACATTACTCTCTTCTGGCCTTCCGTCAGCCCACCAAGTCTGCCTCAGTGGATCTTCTTCCTCTGCTCATCCCTTCAGTGTTGCTATTGCCACGCCCCACATCCTCCACTTCTTTTCACTTCATAGCTGTCCCACACAATTTCTTTTTCCTCTGTGGCTTCAGAGATTCTTTATATCCCCAAATCTCTCTCTCTACCAGACCCCTTCTGCTGAGATTCTGACTTTGATAACCACCAGCTTTTTGTATATCACCACTTTAGAACCTCACCAGCTCTCCTCTTTTGAACCCTCATAGCTCTTTGTACCTCTCTTTAGTCTCTGCTATAATTTTGCACTGTGCATTATTCAACTTTGTATTCCCGATAGCACCTAGCAAAATTTTTTGCACAATGGATTCACTCTTTTGCCCACTTGGATATTTCTATTTTAAGAAAATGGACTAATTACATTTGTATGTGATTTTATTTTGTTTCCCTCCTATTCTAAAAAATACCCACAAACATTTTTTTCTAAACCTAAGAATAATTTCTAACATAGTTTTTGTGGTCAAAAGAAAAAAATCAGCTTAATAGATATGCCTGTTAAAAACATTTTTCAATATATTTGGGCCTATTAAGTATGAATTTTTTTTCTGAGAATAAGGACATAAAGTCTACTGAGTTTTAGACACTAATCATACATGGATTTAATTTCTGTACTAGATATCTTTTTCTTACTCCAAAAGAAGGAAATGCTCTTTGAAAAATTAAAGCAGTTCAGAAATATGCAATATAGACACTGAAAGTGTCCAATATTATGTATTGAGTTCTTACAAGTAAAATGAATTATAGAAGTGGTTGTTCTTTGTAAAAAAAAAAAAAAAAGGATAAATTTGCTTATTGGGTTAGAGTACAGTTATTGGTTGAAGGCTAATCATTTAGTTATTGTATTGAGCAGGCAACAACTAAAACTACAGCCCTGAGTATTCACCTCCATGATGTGTGCTAAGTGCAAAAGGTTTTTGCTGCAGCCACAGTATTTGTATTGTAGGTTTGGGCACATCACTCCATTTCTCTGAATGCAAAGAATTCAGTGAATTAGAGGATAGTCTGAATTCAGATATGAGAGGTAGTATAGGGGTCAGTTAGAAAAGTCAGCTCTATTTAATTTTTTTTTTTAATGCATCATTTACTAGAAGTATGGCTTTAGGAACCTTGTGAGCCTCTTAAAGACTTCTAATGAGTTTACCACTATTGGTAAATTGGCTTACACAAAGAAATAAACTTTGGTTCATATCTTAAGAGTCTAAATACAAACTAGGAAGATAAATAAAAGAACTAGGAATGCACTTCTTTTTATTTGGCCCTTGGAACTTGAACAGATTTGATGTTTGTAGTAAATACACTTAGGCAGGGTGGCAGAGTCTCAGTTGTCATTCAGCCTTTCAGACTTTGTGGAGTAAATGAGAACTGTAAGCGGTTGTCAAGTCTTGGTGCTTCATGGAAAGAATACTTGAACATAAAGCACATTAGCTTAGTGGATACGGTATTACTGCTGGGAGAATGAGTCACTTAGTGAGAGCTTTCTGTACTTGAGTAGATCTTGAAGCAGACCTCAGGTTGAGGGTTTCTGCTCACCTATATATCTCTTTTACAAAGTAATACTTGTTAGTATGCTGCAATATTAATCAGTTTGCCAGATTCAGTGAAGTAAAGAAGAACCGAATCCTTAAAATTCACACTTAGGTAAAAATGGGACATTTTAGGAGGTGAGTGTGAGACATGATCTTTAGGGAAAACATTGCTGATGAAAACAGAGAGGTGTCTTTCAGGTGCTTTTGTACTTGAGTCCATTGTCCATCTTTACTTAAGAAACTTGGTTTAAGTTCAGACTCCTTTTCACAGCACCTCTAAACTTGCCATAAACAGCACAGAAACGATTGGCTAAAGCTCTGTTTAGATACTCTGATAACTTAGCCAGTGACCGGACCTGTCTAAAGGTGGTAGTAATATAGAGACAAAATGGGAAATGACAAAATGCTGTTTTCCTTTTAGAAGCAAAGTCTGTGACAAGTTGGTTTAGTGTTGAAAACCCCGTGATGGAATGACAAACAAGAGCATGAGATGGGATTTTTTTTTTTTTGTAAAATGCATTTAGTGTATTTGGGAAGAAACAAAGGGAAAAAGATACTCTTGGTTAAATTGGTTAAGAGAGGACTTGGAAGTGTTTCCTGTAGAAAAAAGATCTTTGCCCTAAACTGTAATCTTTCTAACTTCTGTTGCATGCATTGCTGCATTTCCTTTTTACATGTGCTCTTATTTATTTTCATGGCAAATGTATTTTTAAACACAGCCTCTGGGATAATTACTGCCATTAATCAGTTTTGATATTTCCTTTTTAATGATATTTTCATTTATTCCTTTTGCTAGCTGGATTGCCTTTTGCAATTCTTACTTCAAGGCATACCCCCTTCCAACGAGGATTATTCTGTAATGATGAGTCCATCAAGTACCCTTACAAAGAAGACACCATACCTTATGCGTTATTAGGTGGAATAATCATTCCATTCAGTATTATCGTTGTAAGTTAAATCCACTTTTTCCAAATTTATCACTTTTGAGCAGTTGGCTTAATTTTTGTGTTAATCTGTTAATGATTGAATGCATAACCCTCTAAAACAATGTGTGTTTTTTAATTGAAGGTGTTATTCGATCAAGATAATTTCAGCTATTTCAAGTGGGGCCAAAAGAATAACAATGTATAATTAAAAGAACCTTACTGAATATGTAGGTTTTATGCTGATCTTTTCAAGTCACTGTGAGTTTTAGAGCTCTAAATTGCTGTGGTTTCAGTAATCATGCAATATATAAATGCTCCTTTCAATGTTTCTAGCATACTTTATACCTAGGATATTATTTTATAATTTATTGAATCTGTGTATATGTACTTATTTTCTAGTTACTGATTCTGGAAAAGGACAATTGCTAACTAATGTTAAGACTTCATTTAACCCATGTTTACTATAAAGAATTTTTAGATAATGCCAGAAACGGGAGAGACCAAACTTCTATATATAAATAGCATTGAACACGAAAGAATTTTTACTGGTACTGGAACACAATATTTACTATTATTCTTTAGGATTTCAGATGGGAATGCTTAGAGAATTTGTCTAGGGAAGACATCAAGCGATTGACCCACAGATTCTATGAGTTAGATTAGTTTTATACACCATAACTTGTAACTTTAGAAATAAGATTTATCTTAGTTCAAAGCAGAAAATGTGGTCCAGGAGATAGGTCAACAAGATAATGGCATACATGTCTTGTCGGTTTTGAAGTTTATTAAAAATAAAAGACACTTCTTAATTTAGAAATTTAATGTCTTATTTAAAAATGATCAGAGCTCCTTATTAGCACTGAAAGTTAAACAGCTCATAAGTTGTGGTACATAATTAGTAAAAGAAAACCTCTGTTATACAAATGTGTGCTTCACGAGACTGTGAGCTCCTTGGAGGCAGGGATGGTGCCTTGTTCATCTTGGTATTCTTGCTGCCTTCCATGGAGCCGGGCAAGTCCTAGGCGCTAGGATGAAACTGGAGTAGTGATGCATTAACGTTGGTAACTCTCCTACAGTATGGTGAAGTTTTAATAAATCAGTGGATCCCTTTAATCTGAACAAATCGTTACATTGAATTTTTACTAGTAAAAGAAAGAGAGGCAAGCCTATGATTCTTCCATTAAGGATGGGGTAAGAGTAAGGTCCTTTTTTTTTTTTAAAGTATGTATGTTCTGAGAAATTACCATTTAAATATCATTTTTTAAGTAGGACTCTGTTGCAAATTGTAGCTGATTTCAGACAGGATTCAAATACTCAAGCACTGCTGCAGATGTACTTGTCTTTCAATTCTAATTTTCTTTGTGTCTCAGTAAAAAGGATGCTATACAAGCAAAACTACAGAAATTCACTGCAGACGAGAGACCCGCAACAGGACAGAGGGCTGACTGCCAGGCACCGTGCAGGCGCGCAGCCTGCACAGCAAGTGCAGGGTCTGACTGGCCACTCAGTTAGCAAAAACTCATTGTTTATATTTTGTTAACTTGGAACGTTTTACTATTTCAGCCTCACCTGTGTGAAAGTTATCTTTATATTTAATAAAATAGCAAGTAAGTCGAGTGTAGGTTTCTTAAAAAAAAAAAAGAACAGAATGTTTAAAAGTGCTGTAAAATACTATTTTCATATTAACCATATCAACAAAGACAAACCTGCTTAGGGCAGTGGTTTTATGTAGTAATTTAAAATAATTTTAGTTTATTCAGTAACTCAGCTTCTTTTAGGTGGGACTTGGTTAGATTTGTATATGTTTAATTTTATTAACTAGAAGGTAAATCATTTCTTTAAAAAAACTTTTTAATTATGATTCAGAGTTCATACCAAGTCTTTGATGTAAGTTGCAAATGTGCCACAAATACATGAGTGAAGGAGCCTAGTAGAGAACCAGAATTAAGGTAGTTTCTCAGAAGCGAAGGGAGAATTTCAATAAGGAGGAATAGTCAGCTATGTCAAAGACTACTAATGTTAAGGTAAATGAGGGTTGAGGAAAATCTGTTCAATCTTATGAGACCATTTTGACTTTTGAGAGAAATTTAGTAGAATATAGGGAATAGAGGTAGTTAGAGATATTTAGGAAGGAGTGGAAGTATGTCAGTGATTTTAGACTATTCTTTTGGGAAGGTAGCCCTGAATGGAAGACACATAACTATAGGGACGGTGTAGAGATGTGTAAAATCATCTTGGTTGGTGGAGATATAAAGGAGATGGAGAGAAAATACTGTGGTGCATAGGTTTTAAATGGTTTGATCACACTGATTTAGATAATTATTAGCTTTGATTTTCAGAAGTATTGTATTTAACTCCCTCAAACATTATCTTTAGTTCTTTAATAATTTATCCTGTCTTTAGAATCTGAGTAAGTAATGCATGACAAGTCATCTCAGCTCTAAGATTAGGCTACAGTTAGCTTAAGTGCTGACTTCATCAAAGGCTAAGAATTGGCATAAATGGTTCAAAGAGATAAGATATGAAAATAAAAATATGGCTGCCATGTGTAGGTGAAATGCACAGACACATCCCAACATTTAATTTAGAAGAATTGATTTAGAACTTCTCTCGTTTATTTCTCTCAATAAAGATGGAGCATATAATACAAAATGATGTAAATTGACCTAGCATTTGTCAGCTTTAGAGTCCCCCTACCCTTCTCCAGTATTAAGGGTTAAGTTTCAGCTTACACTACTACTGTAGATCAGCTTTTAATCTGTGCCCAGTGTTCTGATTGCTCCTAGTGAGCTGATTTTTCTGTCAAGAACCAGGGTTTGGCTGATCCTATACAACAATCACTGTGACTAGGGAGACTCAAAAAAATTAATACCTGTTTCTGGAAAATAGTTGCTTGCTTACTCAAGAACAGCTGACAGCTGAGATGTGGAAGATTCAACTGCTCCAATTGTGGTTGATTAATATACTTGCTATCTATTTTAAATGATCAAAGATCAGTTTTATAACAGAGCATTAGAGAAATTTTTTCTTGCTGCTGATCTATTAAGGCAGTGCTGGAACACAGCAGTCTGATGAGATAGTGTATACTTTAATGCAAAGCCACGGGAAGCAGTCTGGGAGAATCCTACACAGAGTTGCACAGGTAGGGCATCCCCAGAAGTGCATGTGGTTTTCTTCTCCTGTGAGACCTGTTCTCAGGAAAACATCTGATTCAATTATTCGCATTAAGGACCACAAAGAGGAATATATTTCTCTGGGGCATAGTGTGTTAAAGCTAAGGGTGCTTGTTTTTGCTCAAGAGGCAGCATCTTCAATTAAAATTTATTGACCACCTATTCCGTTTTAGGTCACTGTAGTGGTGCTAGCTTTCTAGTCAACAACTAAAAATTCATTCTTGCTTTTGTAGACTTCATAGTCTAGTTGTCAAAGTTATAACATTCTAATTATGGAATTTTAGGAGCCATCCAGCCAGATGAGGAAAGAATTTATGGTATCAGGTTCTTGAACTCCTTTTCAGGAGGTAACCATTTATTCACGTATGGTAAGGCTCACACTAAAGACAGTTAATCCTCACTAAATGGAAATGTCTGAATGCTTTGTAAAGTTGTCTATGTAAATTGAACAATTTTTATGTAAAATGAAACTGCAAAACTAGTATGTATCTTAAGCGAAACTTTGTGACACATTCACCCTCAACATAAATTAGCAAGCAGATTTGTTTAAGTGTTTATTTTGGTCTCAGGTAGCTAGAGTGTAGCTTATTTTATTAGCAAATGTAGTTTTTTATAATGTTGCCATTCAGTATTGTTTTAATTTCTCAGGTTATTGGTCTGTGAAGTGTAAAGTATTTGGAAACCTTTTTATGCCTTTAAACTCATTACTCTGTTGTGTGCTCATACACACATTGTTTCTGAATCTGGGAAGGCTTTAACTCCAGTTTTACAGAAGTTGGTGAAAAAATAGAGAGGAAAGAATCACTTGAAATGTTTTCTTAGAGAAGGAGAATATCGAGTGTGTGTTTGATCTTTTAATGAGACTTCTTAAGGAAGCTGGGCCTAAAGGTCTCCTGGAGAGGCAGGATGGGAGTGGGGGGCTACCGGCTAATCTCTGCCCTCTGTACCCATTGGCCTCAGCGTTAGAGCCCTGCATTTATATTAGAGTCCTGCTTTCATATTTTTTACTCCTTTAAACTGTCTTAACTATTTTACCCTTTTTAATATGATAGATGTCTTTGATTCCAAGGAATGTTTGATAAAAATGAAGACTGTCAAAAGTACTTGTGTAAGGGATATTCTAATTGGGGAGGTTTGTGTTCTTCAAATAAACCATAGTTTTTGTCCATAACACATCACAGTCTACTTATTAAACTCAGTTTTTTTAATACAACAAAGGAAATAAGGCCATATTGTTTTGAATAGACTTTGAAATTATTCTGGCTTAGCCATTGCTTTGTAAGCAGTATCCACAATTGATCTGACATCTTTTTCTTTGTGGTTTAGAATGAGATATCTTAAGTTGACTCTCCATTTGTAAGGAAAAAACGGGGTGGTGGTATTTTTAAAATAAAGATTTTATTGTGATTTGCCATTTTTGTTTCTATTTTTGATTTTGTTTAAAGTGACTGGTTGCTGCTTTAACCTTATTTTTCTTTTCTTTTTCAGATGGTTATTGGAGAAACCCTGTCTGTTTACTCTAACCTCTTGCACTCAAATTCCTTTATCAGGAATAACTACATAGCCACTATTTACAAAGCCATTGGAACATTTTTATTTGGTGCAGCTGCTAGTCAGTCCCTGACTGACATTGCCAAGTATTCGATAGGCAGATTGCGGCCTCACTTCTTGGATGTTTGTGACCCAGATTGGTCAAAAATCAACTGCAGTGATGGTTACATTGAAAACTACATATGTCGAGGGAATGCACAGAAAGTGAAGGAGGGCAGGTGCGTGTTAAATGTTTAATGCTTGTTTTATCTTGTGTGTTCTTGGAAACGAATGTTTCAGTGACTGGAAGACGAGTTTAGAGAGAGAAGCTAATATAATCACTGGGAGGTGAGTTGAGTTCATGTGTTTGACCTATTCGCTCCTCTTATTCTTTTTTCCCGTTTTATCCCTATCCTCTGTTTAAGAGCATTTTAATGCAGCTCTTTCGTCTCCAGTGTATTATAAAGTAAAATGAACCTTGTAGATCATAGTAGTCCAGGCTCAGCAAACCTTTTCTTAAGGTGCCAAAGAGTAAATATTTTAGGCTTTGTGGGCCACATGGTCCTTAGGCAACTATCCAACGCTATTGTTGTAGCATGCAGGGGGGCGGGGTGTTGGGGGCGGGGTTAGCAGCCATAGACAATGAATGGGTGTGGCTATGTTCCAGTAAAACTTCATTTACATAAATAGTGGCTGCTTCAGATATTCTAGTTTGCTGACTTCTGACCTAATCCAATCATATGTGAAGCTCTGCTAGATCTCTTAGTATTCATAGAGTACATTTTTTCGTAAGGTAACTTCGTTCATTTCTTGACAACTCTAAGTCTTCAGGTTGCCTTCTTATAACACCCTTGTTGGGTTGCATTCTACATCTAGAGCACCATCAGGCATGAATGAAATAAAATGTTTGGAACTCAGAGTCCAACTTCTTTAATTTATGGATGAGCAAACCAAAGCTCAGTAACATTAAATAAAGCCACTAATTAGTAGCAAAGCCATTTCCTCATCTCAAGTTTCAGAATTGTTAGTGATAACTTTTTTATATAATTGACCTTATATTTTAAGATAGCTATTTCCCTTAGTTATTTATCATTCAGCAAATACTTTCTCTGGGTAAAACATCCTTTGATTGTTCTTTATATATAATTCTTAGATACTTTACTGTTCTTATTGTTAATTTTTGCTTTTAGTGGGAATGAAAAAACCTATTTAACTATAAGTATACGTTATACTATGTCTTTAGGATTCAGCAGTGAACAAGATAGCTCTGGTTCCTATCTTCATGGAGCTTAGGAAGACTTACATTAAACAAATGATGACATTGGAAGAGAACCCCCCTGTTGTGATGCAGCCAAAGATTAGAAGGGCTGTTGAATAGTGAGCTCTGAGGTGATGATATGAGGACTGATATGGGTGTAAAGTCTTAATGAATGAATTAGGGAAAAGTGACTAAAGCAGTAGATGGTTGAGAAATAGATAGTGGAAAATGGTATTGTTGAGTTGAGCTTAGGTGAGCAAGCACTTTTTTAACGGGAGGGAGAATGATTCAGAAATGGCTTTGAGGACTGATGAAGATACCAACACTGGACTCTTAAGGTGTGAGATGTGGAGATCTCATTCTCTGCTTTGATAGCATTTCAGGGCCAAGTGGTATACTTGGGAAGACTCTTTAATTTAATGAGTAGGGGATGCAGTTAACCTTCAGTGAAGAGTGTGAAGACATAGAGGAATATAGAGGACTTTAACAATAGAACTGGAGTTCCAGAGTGTATGGTAGAAGAGTTGGGATGGAGGGGATGGACATATGGTTTGGTTGGAGAAAAGGAAGCTTATTTTGATAGAGATTGCTTCTAATCTGTGGATCAATTTGTGAAGGATTCCTTCTTGATATTGATTCCTCCACTCCATGAATATGATGTATCTCTTCATTTATTTAGGTTTTCTTTAGTTTCTCTTAGCCGTATTTTTTAATTTTTAGTGTTCACGTCTTGCTCACATTTTGTTTAATATGTCACTAAGTTTTTAGTGTTTCTTGATGCTGTCGTGAATTTCCAATTGTGTTTAGAAATACATTTTTTTTTCACAATAGGTTTTTATATTGGTCTTGTATCCTGCAATCTTGCTAATTTATTAGTTGGAGTAACTTCTTATAGATTCTTTGAGATTTTCTCTGTACCTATTCAAATTGTCTGTGAATAAACAGTTATGCTTTTCATTTTCTCTTCTGTCTAGCCTTTTATTTCTTTTCTTTGCCCTACCCTATTGGCTAAGATCTCTAATACAATGTCGAAAGAAGTGGTGAGAACAGACATGATTGTCTTCTTCCTGCTCTTAGATAGAAAGCACTCAGTCATTCACCATTAAGTATGTTACCTGTGTGTTTTTTGTAGATGCCCTTTGTTAGATTTTTATCATGAATGTGAGTTGGACTTTGTCAGTTGCTTTTTCTATGGGTATTGCTTTTGGATTTTGTCAGTTGCTATTTCTATGGTCATATTATTTTTATTTTTTATTCTTTTAATACAGTATATCCCATTAATTTTGGAACAGTAAAGCAACTTTTAATTTCTGGTATAAACTCCATGTGGTCATGGTATATTTATTATACTTTTTATATTAACTGGATTTGATCTGCTAATATTTTGTTAAGGATTTTTGTTTCTGTGTTCACTAGCGTTATTTGTCTGTAGTTTTCTTGTACAGTTTTTGTCTAGCTTTGCTATCAGATGTTTGGTATTAAATGTTTGGTAGAATTCACTGGTGAATCCACTTAGACTTGTAGTTTTCTTAGTGGGAATATTTTAAACTATGATTTTATTTTTTAAAATAGATGTAGGATTATTTAGGTTATCTATTTCTTGTAAGAGCTGTGGGTTTTCTCTTTCATCTCTTTTTATTTTTTAGTTGAGGTATAATTGACATATAACATTATATTAGTTTTAGGTGTAACTTCTTTAATTCTTTAATTTCTGTTCCTATGCTTTTTTCTTTTGTATTACGCAAATATTTTTTAATATAACATTCTAAATATTCTACTGACATTTTATCTAAATTTTTTGGTTAATTTTTCTCTAGGAATTACAGTATACATCTTTTAATCATAATTTACATCACGTTAATGACAATTAGCCTTTTGCACTTAGTATAGCTCTGTGCCCCCAACCTCCACACACACTTTGGGCTATTACTGTCATATATACTACATCCATATACATTATTAACCCAGCAAAATAGTGTTGTGATTTTTGCTTTAAACAGTTGTGTTTAAAGAAATTAATAGAAGACATTAAGCAGTTTTCTTTAATGATTAGGATGTAGCGACTCTTCAATGAAGTGTAGTTTAAGGATAGCGGAAAATATAGGTTTTGTCTATATAGAACTGGAGTTCCAGGGCGCACAGTGGAGAACTTGGGGTTCAAGTTACCATCTTGTGTTATTTCTCTCAGCCTGAAGAAATGTTAGTACGTTTGTAGCTCCACATGTTAAATATGTCATCGCATAGACTTGTGGTCTCCACTGCAGAGATGGCTGAGAGATCTGATGAGAGATCATCTCTTAATTTTATTCTTGCTCCCCTTAATGCAGTGTATTATTTTCTCTCATACAGCTTTCATCAGTTTTACTGTGATATGTCTAGGTATAGTTCTGTATTTATATTTGTACTATACAAAATTTGTTGAGCTTCCTAATGTTTTTCACAATTTGAATCTTAGCTTAGTACTTTTCTACCAAGTATCATACCTGTGCCTCTAATAATAGACATATCACCCAACAGGAAATAGACAGGAAAACTCTAATATTTTCTCTCAGTCAAGGAATTTAAGAAAGTCACTGTGGTGATAAAGGTTTACCTAAGGTGCAGGTACATAAATTTTAGCTCAAAATTTTCTTATGACAGTGTATCTTATTGATAGATTTTTTTTTCTTACACTAGGCAAAATATGAGATAATATAATTTATTTAAAATGGTACAAAAAGAATTACATTTTCCAGTCCAATGTGTCATACCCTCTCTCTGTTTCTAGTATATCTAAGTTAACATAGGGTATATACTCTGATTGTACTTTTGACTTAAGTACACTTAGATGTTTTTACTTATCACCCTTTAAAATTTCTATTCCAACACTCATGCAATAGTCCACTTAAAGTCCTATGGAAGGGTCAGGAAAACAGCCTCTTCAAAAGCAGTATGAGTATATGGATAACTCAAGTTGTAGAGCTATGTACCTTAAAAATAATTACAGTTTTCAATGACAAGATCTGTTAATAAGCTTTGAGGTTCTGAAGCGAGGAGAGAGGAAAGTCATAGAAATGAAAATTTAAGAAGACTTCGTATCTCCTGAGGAAAAAACATGATTTTCATCAATGTTTCCAGAATGAGTTGGTTGTTGCCATTTTTAGAGCTGTATTTGCATTGCTATTTTGTTGTGGAGCATAATTTGGTTGGATACAAACTTTTCTAATCCTTTTTTTTTTTTTAATTTTAAAAGTTAGGATGCCAGGAATGCAGAAACATTTCAGTCTAGACATTATCTATAGTTTATTAGGATTATGGTGTAATTTACTTTTTAAATTTATCTCCATAGCCTGCTCCTTATAAGTTTTTAATTATGAAATTATAATGCTTGACATTGGACAGAAAGAAACATAAGCACCTGAAATGAATCATTTTTGTTGACTACAAATGAGTCAGAGTTACATCTTAGGGTGAAAGTACCCTCCTTCAATTTTGGTTTTAGGTCTTGATTTTTTCCCGTTTATTCTTATTTCCTTTTTCTCTTCCTCCCTCTTTCCTCCTTGCACATGTGCATGCTCTTGTGCTCTGCCTGATATCACTGATGTCACAGGACTTTTACTGGGCTTCATTTGTGGTGGCCATTGAGTCCTAAACATAGAAGTGAGAATTTAATGGACTGTAATAGAATACATATTACTTGTAATATCCTGAGAGCTCCTATTCATTGTTTAAAAATAATACCTGAGAATTTACTATAAATTAAAAGGGGCTATATTTGTAACAGTAGGGCATCTAACTGCCATTGTGTATATCAATGAGAATAGCATTACTTTCAATTTTTGAAAAATATTACCAATGAGCCCAGGTAGTTCAGACGAATAGTTCCATTCCCAGTTCAAGTTTCTCTTTAGAGAAATTTAGACCAGTGGTGCTTAAATGCCAGTGGTTCATTAGAATCACCTGGCGGCCTTATTAAAACACAGATTTCTGGGCTTCTTCTCCAGGCGTTGGATTCAGAAGATTTGGGGTGGGGCCTGAGAATTTGTATTTCTAACAAGTTCCCAGATGCTGCTGCTGCTGCTGCTGCTATTGACCTCAGGACCGCATTTTGAGAACCCTTGCTTTATATTGCCTGGATTATGGGAACATGACCTTGCGTGACATTTGCTATCTCAGGATGTGGGAGCTGATATTAACCCTGTTAAATGGGGTGTACTAAGATTGCACACAGCTAGCTGATCTTTTTGTGCTAGTACAGTATAGAAACTTTGGTTCCTTTAAGGATTCACTTTTTTCTTTTTTCTGGCTTTTATTTAAATTACATTTGTTTAGGTATAAACTCAGCGTTTCTCATTAATTACAAGTAGCTAATCTCTGGCTATATGAATCTGATAGTCAACACAAAGTTATTTCTGTTCGAATTATGGCAGCTTTGTATTGTTTAGATGTTTAACTGCAATATGTTCGCTTGAATATAAGAAATAATCTTTTAAAATTAATTTTTGGCTTATTCTTCCTGTGGTTTAAAATTTTTTTCATTAAAGTATAGTTGCCCTTTTCTCTTTTTTTAATGCAACCCACATGCAGGTAAATAAACCTGAAGTTTGAGGGAGTGCCTCTAATAGTGAAACTATTAGACTGACTGGCTGTGGTACTAAGTACTTGGTAAAACCTGCTTTATACTTTGAGAGGATGGCTTCTTCTATATGGCCTAATACTAGACATTACTGGATAAACCTTTATGCCTCAAAAAGATTACTTTGTTCAGGCTTATCTGTATTTCTTATACAAGTATATATCAGTAAACTAGACAAACTTTCTAGTCTTATCAATGCATATAGAATGAAAGGGGATGATTTTAAAAGATCTTTCACTCAAGGAAAGGACATTAGTTATTTGTGTATTTACAAGGAATGTGATTTCAAGGTTGGCACCTCTTTCTGCCTCCTCTATTCTGAATGTCAGTACTTGACACTTTAGGTTGTAGCTGTGACTGCTTCCTCACCCCTATACCACCATGACTCCTTTGGCCCCACTGTTTCTCACACTAATTTCACTGGAATCACGTGGAGAGTTTGTTTAAAATACAGATTGCTGGACCTCACTCCCAGAGTTTCTGATTCAGTGGATCCAGGGTGGGGCATTTCTAAAACGAGCCCAGATTGTGCTATGGCTGCTGATCTGAGAACCATTGCTTCAGCCTATTCCATGAAATTACTAAGTTCAACTAATACCCACTGCTCTTAAGCCCTAGTCAGTGTGGGAGCTACCAGAGTATGCATGTGGCTCTTGTGGTGCTCACTGCAGAGGAGCTGAGACATGGACTATATGGGTGATAAGTAGTACATGCTTAAAAGGTGTAAAGATAAAATATTACATGAAATCAGAGGATGCTAATACTGCTAGTAGAGGCATTTTAGAGGATGAGTACAGTCTGAATGTAGAATCGGGATGGAATATGTTTGTAAAATATGAAAGTTTTTCTTAACTCCCATTTGATATCTTTCCCCAGAGCCACTGTTCACAGTTTGTACATCGTTTTAGTTGTTTTTCGGTATGTTTTTACATTAAATGCAAAACTGTATAGTTTTATGTAGTTTAAATAAATGACATATTTTTAAGTATGTCCTAGAGATAATTTTTTTTTTGTCGTTTCACATAGTTACTCATTTTAGCTAATTTGTAGCATTCAAAAAGAATAGAGACAGAACCATCTTCTCGGGTCTTTGAGTTGCCAGCAGTGTTGCAGCAGATATCTTTGTGCCTGGAAGTGGAATTACCGGGTTAAAATATATGCTCGTTTTACAGAGAGACAGTTATTGCCCAACCACCCTCTGAAAAGTATGTGCTTATATCAGTGTAGTATGAATGTACCCATTTTTCCCATTCATCCTGTGTGTTTCCTCAAGAATCTTAGACGTGAGATTTTTTTAGATAATAACCTGATATCTTATTGCTTAAGCATTTAGCACATTATTGGTTGTGAAAATCCTTTCATAATAAAGTTGGACTAATACTTGGGAAATTGTTGATTAAGGGTCATTGCTCCCATGTGCCTTTGTATGGGACATGTTTTAACCTTTGAACAGGATCAGTCCATGTTTAAAGGTTATCACAGAAGAGAAATTTATTACGTCCTTCAAGTTAATTTGCTGTTATATAAAATTTATAAGTCAGGAAATAATATTTGGAGAAAATGCCTCATGTTGCAATTTGACTTCCTTTTATTTGAACTTTAGAGTATAGAAAGGACAAATTAGTATTCTCTTAAAATGGTTATTTACACATTGCATTTGTTTTTTCACAGATTGTCTACGTTCTTGTTTATAAATTTGCTTCACACATGCTACCATGTATAAGCAGTGCAGTTTTTCCAGTGGCTGTGCCCCGCCCTGAGATGGCAGGATGACACTGCTGCTGGGTTTGCCTGCCATTCACAGGAGTGGAATCATGGCCCAGTGGGAAAGAGCTGGGAAGACTCAGATTTGAGCAAGTTCCTGAACCTCTAGGAGGTTGTTTCTCTATATGTAAAATAAGGCTGACAGCCCCCCTGCTGTGGGTGTAACTGTTTTATGCCTTTTAATTCTGGGGAGTAGAGAAGAAGCAAGGAAAAAAGTCCGGTGGTAAAGAAAAAGTGAGATGATTAGGTTAATTGTGATTTAACCTCTTCATGAGGCCCCAAGTACTTAGTAAATTCCATTTTAAACTTAAATGCTTTATGTGAGTTGTTTGCTTCTGATAAATGATAAAGGCTAGATTGGGTTGTCTTTGCAGTTTATAAGGCTGAACATTGATGTGAGTGCTGCATAATTTGTAACTGGGAAGTCACAGTCATTGTGGCGGGGGGTAGATGGCTGTGAACGCTCTTAAGACTGATATTGGGGTTCAGGCCAAGTTTAATGAGCTCTCCCAGGAAAAGCAATGCCCTGGCTGATAAATGTAAAGGGTGGGGGGATAACCTTAAAATTACAATTAGGAATGAAATCCCATTCACAGTAAGTTACAGTCATGACCACTCTGCTTGCTCATTGTTAATATACCATAGCCCAGCATTAGTGAAAACAGCTGCATTTTAGAATATAATTTTATCTCTAAATTTTCTTTCTGAAAAGACTTTCCTAAGCATTGATAGTAAGCTGGCTTAAATTTTTATCTACCTTTATTAGAAGGGCTATACGAAAATGAGATGGTAGTCTAAGGATTGGTTAAAATGTAATAAGAGGTCAGTGTTCTTAGGCCACGGACAAAATTTTAAACGTTTCAGTTGAGGTCACTATGATGCAGAAAACACTCTGCATTTCGACTAGTCTTTGGGTTTTTATTAAATTACCCATTGCAGTTTTTTGTTCATTTGTGAATTATGGACACAATAAGATGCTCTTAAGAGCTATGTTGCTTGAGACTCCAGGAAAGAGTTAGTTTTGTAGGAAATATGAAAATAATTTGAATTGATATTTTGGTGTTTTTTTTTTCTGTTTTCTTTTTAATAGAAATAAAAGTCCATAACCATGATCTCTTTAATAACTTACTTTGGGTGAAGACTTAGAGACTGAGGTTGGACAGAGTTCTCCCTTTATGTTTTATATTCTTGTCAAGGTCAGAGCCAGACTTCTTTGGCTGATTCTATACTGAATAAAATGTTTATGTATTCAGAATAAAAACCTGAAACCATTTTGTTTGCAACTAATCACTCTGTGACTGAATCAGAGCTGTTCAAACCTATCACGAGTCTGGAATTTATGATTTTGTGGCACAGCATAAGGTGAATACTCTGAACATGAAGTCTTGGTGAAACTTTTTAACTTGCTTGGCTTTGAGAATATTTTTGCGATCATGGTCACGATGGCTTAATGGGATTTGACAGTCCTTGAAATTGACTTTTATTTAACTTGTAGACTCTTCAATATAACTCACTGAAACTAACCATAAAATGAACAAAACTCTTCTCTAATTATCTGATTTAAAATAAGGATTCGTATTGATCTTTTTCTGTAGCCAAATAGTTGGCAAGGGTAAAAGTAATTTTTGTCTTACATAGATTAAAACCAATATAAGTATCTGGTTTAATTAGTAATTCCTAACTGGCACAGGAAGTTAGAATATTCTTTCTTAGCAATGTATCTGATTCTAAAAAAGACTATCATAATTCTTGGAAGAATTATCATCACTGAATGTTTAAGAACTTTCCACTCTCTCACCTACTCTCAAGTTGCCAAACTTAAACACATGACTTTCTTATGTGTGTTCTAGCAGTCTTTTTTTCCTCTCTGAATCCAGGGGACCAAATTGAACCAAGCAGGGCATAATAAGTAAAATATTTAAGAGCCTGTCCCTTTTTGTCTTGTTTTTATTCATATGTAGGAAAAGCAGTCAGAAGCATGCTAATTATTTGCATGATGCATCTTTCACAGGGAGTACTTCTACTGTATCAAATGTACTTGCCTTTTCTGCATCAGTAGATAATAGTATGTAAGCAGAACTTTCAATTATGAACGTTAGCTTTTTCTAATTCCAAAGTGCCATAAAGTTTTGCAAGCATTCCCTCATTTTTAGGTGGGAGGATGATACTCAGATGTTTACAGACTATAATATTGAAAGAGAAGATTCATGTGGTATAGAAATGTCAGTGTACAATTTAAAAATAAATGTCAAATAAATGCACGTAATCTGGTGGGAAATTTAAGGCAAGATGTGTGCCCATTTAAAATGCTAAAATATAGGTCTTAAATTTTTTTATTTTTTAAAAAGTAAACTTCTGAATGTTCCAAAGAGGTGTTACTATTACTAAGGGGCAAACCCTGCAAGTGGAAAATAAACTTTAAATCATGGTCACATAAGTTTACATGTAATAAAGTCAGGCCATTTATGCCAGTTATGGCTTGTCAAGCATTACTTTAGAAATGCCTGGCAAGTTTGCGCTCAGACTCATTACTCATCCTGAAAGTTTAAATAAAATGACACTGTATTAAGAAATTGGACCTCAGACCGCCCACTCTCCCCCTGCAAATATGCTTTAATGTTCCTGTCCTGTCACCCTACACCATCCTCCTAATTTCTAAAGGGGAGGGAAGGGAGCTGTGTCTCCTGTAGGAGAGAACATTAATGTTTTTCTTTTTTCTCTTTTAGATTATCCTTTTATTCAGGCCACTCGTCATTCTCCATGTACTGCATGCTGTTCGTAGCAGTAAGTACTTTGTGTATATTGGTGGTGGGTTATGTACTGTGTGCAAGTCATGTGTTCAGCCTCCGTGTCCTCTCCTGTGTGGCCACCTCCGACATTCTCATCAGCTTAACATCTCAGTTAAGCTGCGGTTAAGTTCACAAGAGAATGTATGTCTGTGCTTCTGCCCAAGGCCAGTTACAATTGTTTGAAAGTATTTTTGTCCTTCATTTAGCAGTAGCAAACAGGCACATTGTATAGCAAGGTGCAAATTGGGGACCTGCATGATAATAGGGAGTCTTTACTTTGGAAGTAGGTTTTTTTTCTGACAGTGGTAGAAACCTATACAGATAATTACCAAGTCTGCACTCCTGGTGCTAAGAATGAATTGATGTGTGCCCTTATTCTGGGACATATTTTCTGAAAGTTTTCTGGAACACAGAAACTGTAATCAATCACAGCAGGTCACTATCTGAAATATCAGGCCAAGGCGACTGCTGCTGCCTAATAACCTCAGCCTAACTGGGAGCCCTAGTCTCATCTGTTCAGTGTGGGCTTTGCTTCTTCATCCTGGGGGGCTGCTGGGGTGAGGAGCTGTTTCGATTATTGGAAGTCAAGGAAACTTCTGGGCGAGCTAGGTACTGCTTCAAGAGCTTGTCATCTATACAATTTCTAGGTCCAGTTCTACTTGCTCACCCGTAGTGCATGGCAGTTTGTACTTCCATTATACAAAGTCAACAGTCAAGAGTTAGAAAAGATTTGCACCCAAAATTTGCATATCAAATTGAGATGAATGTGTATAAAGAGTAACTAATAGAAGACCAGGCTTTAGGGCTCATACAAGATCTTTAAAGATCAACTTAAATGACTTTTTAAATAAAGTCTTTTCTTTGTGTGGGTGTCCCTCTCTGTATACAATTATCAAAATTGGGTGTTATTCAGGCTCACTGACTTTTTGATTGATTACTTGATCGAAACAGTTATTTTGAAGGTCAGGTGATTCCGATCCCTGGAAATTAAGTGGTGGCTGACACATAACTTTTAGCCATTGTTTTTAATTTTAAAGAATATTTTCAGTTGTATCATATAGCATGTAATTTTCTGCTCTTCTTTGACTCTTCTCAAAACATCTGTATGTAGAGTCAAATAGAAACTTTTACTGAGGGCTGTTTTGTGAAATATGAAATTAATGTATGGACAGAATTAACGTATAGAGGGCCTCAATGACAGGCCTACTCTTTGGGCACTTAGGAGCACAGGAGGCAAGTTAGGATATAAGCATAGGGAAAATTACCTCAACTCTGGTTTGGAAATTGAGTCTGTATGATCCATTTAGACGTAAACTTATAATGAAAATAAAAGTTCAGATAAATAGGTTTGTCATAGACCAATGCCCTTGTGGGGAAGCAGGCCAGAACTGTGCACTGCATTTCACTGACTTTAAGCAGTGGAAGTATTTACTTGATGTGTGTCTAGGCCCCAGCTTTTATTCAGCCCCTGAACACACTGATGTCTCCTTGCTTTCCAGCTTTCACATTTATATACACTTCACCTCCACCCCCAGATTTCTTAGGCCATGACTCATCTTGTTTCTCTAGGCATTTTGGCATCATGGTCAGTCCCAGATTTGGGTGGAGATGTACAGTCATTTGAATTCTGAGGACAGTGTTTGATAGCTAAAACTTCCCTGTCGAGAATTCCTGACACCCAGAAATTAACTTCTAGTTAAAAATGTCTCATAAAGAAAATACCATGATCATTGTTCTCCTCTAGCAGGCAGCCCAGCCCTGCACACTTTACACAATGCTAGTAGTCAACATCCATGAAAACCACATAGGCTGGTGGGAGCACAGGGCAGGGCTTCCTTGCACATGGCCAATTTATGTGCTTAGTGAAGCCCCTTGAACTTGGCTGAATGCCAAGATCCCAACTTTATTTGATCAGGAAAAGAGCCATGGTATGAGACTATCCTTTTTTCAATACAGTGAAGAACATACTAAAACATTTTTCCCAGCACCGTCCTATTGAGGCTGAAACCTCAGATTGTTTATACCACTGCTATGAAATTCCTATGTTCATTACTGCAGTGGGGATCCAGGTACCTCTCTGTCTGTGCCTCGGCTTCACTCCCCTCCCTGCCACAAAATGCCTTGTGTCCAGGCCTTGCTCCCTCCTCTGTGTTGGGACGGTGCTGTCCACTTATCTCAATCTTACTCAGGCTCTTTGACACCACCCGCTTTCTGCAAGATTTCTATGTCTCTCATCTGGTATTACCATATACTACCTAGCACTGTACCTAGCACTGTTTATTTCATGAAAGTGTTTCCAAAAGTGTGGATTAATGCTGAACATTGGGCAAATGAACAACTCATGGCCCATAAACTACATGAGTCCAGCCTAATTTTAAGGTGGATTTGAGATCTTAATTTAGGAACTGTGAATCCTAAGGATGGTGATATTAAAGCCTAGAGAAGACTAAGCTGAGGCCAGCCTTACAGTGCTCTCCTGGCCAGATGTTTTTAAAAAAATAACCCTTTTAAAATGTGAAAACTGTTTTTAGCTTACAGGCTGACTCCCTGAATCTAGTTTAAATGGAAAAAAAATCTCTGAAGAATGGAGTATTAATAATTTCTGTGAGACCCTAACATTTTGCAGTTGTGTTACAAGGTCAGTCAAGGAAAGGCAAAATAAAAACAAACCAGCTTCAAACAATACCTTGTTTACAATCAGATTTTAAAGTTGAGACAATACAATTAGATCTTTTAATGTTAAATGTGTTTCAGAAATTTTAGGTAAAAATGGCTATACCCTCCCTTTGGTGAAAGTGAAATAATGAAAGAATGCTTAAGTAGTGTCATAGGCATTGAATTTCCTTATTTAAAAAAATTATTTTTTACACAAAAGGAAAAATGTGTACACCTTCTAATTTTTTTTCCAATGTGGCCCTGTGCAATGAAAAGTCCTGTTTGACGAAGTATTCTTTGGGCTACCCATAAAACTATCATGAGGCGCTTCATAAAGAGATCCAGTGTCAGATTCTCTTTGGATTATGAAGAAGGCTTCTCTGCACTTGTCAGAGAAATATTTGCTGCCTGCATGGTGGAGCTTCTTCCTACCACCTCTGTGGTCTTGAGTATCTCGTTATTTTGAGCAAATTGACTCCTGTCCTCATGGCCTTAAGAAATAAGAAATTGCCTTTATGAAGTCCTAGTAATAGCCTAGCCAAGCATCTTGTATTTATAAAGCTTTCTCTATATCCTACATAGTAGTTTTATTTCCGTTCCATTTCTCTTTGCTAAGAGACTGGACACTTGATTCTGCACTGAGCAGCAATTGATTCTTTCCTGACCAGAAGCCCTCCCTGGGAGAGCAGCTCAGGAGACTCACCTTTGCTCAGTTTGTTCTTCCTAGAGGCAAAAACTAGAGCTGGAACCTTTCTTTTCATAAGGGCCAGTAGTGATGCCTGGTTTCAGTGAGCGGGGCGGGCGGGGGGCTGGGTATTCCTGGAGTATGTCTACGGATTCCTAAGAGTTAATTCTTCTCAAACTAGTTTCTGCTTTCTAAAACTGAGCTATGCCCAATCAGTGGTTGTATTTGATTTGCTATGAGTTCTTGTTTTGACACACTGGCTGGTCACGTTCAAAGACAGTTCTCCTTCTCGAGAGACGGCAAGGAATAGACAGGCCTCACTGTGATTTCCTTTGGAGGCTCTGAGGTTGACTCCCTCCCTTTATCACGTCCTGTGGTATTTGTCTATCCTGCACCTTTTAATAGACGAAAATGGTGAGGAATTGTGTAAAGGTTCATGAAATATATGACGTTATGTTTTTCCTATAAACTCTTCTTCAACCGCACTTTGTGTTTCCTGGAAACTCACAAGCCTATTGCCTTTCCCTGTTTTTAGCAGGGATGATACTAGTAGCAGGCTCAGGTGTTCTTTTTATAAACATTAACTATTCTCTTAAATATTTCGGGACAGTGTTCAAATTCGTGGACAGGGATAGACAGAAGGAGCAAGCAAAGCTCTTCTGGTCTGGGCAGCTAATGGGATTCGCCCTCATCCATTCCCTCTAATGCTGGACTAACCCTTGTGTTAATTCTCTTTGCCTCACCTCTTAAAAAGAGTTACCACTGCAGCTCCCCCTCGGCATGTCTCTGGATTAGGCCCTCTTTACTTCAGTCTACTGTGGCTGACTTTTGTGGATTGCCCTAATTACAAAACCCTTTGCCATGCCTGGAGTCCTGCCAGCTGCACGTTTTCATCTCTGTTCTTTGCTGTCCTGCATCTGGGCTTCATGATGCCTGTAGCATCACAGTGTGATGGATTTTGCTTTGGGACCACCTCAGTGAAGAGCTGCATGTTAATGCTTCTGTTCTCCCTATTCTGCTTATTTCAAGTTGTGAATTTTCTACTTTGGAGCTTCCTTCACCAGAAAGTTGGATGTTAAGATTGTGATGGATCCAGAGGCTAGAATCTCTCATCAAGCAGCATTCCACCCACCCCACCCCACCCCCATGGCGACTGAATTATCCATTGTACAAGTCAATTAGCTAGGCCAAATTGAAGCAAGTTCAGAGAAGAAATCTTAGAACGGGCTTGAGGCATGAGATGGATCGAGAAGCTCTTTGGCTTGGCGGGCTCATGCCTTTGTACTATTTGTAGAAAAAAGTGATAGAAGCAAATCCCATGCCCAATGCCACTGCTCTCTTATAATGGTGCCTTCAGTGGAAATTCAGTGTATTTACTCTGTTGGGATTTTATTTTTCTAAGTTTTTCTCAGTTGGAACCCAGGTGTTTTCCTTTTCATTCAAAACTTACCATTTTTAAGTAAAACTACATCATTCGGGTCACAGAAATCCAAATTAAAAACAAAATGGAATTTTGGTTAAACACAGAGAAGGGTGTTAACAAAACTCCTAGATAAGATGGTTTATAGTAAAGAGACACATTGGTTAGAACTAGCACACACTAGAAACTGAACTTCGATTCTCCATGTGTCTCATTGGGCACCTGCATTTTCACTGTGGCTGCCACTCTGCTCCATTTTTTTCTCTCTACTAAATGGCTTGCTCTCCTTGCCGAGCCATAGTTTTTGCCACCTCTTTAACTTTTGTCTGCAAGTAGCCTATCATGTATCCATTAAGTGCCCTTTCTGAAAATAGAGAATTTCTCCATACTTTCAGTATAATTCCAGAACCCAGCCCAGCAGATCTCTGGGTCAGGTCTGTCATAAGTCATTTAGTCAGTGCCATCCCAGAAGAGAAGGCAAGGTTGTGTGGTCCAAATAGGGCTATGCCTTCAATTTTGTCTGGGGGCGGGCAATTTCCTCCAAAAGGGGAATTTGTGTTGGTACTTCCACTGAGCCTGTTTGGCACTATACACAATACTGGATATGGAATTCTTTAAGTTCTTAAGACATAAGCAACCAAATGCCTTATTTCGAATGAGTTTAGTGCATGTATTATTAGCATATGCATGTTTGAGGAAGAGGGAAGAGTGGCATTTAAAAAGGCAGGGACCTATAAAGCCTTTTTGTTATCAGCTCTGACATTAAAGCATGAGCTCTGTCCCTGTATCTGGTTCTAACAGAACAGTGCTGCAAAGCTTTAAACAATTTTTCTGAGGCAATTAGGGACATAAACTCTCAACAGACTTCTTTTTAAAGAAAACATATACTTTCCTCTCCCCTCTCAAAGGACAAGGAATAGAATTTAAAAAGTTATAAATCCACAAAAATCAAAGAATGGAAAGAGACAATAGGTGAAAGGTAAGGTTTTTGGAAAGCAGTTAAATGAACAGTAGAGGAAGCCAAAGCTCTAGTGCCTCCAGAGTGTGAGAGCTTGAAAGACAGATCTGCACTGCAGAACCTGAGAAGGGCTTAGAAGTGGAACCACTAGAAACAATGTTGTGTGTGTGCTTTACTGAAGCTGCTTTTTGTAGGAAAGACTTTGAGGTGGCAATATGGGAAGGGAGTTGTAGTGCTACACTGAGTACCCTGCAACCAGGGAGACAGAGCAGACAAATAGGCAGTACATTCAATTACACAACCTCATCCAGGGCTGAGAATTGTTCTGTGACAACAGCCAGCACACAAGCCATGACCATTAGCCATCAGACGAACAGAGCCTGGAGCAGAGGGTAAAGTTAGGTGTATAACCGCAACTGGAGAATCCTAGAACCCTCTCAAGGTGAAATAATCTCTGGGTCTATGCAGATAGGGGAACATCTATGCTTGGGTAGATGTGTAAGGAGAAACTAGCTATTTAGAGGGGTACAGGTTTCACCTAAAGTCTATTGGAGCTTATTCGATTGCTGTTCCATAAGTGAATGTTAATTCTTTCTCTTCACTGGAATGTTGAAAAAAAATTGGGCAAAATATTTAACATAGAGTCAAAGCCAGGGTTCTTTGGAAGGAAAATATAGTTAGAGGGATTTTAGAATCCTAAGTGAGGAAGGACATTGAAAGTCTCTGAGTTTCCTTTAGGTTAGAAGTACAAAATAGGACTGACTAGCTTAAGTCCATTTTAGTTTTTTTTGCTGTCTAGCAGAGATGGGTACAGTTCTCCCTAAGATGACTGCATTTATATAAGTATTTGTAATTACTAGGTATATATTTTCATAGTCTGAAAAACCCATGCCTTTATTGTATCAAGAGGCAGCTTAAATATCCAGAATAGGGACACCTGAACTTCTTGACAAAAATATTCAAAACTTGGCTTTAGCCCCAAAGAACTGTCCTCCTTAAAATAAAATGTTTCCAACTGAGGTAGAACTAATGAGGTGATCTTACTGGCATGGTTATGTTACCTAATTGGCTTCAGCTGCCAGATGCCAACTTTGCTTCAACTAGAATCAACTTATCTTTCCAACTCCAGAATCTTGAGACATGTTTTTATTGTTTACTTTTTTATAGCTTCAACAAACAAAAAAGGGAGGAAGGGGCTCCGCAGCACTTAAACCAGCTGGAGTCCAACTCTAGTTAAAAATGGTATTCTCTTTTAGAAATAGATATTTATATTATAAAGTACTTGATAAAATTAGACAACCTCTGGGTCTTTTCTAGCTGCTGAGAACTGAACACCCATAGCAGTACTCAAAGAACTGGAAATGGATTTGTGCATCTAAATAGGCAGTGTCAATGGGCACAGCCACATACATTGTTTTCTGAGGACTGCATTAAGTATGAGTCAAATTATTGAACAGAATTTTAAAAATGAACATGAAAAAGTATATTCTTATTGGAAGAAGTTAAGCAAAAAAAGAAATATATTTTTAAATGAGACCAGATTTGCTAAAAGGAGTTCCTAGGAACTATCCAAATTCCTTCTACATCATAACCTTTAGGGATGTACCCAAAGTCAGGGCAGGCTGACACGAAAGAAGGGCAGTTCTCAGGTCTGATTAGTATAAAAGTTATAGAATTTAGAAATGTACAAGTGCTATTGAAAGAATAGACTTTTGTAGGGTAAAGACTAAACCTGTTTAATTTATTTAGGCAGATTATTTTATTTACTTATAATTAGTCTTAGTTGCCCTGTTAAATATTTGAGACCAGCAGGGCTCTAACACATGTAAATTGTTTGAGTACATTAAGTAATTAGTCCCTGGATAGGCTGGGCAGAAAACAAAGTAGCCTGGCCCAAGGTAAGTAAGGGCAGCCTGTGTTCAAATGCTAGCAGTTTATCCCAAGACTGGGAACTAATGACACTTGCCTTTGAGAATTATAACACAGATTACAAGGGGAGGAGCTGTCCATGAAATCCTAAACAAGCTAACCCTGGCCTTGTTTAAAATTTGAAAGGTGGTTTAGTTGGATAGGTAAATTCTCCTAAACAGAAGTTATTGGGGGCAATAGTTTTGTTTTGTTTTGCTTAAAAGGATTAACTTTTAGGTACTTGAGTACAAGAATGCTTGCCTAAAGCCCTATTCCACATATAATAAATACTGATTTTTTTCTTATCTTTTCTATAAGCTTTATCTTCAAGCCAGAATGAAGGGAGACTGGGCAAGACTCTTACGGCCCACACTGCAGTTTGGTCTTGTTGCTGTATCTATCTACGTGGGCCTTTCTAGAGTTTCTGATTACAAACATCATTGGAGTGATGTGCTGACTGGACTCATTCAAGGAGCTCTGGTTGCAATACTAGTTGTAAGTATACAGGGTTGCAGCCTACATCTTGATACTGATAAACATTTGGATAAATAAGTAGAAAAAATGTCCTAGCGATAAAACTGCAAAGGCAGAGAATGTGGTACAGTAATCCAGCACTATGTAAGAACTCCAGTGTTGTTAAAAGTCATGTAAGATAGACAGCAGACAAAAACTAGGTTATTCTTTATAATTATAAAAGTTACAAAATCTTACTATGTATTTTTATTGTAAAAGGTTCTAACTATAAAGTTTTCTTTTTGATAAATCGAAAAAAACTAGTTTACATGAAGAATAATTCTTTAAGTGCTGGCATAGTGAAGCTATTTGCCCAAGACATGATAAAGCAACTATCAATTTGGAAAAAATTCCTGTTAAGCCACTAAATTTTTGTACCCTTAATCTGTAATTTGTACCCTGTAATATATATCCTGTTGTTTATATTTTTGCAAACTGCTTATTGCAACTTTGTGGTTTTTAAACTTATAACCTGTTCTATACATACAGGCTGTGTATGTATCAGATTTCTTCAAGGAGAGAAATTCTTTTAAAGAAAGAAAAGAGGAGGATTCTCATACAACTCTGCATGAAACACCAACAGCGGGGAATCACTATCGGAACAATCACCAACCTTGAAAGTGACAGAACGCCCAGATGAAGCTGGCCTGCTTTCTAAAGGAAAATGATTGCAACCTGAAGGCAAGAGTATGTGTTGTTCTTGCCGGTGTACAAGCCTTTAAGGGACTGCTGCTGCTATACCTTGGACGCCCACTTTACATGTGTGTATATAGTTTAACACAACACTTAATCTAATAGCTCTAAATTCATAAAAAAATTCAAGCCTTTCACTAAAACAATGCCCCACCTGTACATTTTTTATTAAAAAAATGTAATGCTTATGTACAAATGTGTTATGTAATATGCTTCCTTGGAATGCTTGATTTAAATATAATACATATTAAAATGTTTGAGGACAACTGTTGTGAGATGGGAGAACCAAATCAATACTATAAGCATTTGTAGTCAACTGCAATCAGACAGGTGGTGAACAATTTAAAATCCCACATTCCTTTGGCTGACTATAAGTAAAGGCTGGCAGCAAACACAATATCTCTCTTGATTTTGGTGATTCCTAAGAGAAAAGAAAATATGGTTTAAACTTTCAAGACCACAAAGAATGTAATTCCCCTCTGCTGGGGGTTGTAAAGACAAACATAACAATGCTGATTAAACTAGTGAGAGAACAACTTGGAAAATAAAAAACACCTTGCTGGTCTGAAAGATCTACCTAAAAGAGGTCACAGCCATCTCTGAGAGGTGGAAAACTTAGAAAATAGACCCCTGCTCTTATGACTTGACTCTAAAGTACTTCGGTGTGTGTGTGAGGGAGCAGTATTTACAACTATTCAAAAAAACTTATCTGGGGAAGGACAAAGCTGTTAAAAGAAGCTGACTGACCCAAAAGCGTGAATTTTCAACCTGAAAACACATTTTCAGTTACCATGTGAAATTTTTTCTGAACTAAGAACCATCATAAATTTTTATTTAAAAAGTTTATGTAATTAGACTTATACCCTGAGTGATTAAATAGCCCTGCTTCTATCAATAATAGAAACATAAGCCAGTTTTTGCAAAGTTTTTCTTTAGGACACTCAGCAGAAATCACTAGGGTTGACTGTAAGCAACTAACTAAAAGCAACAATGTGGTTGCTGTTAATCTCATGTTTTAACTCAGCCCTTTATCCCTTTATATAAGCCAACATTCAGATGGTGTGAAACTATATACAAGCATTTATTACCCCTGACCCCTACCACCTTGGTCTAGCTATCCTTTCTTGATCTGGTCTTCCTGCTTCCATCTTGTGACTCTACAGACTTGCTTATAATGCTACAGCAAAAACTGCCTTGTAAAACCCAAGTGAGAGCACACCATTCCTGTGATCAAAGCCTCCAGACATTTCAGAGGAAAAAGCTGAGGGCTGGGGGCTACATGATTATTTTTCTCTCTCCAACCCCTACTATTCTTCTCATTGCTCACTCTGCTCCAACACAATGGCCTCTTGCTGTTGCTCAAATATATCAAGCCTAAATAAAGGGCCTAAATGCCACCTTCTGAGGGGAACTCCTAGACCATTCCATCCATCCCCCAATTCCCTACTGTCCTTTTTTCTGAAGACTTATTACCACCTATTGTAATTGTTGAAATAAAGGCAGGGATTTGTGTCTTTTTGTCCACTGCTGTATCCCCCTAGTGCTTAAAACAATGCCTGGCACATAATGCACAATAAATATCTGTAAATATATATAAAAATCTTTTTCCCACTCTAAAATTTTATTTAAACATTACTAGATGGCCCTTCTTGGCAATCCAGTAAAGAACATCTGAAAACATCCTCCTAGGTTGTGGTCAAGAGCTCAAGTCTCAGAAGATTTGCCTAAATTATTAAAAAAACAAACAAACAAACAAAAAACAAAACAACAAAAAAAACTGAACGGGTACTTACCTTCTGCAAATTTATTTTCCAGCTCAGTGTTTCCAATGGCTTTTGCTGCTTGACACATTTGTCGAAGCAATTCTTCCAGGCGCCTCATACATCGAATTATGCTGCCTGGACAGAAAAGGAAACAAAATCACTTGTAAAATGGAAATAATCAGGAATAGAACTTTTGTTAAAAGGCAAGGGTGGAGAACATGGGATGATTAACTAATAGCACTTTTAGAGACTTCCCATGTAGTAAATCAGTTAGCAAACTTGACTGGCTGCCTGCTAGGCACTAGGAAGAATGCAAAGATGAAAAGTTAATTCTCATTCTTGACTAATGGTAGAGAGAGTCATGGCTTTATTATCATGGGTTGGCACTTGTTCTCTTACAGAGGTAAGTAAAAAGAACAGAGAAGAGAGCAACTCTGGGTGAGGGATGGCAATATAACCTGGGTCTGTAAGAATGAGAAGGCCTGTCAGGCAGAGACAAAAGAAAATCACTGAGGCAATGCAGAAAAGCCTGACAAAACTGCAGCTGATATTCAAGGACCTTGAGGAGTCTGGCCTATTAAGGCCCCTGGATACCATCCTGTGAAGAGAATGCAACGAGATTTTTAAGTAGGGGAGTAACAGGATCAGATTTGTCATTTGAAAGGTGCAATTATTCATTCTTTTTGACTTTACTAGTAGACTCTTTCATCAGTGCTTTCTTCACACAGTGTGTCCTCAAGGAAGTACAAAGGAGATAAGCCTCTTCACATCAGACTTGACTCCCCTTGTGAGACAAGTGTTTGTATCAAAACTGAAAATGTAAACATAGTTTCACTTCTGTCAGACTTCAGCAAGAAGGGGCCTGGGATCCTTTAACTGCTACCCACTTAAGTTTAAAACTTTTAAAAAGGACTTTATTTTTAACATCTGAAAATACATTAGGAATATCAGTTCTGATAAGGCAAGTTGTGAACTCACACTTTAACTAGGTCTTTATTAACTCCTTGCAACGCTGGAATAATACTTTAACATTTATCAAATTCTTTTTCAATTACAGTTGACATTCAATCTTATTTTACATTAGTTTCAGGTGTATAGCACAGTGGTTAAACAATTATATAACTTATGAAGTCATCACCCCAGTAAGCCTAGCACCCACCTGGTACTATATAGTTATTACAATATTATTGACCATATTCCCTATGCTGTACTTTACATCCCCGAGACTCTTTTGTAACTTCCAATTTGTACTTCTTAATCCTGTCACCTTTTTCATCCAGCACCCCGCAACCCCTTCCCATCTAGTAACCATCAGTCTGTTTTCTGTATGAGTTCGTTTCTATTTTTTTGTTATTTTGTTCTTTAGATTCCAGATATAAGTGAGATCATATAGTATTTGTCGTTCTCTGACTTATTGCACTTAGTATGATACCCTCTAGGGTCCATGTATGTTGTTGCAAATGGTTAAGATTTCATTTTTTTTATGGCTGCATAAAATACCGCATTGTATATATGTATCACATCTTTATCCAATTGTCTATTGATGGGAATTTAGGTTGCTTCCTTATGTTGGCTATATATTGTAAGCAGTGCTGCAGTGAACATAGGGGTGCATATATCTTTTCGAATTAGTGTTTCAGATTTCTTCGGATAAGTACCCAGAAGTGGATATCAAGTTCTTGTAATACACTCAGTGCACAGTGTTGACAGTTCCTTTTTACCTTTTAATGCTCTCCACACTGTTTCAATGTGCTTGAAGGGGAAAATCAGCAGAGAGGTACACTCATAAAGCAGAATGGAATCTGAGTTTAGACAAAGACAAACACAAACACTCAAGCCATTTACTTAACAGAGTCAGCACAATCCAGTAGGAATTGCCCAGGCACAAGAATACTTTCCCTGTGGGACAATCACAGGAGCCCAAGAAAATACTGCAAAGGGGCCTGGACCAGTAAGGACTACTTGCCTGGTTTCTGAACCTGCCTATGGGCCAGAGCAATGAGAATACAAAGATGCTATTTTGGGTACTGGGACATTTATGAATGAGACTGGTCATACAGAAGAACACCACCAGCACTAGGTTACCTTACTAGAAGGACAATACCATGTCCTACATATAGGATGTTCACCTACTTTAGACTTGGAGCTAAGGCACCAGGAGTTAGAGAAAAGGAGACTAGATGGAGATCTGAGCTCTACTCCACATTTTGTCGCTAGGTGATTAGCTCTGCAATTAGGCCCTTATTTAGTCCACTCTTATTAATTTTTCTGGTTTGTAAGATAAATAATAAATACAATTTAAACAGGGCTTGCTCTACCTCTGGTCTCACTTGAGATAAGAGATGCACAAATTCTTTGACAAGAGCAAAGTTGTAAAGAAATGTAAGATCATATAGCCCTTGAGCCAAAATATCTGAAGTCCATAGCTTCTTTTGTCCTTCCTCTTCTTCCATTAAAAGGTTCATGGAGTTCTTGGAGAAAAACTCCAGCCCTCAATTACAGAATATTTCCACTACACAATTCTACCAGTTATTTAGCTCCTAGCAGAGAAGTTTCTTAGATGACAATCAGTAGCAATAATGGCAGCAGAACAGAGAGATGAATTACATAAAATCCAACCAAACACTAGGGTCAAGAGTGATACTACACTCTCACATATACACACATCTTACTATAACTTTGAGGGCATTCTTGTATTATAGACAAGAAAACGTTTATAATGACATTTAAGCATCATGAAAAGGTGAAATTAGGCTGAATAAAAAGGGCCAACATTTTCTGAGCACGTATTTTGTGGCTGGTCTGTAATCTTTATTTTATGTGAATTCTCTCATTTGACTCCATGAGACAAATACTGTTACCTTTATTTTACAAAGAAGAAAAAGGAAAATCTCAGAGAAGTTACCTATGTAACTTGACCAAGGGTAGAGACAGGAGTAAACGGAGTCAGGATTTGAATCCACACAGTAATATCTATAGCCCAAGGTTTAACTATATTATATTACAGTGCCTCACAGGAATTATGTATATTTTCTAAATTTTCTATAATATGTGGATTATTTCAATTTATAATTAAATTCAGTTTGTATATTTAAAATAATTAAGAAAAAAGTGTTATTATAAGTTTTTTTGGCCTTAACTCTAAGCTCTTCACTGCGGTAATACCAAAGAAGTTACATTAATGGGTTTCAAGAGGTAGGAAGCAATAAAAACTGGCAAGCAGGATCCAGTCAGATAAAGGGTCTGTTTTCTGAATCTGGCAATCAGATAGTCACTGGTGACTTGTGGTAATGTCACTGAAAGAGGCAACCAGATTACTGTGGATCAAGAAGGAAATGGGAAGTAAGGAACTGAAGATATGGTCTATTCTTAACTACTCTTTCTGACTCTGGCTATAAAAGGAATGAGGGATTTGGGTGATCATGAGAACAAAGTAACTTACTAAAAAAATGACTGCAGCAGCTAACATTTATTGAATGCTATGTGCTTGGCACTGTGCTAATGCATTGTTTTCCTCACAACAGGAAGCAGAGGATAGGGATTAGGAATGGAGGAGGTAATTAACATCATATTACCTATACAACCAGATATTAAATGTTTATTTTGCAAATGCTTTTATTCAAAGAGAATTAAATTAGGTAGTAGCTAAAAACGTATCATTTATAAGTATTATATGTAGCACTTTAAGGGTCTAAGCGAAGGCAGGCAGTTCATATACATTTTAGCATTATCAGTACTTCATTCCTTTTGCTAGTGGAATACTGTTCCATTGAATGGATATACTACAATTTTAACTATTTACCCATTATGGAACATTTGGGCGCACAGGCTTTAAGGGCAATTTTGCAAACATTAGGCTCATCTGGTTCTTGAACAAAACAGCATCATTCTCAATGAAGACAGAAAGCAACATTCTCTGAATGTTATTTCTACCTCTAGCTTTCCAGCATTCCCCAAAGGGGTTCCCCACAGTTCATGTCCTGCATCTGATTTAATACTTCTATGTACCTGATTTTAATGGGTTTGGCCTAAGGTTAGGATCACAAATATATTTTCTTGAAACTATTTACCACTGGATACCAGTGCAGGTTGAACCCTTTCTGGAGGGCAGAGACTCTGATGCTCACACTGCACCCAGCACAGTATCTGATCCCTCCTAGGGTCTCTGTAATTATTCATAAATAAGTATTAGGTACTTATTCCTAAGTCATTTAGTACTAAAATTTAAACAAAAATGATACGTAATAAAATATTACTCTATTATTTTTAGCAAAACTATTTCTATAAACAAATCCACTGGAAAATCTCTAATAACAATGGTGTACCCTGTCCTAGAGAAGGGTCAAACTATGCCAGCTGAAAAGTCATTTGAGAAGTTATGTGGTTGGGGCAGATTGTGGGAATGTACTATACAGAATTGCTCAAAAAACCTATGGCAGGCAGAAGTACAGTAGAAGGTTTCAAGTAATAATTCATCACAGGTGCTTTCCTGATGACCTGTGCTAAGTGGAAAGCAAGCCCTTTATGTGTAATGGAGAGTACAATATTGCTTCTGTATAGAAAGAAATAGTAAAGGCCATTGTCTAGGTTACAATGCATCTACATGGATTAGTAGACTGAAACTACAGGCTTTAGCCCATACAAATACTTTTAAAATTGCTATTCAAATTTAGTTTGTTAGAAATAAGAACTACATGCTATCATTTTTTCCCCAAGGTGATAACAGATGAATTATTTATATGAAATCTTCAAATTCCTCAACTGAATCCCAGTATAAACTCTTCTCTTGCATCAAACATCCCCTAAACACAAGGTGTTAATCATGACGATGTTAACTGGCCCTTAATGTCTGAAAAATACTTAAAACTACTTCTAGGGTTCATGACATGAAATGATCAGGCCCTTTTATTTTCACATAAAAAGAAAATTAAGAATCTAGGAACAAATATGGTTTGAGCACAGCACATTAAAAAGTTCCAATGCAGTCATTTACTGCCTATGAAAATAAAGACACATTGTACTATGGGCTAGCACTTTGATTACAGTATTTTTCCAATTACATAAAGCCATGTACAGTTACAAGATGAGGAGAGAATGGCTATTTTGAGATAGAATAACTAAATAACATGGTAAAAAAAAAAAGGGGGGGGCGGGGTGAGGGGACACAGTATGTTGGAAAAAGGAAACACTATCCCCTAAGTAAATCAAGGTTCTGTTACTTTTTTCCTGTTTAATTATATGTTTTATTTTTCAAAGTTAATATACAGTCTATACCAATTTCAGAAAAAGCTTAGTTAATATAATAGCACCCAGACCAGGAAAACATGAAAACTGCTGATGTTAGACCAAATTTCAAGTTATAGTTGTAAACTGAATTCCTCAAATTTTCAAACTTAGATTTCTCAAGAAAACTGTGATGTAAAAATAGTTCCAAGGAATTGAAAAGGGGGAAAAACAGATTTCAGGAATGCTAGTATGCTGTGGAAAAGGTCAAAAGGTGGCAGAACAACAGTCTTCGGTTTTAGCAGTTTAAGATTTATATTCCATATTGTTGATAACTTTTCCATTTAAATACAAAGAACAGAAAAATGAAACATAAAACAATTTTATAGAGTTCCTTGGATTCCCAGGTCTGCTGCCCCCTGGTTTTTCTTAAAACAAAACAAAAGCTACTCTCCCCTATGAACCAGTATTGTTTTATATATTGTAGCAGAAGGTATTATATTAACATGAGCTATTATTATATTAACAAGTTTTTGAACTATTTAGGCACAGAAGTCATTAGTTTCCCTTATGTCTCAAAAAGATTTTGAACTGAAGAGCAGTGGTGCTGTATCTGATTGCCTTTGTGCCTCTGAAACACACAAGGTGTCATACATCTACCTGGGTTTCTGCATGTTAAGCAATTTTCACTAGTGAGATGAGTATGTCATGCTTCCTTTTTCTCACATACTCAAATGTTGCTACCCACCATGAACTATACTGCAGACCACCTTACCATTCCTACAAGCATGACTTTTCAGTGGATGTACATGATATAATCTAGGTTAGGATTTAAGTCTTTAGGTGATCCAAAATTCAAGAATAAGATATTCTGGTGCTTAGATGAAGTTATCAACTACCATGTGACTTATAGTCACAGAGGCCAGGATTCAAATCATAGTGCCATCATGTACTATACCCTGATGACTTTGGCCTAAGTATTTACTTTGTAAAAACTCAATTTCCTTGTGCAAAGTGGAGATAATAATATCCATCCTTAGTTGCTATTTTGGTGATCACATCTAAATTAAAGTGCTTATTAGCACAATGCCTGGCACACAGTAGTTACTTAATAATGACCACCTTACCAGTAAGAGAATACAGTAAAAGATTTTGGGACCATATTGCTAAATGATCATTTAATGGAGGCTAAAAAATAAACTTTTAAAAAAAGACTAAAACATCTTCCCATAATAAAAAGATAACATATGGTAAACTGTAACACTTAAAACTGTGTGTTAATTTCAATGTTAATGTAGTAAAGGCCTATAGTTGAAAATTTTAATATTCTGTTGCAAAGATGTTTACCTATAAATCATAAAAATCACTGATTAATAAACTCAGCAATCTATTAGTCTTTAATAATACCAGTTAAAAAGCATATAATATTGGTGTTAAAAATATTTTTTCTCAAAACAGATATTTCTCAAAATAAACAATAGTATGTTTTATATTCTTATAATCTCTATGAAGTCCAAGCTCATTTATTTTCATTTATAAGAAAGTTCAATGTAAATATCTAATTTTTTAAATACAATTCAGCACTATAAATATCTACTTAAGCCAATCTTTTTGCAATGAATACAATATTTCTCAACATGGTCTTTACTGTGCTTATTTTTTGCTTCCTGTAATTCATTTATAATTACTTCTCTTTACCTTTTCTTCATTTAAAATTTCTCTTTGAGTAACAGTTATTTTTCAGGCTCCTAAAATTTTGCTTATTAATCTGATCCATGCTGAAGAGTCTGACTGAGGCAGTATTTGCTATTTGAAATGCAATGATGGACAACATTTTCACTCTGCTGTTTTTCAGTGAAATTATACAGTAAGCCATTAAGTTATTACCAAGAGAATAAAACAAAAAGTAAAAATACCCACACAAATATGATTTACTAGGATCATCTGTCTGTGATGGCAGAGACTCTGGCACAGGATTACAAACTGTTAAAATAGTTTAAGAAATTTATAATGAGCAGACTATCCTTATTAAATAACAAAGGATTGGTGGAGAATATTTTTGATCTACATAAGCAGAAGAGTCTTTTATTACCAAAAATTAAAAATAATACATCATTGTGTTTAGTTAGAACAATGCCATCCTAAGTACATATATATCTTGTATCAGAAGGAAATGTATTTATACAAAATTTAACCATACCTTCAAAGACATCTGTCATTTTGCAGATATGGGCAAATGTAGCTCCAGTTGCCCAGGTATATACTACATCCATTAAGTGAGGTTTGAATGAGCTTAGGTAAGTTTCCTCATCAATTTCCAATTTTGCTTCTGCTGAAACTTTTGCAATTCGTTTAGCACATTCCTTTGAAGATAAAATATAAACTTAAAATTTCTTACTTATGATCTCCCATATCACTTATTTCTTTAGGTTTCCAAAGCCAGTATTCCACAAGGTCCCATTTCCTTTCCTAGGTAATATGCGTGCAATTTGGATATTCTGCTTCTAAGCAGTCAGAATGCCTTTTCCATTGCTAAGGGAACAAACAACAAAGTTTTCCCATTACATTGAAGTAATTAACTAAGAAAAATATATCGAGATCATGGTTTTCACCCAATTATACCTTTTCTACAAAAAAAAAAAAACTCTTTGTTAAAATTATTCAAGAGTAGCACTTAAATTAGATTCATTCTTTTCTCTTTGGTAATCCAAAAAGTCAAAAACACCTATGTCTACTTTCTGTGGTTCTGAAAGTTTAAAATTCTCAGTTATAATAAGGAATGCTAAATGTTCCTTTGAAGGGGCCTTTTCCTATGATTCACTTTTCATTCCTTTCTAGCAATGTCTTAAAGTTCATCTTTCCTTATTTTTCTGCATAATGTTGACAGGCAGACAAAATCGTTTCATCCTAACAAAACAATAAAAGACACAAATTCATCACTATAAGCTCCTGTGGCTTTGAGGATCCAGAGATAAACAATTTCTTAGAGTAAAACAGATTTTAAAACTTTGTTATAAACCAGAATGGAAAGAAAAATGAACAAAAAATTAAAGTTAACTGAATCCTAGTCTATTAAGATGTCATTCTTAATCCCAAGGAGAACAATGCAGGCCCTGAATTGTTGGTATAGCCTATCTGGAGTATGCACTCACAGCAACTCTACACAGTTTATTACACTGGTAAGGGAAAATGTTTAATTATTAAAATAAAAATCACAAATTATGTTATGATATAAATAGCATTAAATGACATAACACCAAGTAACATCTTTAATTCTGAAGGAAGCATCTCTGTTGAATGATAAATACAATTAGACAGTCAAAAATGTTTATTTTACAATATACTATTCATAAAATATGTAGTTCGAAAAATCTTACCTGCATTTGACGAAGTGGTCCTGCTAACTGCTCTGTTAATTTGGGCATCTCACTAGACTATATAAAAAAAAGAAAAATTAGGTGTAAAACCCCACGTTTAAAATGTTGTATATACTACCTGTGCTTTAACAAAACAAAGCTTTTATGATATCCATTAATATCAAATTATAAGACCTTAGACATTAGCAGCATTTAGTTTCTAATCAACTCTCAGTATGTAAAAATACCACTCCTCTCAACCTAATTACAATAGCCTATTATATTTCAGAGGATAATATTATACTGCTAAGTTTGCAAAGTGTAATAAACTAGCTATTTTCTGTGACCACAAATGGAAGTGAGAAGAACAAATATTATAAACACGCATAGTAGTTTAGTTACATTAAAATTACTATGAATGGTTCTATCACTGTTTGATCTTCAAACAGTTTTGGCTTCCAGGCAACTCAATCTGGAGAAACTGAAAATTTTAGATAAAGAACATTAGAAACATGTCCTCAATTTTTATTTAACCCAGATATTTCTAGATCTCTATACAAAGTATAAAATAGTTAAAATTTTAATTTGAGTTTGTGTTCTTAATATTGCCTTCCCATAAGTGAAAAGTTTGTCAATTTCTCAATTAGAATAATAGGAGTTTCAGGTCTATTACTAACTGGCCAAAGGAACCTGGAACAAGCTGCTTGAATTGTGTTAGTTTCTTACCTTGTCAAAGAGAAATAAAAGGTCAAATCCTGAAAACCTATAGGCTTGTGATTAGAATAGACAGTTTTTGTGAATGGTATGTATGTATGTGTGGGAGAGGATTTAAAATAATTATAAATTTTTTAAAAAGCAATTATAGGTTAATTGCAACAGATATGCCTTTATTTTAAACATCAGTATTTACATAGGACTTGGTTTTGATTTGCGTCATGCAGAAATATGTATATTATGTAATAAATCATGAACCAAGTTCTATATTCTATAATATTCCCGTTAAAATAAAAAATCATGAAAAAGCAAAATGGCCAGAATGAACTTAACATCTCATTTTAACAGTGAAAAGAATGCAAGACTGCTAAATGTCTTTGATACTGTGTTCATTTGTGGTCAACAATAACTGCTTCTTCTGATTTTACCAGTGCTCTTCCACCAGGTATGTGCAGTTTGTTCCTTCGTCCATCCTTTAAGCCTCAATTCAAATTATCAGTGAGGCTTTCTTTAATCACTTTATTTAAAATAGCCACACTATCCCCTCAGAAATTTCTATCCGTCTCCTCTACTTAGCTTTTCTCCACAATCCTCACCACTATTTGATATAATCTGTGTGCATTTTATTTCTTTATTGTTATCTTCATCCACTAGCACATAAGTATCATGAAAGGAAAAATTTCTACTCTAGCTCTAGAGCTTAGATCTGTAAATCTTTGTAGTTACTTGATACTTACAAAGATTTTATGTTATCTTTACTTTTAATGATATAAATCAAGGAAGACACAGTTTTAGAACACATTTTAAAACAGAAGTTAATATGTCAAGCAGATTATGATGTATTTATAATAAGTATCTTACTATATTTACCTTTCTGGCTAGAAAACATTCTTTTTAAATTATCAACAAAATTCCATGTGACTTTTAATACAATTTTTCATCCTGATGTTGAAAGGCACCGCCACAAGAACTGATGACACTACAGTGTGATTTCACTGAACAAATCTTAACATATAGTTAACACCTTGCCCTAATATTTAAGAGTTGTGGTTTGGCTAAGTCCAATTCCTTCAAAGAGGCAACACACTTGACCTCTCAGAAGATAAGATTTTTGTAGTGCCACATTAAGGGGGGAAAAAAAAAAAAGCACAAGGTAAGAATTAGCAGTAAGACAAAGTCTGACAGAGGCAGAAGACCGCCAATGCCCAGTCTCTAAACCTTAAATCTGTTAAAAAAAAAATCTGACAAGCATTCTTAATAATTATCTTGGAAATTAATGAAATGAAAATTTGAACCTAAGAAAAACAACAAGCAGATAATATTTTGCAGCCTAATGCATTCTTCATAAGTATATAGCAGGCATTCTCAAGAGAGCATAAAATAGTTTCTGGATTACTGTCCTATTTGTTTTCATTGCCACTATAGCTATAATTCTAATCAGTAATCAGGGAATGGAGAGAAAAGTATCTACTTACTTGAAGTAATGTATTTGATTTGATTAATGAATAAGGAAATAGCTAATTAAACAGATCAATGGCAGAACTAAAAGAAAAAATTTGTCTTAATTTACTTAAAAGTTAAACTAAGAGTACATGGTAAAAGATTCTCTAAAAATTTAGATAACAGTATTAAAATTATTGTTAGAAGGCAAATGTCCTTGTCTTATTCTATCCATTTCATCCACAATGAATAAATGTGAAAAATGCATTTTACCTTTCTAAAACAAATCATATTGGTCTTTGGAATAAAGTACAAAGATGATTAATGTTCTTGTGGTATTTCATCTAACACTTCCTTTTTTTGATTTCTTAAGAGACACTGAAAGTGAAGTATCTACTCACATGGAAAATTTATTGCTAAACCAGCAATGAGAATCTATGGCTACTACTGTAAACCCTGCCTATTAAAATTAAGATTTTGGCCTCTAATAGGATCAGCTGCTTCCTAGTTATTCTCCAGTATTAGGACTGGAAGGATATTCAACCTCATCATCCTCTTCCATTTTGACTAATTTTGCCTGATTTTACATTCACTCATCTTTTTCTTTCTGAGACTGTCTTACTAGGCCAGACCTCCAAACAATACAGGTTATAGAACAAACTTAAAACTTGGAATCTCATTAATGATGACTGTCCAAAAATAAAATCCTATTTCACTCTCCTTTCTGATAATATATGCATTTCATTATGAAATTTTTTACCATATATGTTAAAGTTGTACTGATTTCTAATTAACATTACCCATATTATGTAAATATAAAGTAGTATTTTTATAATTAGAAATACCCATAATAGTATTAAAGTTAAATAACAGAATATGTAAATTAATAAGACATGCTAAATCTATTAACTTACATTCTCCTGAAACACAAAGCAGCTTAGTAGTGCCGTTGCCTGTTCTGCAGATAGGTCATTGAAAAGGCCATTAAACATCATCTCAGTTAGAAGGAGCTCATCAGCACTATACCACCACAAAAAAAGAATTGCAAATTTCAGAATATAAAAACACATACATATATTCACACATCCTTAAAATGTAATTTTTAACAAAATGTATTATTTGACCATAAGGAATAATCAATGAGGAGTGACAGAGATTTATTTAAGGAAATGGCAGGTCTTTATATTTATCAATATACAAATAATAAATTTAAAATGGGTATTTCATGTAAAGATCCCATCTAGCAGATATTAAAATGCATATATTCACTGAAATAAAAGTCATCACCACCCATTTATCTGGGTCTAAAAATCCTTTTAATTATTTTACAAATAATTTAAAAAGTGATAATGAAAAACAACTTTATTAGAGATCTTAATTAGAATGTACCCATAGCAGACATACATTTTTTTTGCAGATTCCTAGTGCAGAGAATATATGATAACCGAGATGTATAATGGCCTCTAAATGCAACAAACTACCGCTTGTCAATTGTCATTGAAGAATCTGAACTATATTCATGTAGTAAATATGATCCTAGATTTCCAATACATGTCTAATAGGTACTACATCATTACTTCTTGCACTTGCGCTGTCAAAACGTATTAACTGACTTCAGGTTTTAGATACATCTCTTAAGTTCTAGCTTATTATTTTTGGTTCCTTTTTATTAGCATCAAAATATAGTATTTTAAAGGACTCTGACACCTCATAATTTTGTTGAAGAGAGGAAGGCCAACCTCTTTGCTCCATAATTATACATTTCCACATTCAGATTTAAATTATAAATATTAGAATGATCAATCCAACAAATTTCTTCATGATGTTTCTTATCAGTTTACTTGTATTTACAACTGTCTTCAATATCTGACCTCTTAGTGGTCAAATCATAAAAGATGAAAGACTACTGTCATAAGTCTTTGTAACAAAATGGGATGATCCAAGTTCTTATCACAAAACATAACTAAACCCTTTCTATTTAACAGAGAGTAAATTAAATAAGTATTTTACAAGTTTTCGTTTTCAGAAATTTATTTACGCACTGATTCTTGTGTTTGAGAATTTCCCTAGGGTCTGAGATTTTGCTTACATGATTAATTTCACCATCATCACTCTATCTAGGGTGTTTTTGGTCTCTATTAATCTTCTGATTTGTGTAATAACTGCAAAATATTTCTTGGTTATTTTTCTCTTTGTCATTATGGGTTGAAAATGGAAAATTCTGAATTCTCAACTGTGTCGACAAAAGCTAAAAAAGACTACAAAGATGGTATCTCTAGAATTCTACAGTCAAAAGTTCTATAAGGTATCTTACATTTATTAAAGGGTTTAATGACCCATTCAGTAATTGTAAGAATGTTACTCTTTAAAAAAGAAAACTTTTTGTTTTTTGGAAGACTTCTGAAAAAGAATAAAGTCATGAACTAGCAATCTTTACAAACAGTTTAACTATTCAAAAACAAAGTTAAAAACTAAATATGGGTTCCCAATGGTAAACTGAAAGTTAAGTCAAGAAAAGAGAACAATACAAAGAGGCAAGATTATTTCAAGGAACTACAGTCTAATGGGTGAGACAGATAATAATCACAGGGCAGTGATTTAACAGGTTTATACAGGTTATTATATTTAAAATGGTGAGGAGCCTAAATCAGATTAGAGAAATTCAGAGCAAGTTTCAAAAGATCTTGGGAAAAAAATATGCAGGAATTAGCAGGTGGGAGTGAGAGAAAGGTCATGCTAAGCACAAAAAATATCAACAAGTGGGATGTGGTAACAGACAAGCTAGAGAGAGTAGAGAAGAACACACTAAACTGTGAAATTTATTCTAAAAGCAACAGAGAATCACCAAGAGTCTTAAACCAAAAGGATGACACAAAAAGATTTGTGCTTTGGAAAGAATATTGTAAAGCAGTATAAAGGATGGGCTGTAGAGATTCAAGATGGGAGGCAACAAACAGGAGAGTTACTACAGTACTCTGAAGGATGCACATTAGTCAGTGGGAAAAGTTAAAAGGGCATGGAGGTAGAAGAAACTACTCAGTAAGATGTTGAGGAGAGAGAAGGAAAGGAGGAGTCTAGAATGACTCCCCAATTTTTTGCCTTTAATGGCTAGATCTTATACAACAGAGACCAGAAAAGCAAATTTTGGGGGAAAAGTAATGTACTTTGATTACTTTTTTTGCTTTTGATTACTTTTGATTACTTTTGATTACTTTTTACTTTCCCCCCAAAGTAATGTACTTTGATGTGATATTGTTATCTCCACCTCTCTAAATAATCTACTTTAGAATAAAATCAATACCATTCTTCTAAGACTAAGTCGAGCTCCAGATACCTAAGAGAAATTCATTTCTATATTAATTATTAAATACAAAGAAGTAATTCCAATAACATTAATTTTAGCAGATGAGTAAGTAGACCAGTGCTATGGTGTAGATTTAATCCTGGATAAATTATTAACCTATGGTGCTTAGGTTTCAATTACAAAGTAGGAAAGCTGAACTTTATCATAGGTTGAAGGAAAACTACAAGCCTGTGGGGCAACTGTAATTTGAAGAAATGTTTTATTTGGCTCACACAGTGACTAAAAAATTGATTCTGAATTAGTTTGTGAACATTTAAAAATCAAGAGATTTCATCCAAAATTCTAGATTGTTGGCTTTCCTAAATTGGAAAATGTGATATTACATTATTCTATAACAACAACTAATTGGAGCTGGGTATTTGCTGCCCTTTTGGTGGCCAAGAATTGTCCTGTTTGCCAGTCTCTGCCTGTCCCCTGCAGACATGTAAATTCCTAACATCTGAACTAGATGATCAAGAAGAATGAGAGTAAGTCTTTACCAGCAATGTCTGAAATCATACACAAGGCCTGTAATTCTCTCACCTCATCCACTAGGGCCATGAAAAAACTTTCAAAAGTGAACTTTAAGGACTCATTGAGCATAATGGTCATGACGATGAACAAAACAAGATATATGTTCAAGATGATGGCAATTATGTGGGACCATGAGCCAGGCCCATCTAATGGGCCTTTCTTGTGTTTCCGATCCACAGAAATACCAGAGAGAATGAAATGACTGTGGTTGTTTCAAGCCATTTAGTTTTAAGGTCATTTGTAATGTGGCAAAAGGTTACCAAAACAGAAAATAGCTTATATCCAATTTTAAGCTGTAGTCTATAATATGCTATGCTATAATACCTGACTGTAGCCTGAGACTTTAATAAAATCTCCTATATGTATAAAAAGATGATTATCAGACTAAATTTCAAGATGGAAAAATGTCCATAATGTGAAAAAAATGATACAAAATTGTGTATAAACTAACATTACAATTATGTAAAAATCTCATCAGTGGAACTACATCAAAATGCTAATGGTGTTTATGTTAATTAATGGGACCTAAGGAATTTTTCAAAATTTTCCTTTTCTAGTTTCTCAATTTCAGGATCAAAATCTGCATTTAATATGGAAGGTGGTATATAGAAACTTTATTTTAAAACAGCTCTTTTTCCAAAAGATTAGTAGCCCTCATTTAAAAAAGACTCCCATTTTAAAATCAGTTTTCTAGAACCAGGTTTTACCTGCTTATTTCACAAGCCACACGTCCTTTCATCTCTATGACATCAGAAGAAGTGGCAAATCCCAATCTCCTTAAAACACGTTTGCGACATTTGAGCTCATCCATTTGTAGGACTGTTCTTGCTTTCTTTAGTTCTCGCTTTGCAGATTTAATATCTATTGCAATCTAAGGCATATGAAAGTATAAAGGAAATTCAATAATAAAGTAATATTACACAAGAGAAATAATCTACCAAAAGTTATTAAATACTAGTAAAAATGTTAAATATATGGAAAATATAAAAATATCCATTTGAAAAATGTGAGGCAGAGGAAAGAGATTTAGGAGTTGTTAAAAGCTTATTCTTAGGGAATAGAGCATGGCTCTTGCTTAAATGAGGAGGGGTATGGAGGAAAGTCTAAAAGGAGGAGAATGAGCTAGATAGCCATCAACTAGATGGGATAACCATCAGGAGGTAGAAAAAGTCAGTGGTGAATTAAGATAGGCTTTTCTAATACAGGATTCATGTGACAATCATGCTCCTAAAATAGCTACACCATCAGCTTCAGCTTTTCATCTCTACGGAACAAAGAACAAAGGAATAGCTTAGAAAACAGGGAAAGATGAGGATATATGAATCTTATCTCTTGACTAGCTATATTTCTCCCATGATACCTGCTTATTTGGTTCCTTCTCTTTGCCCTCAAACTGTATAACAAATCTGCCTAAGCTGGAAATGGCTTTAGCAAAGAGAATAGGTCTTTATTCTATAGAAAGAGATGAAAGCTTAAAAGAAAAATGTATTTTGAGGCCATCCTTTAGAGTAGATGAGTTTTAAATTCAGTTAATCAGTAAATATTACATACTTTTCAACTGTGACAAAAGTATGATAGTACAAGAGCAAGAAAACACTGGGACACTGAAATGGAGGCTTGAAGTTAAAAAAAACACTGACAAAAAGGAAAGTTTAGGGATTGAGAAGCTGAAATCAAAGACTCTAAAATTTTGCAGACAACATATTAAGCTTCAATTGAGGGGTAGAAATTATAAAGGCAATGATGGTGGTTAGTCACTGATATATATTGACAGCTAATTATGTACCCTGTTTATAGTGCTTTATATTATTTCCTATAGCAATCATTTATGGTAGGTAACTACTATTAAATCTGGATTTTACAAAAGTGAAAAAACCGAAGCAGAGAGAGATTACTAAGCAGCTGGTCAGGATCACAGATCTAGTAATAAAGACAGTGTTCAAATCCAGGATATCACTTTAGAACTTAAACACTTAGTGATTATTCATATTGCTATGAACAGATGTGTTGTCATAATGCTATCAGGATAAGAAGCAATATTTTCTATGCTAAGCAAATCTATGCTACCTAACATGACTTACCAGGACTATCAGAAAAAAGTTTTCAAAGTTTAAGGATGCTCAGAGAAGCAGAGCAGAAGACTGTACTAATTTCTCAGAGGCATATAAAGCTTGCTAGTTAGTAGAAGAGAGTCCACTAAAGATTTTTTTCTCAATAATTTTTATTGAAATGTATTTTGGAAATATTGAGTTAAACAAAAATATTATTAAAATTAATTTTGCCTGTTTTTCACTTTTTTAATGTGGCCACTAAAGAATTTAAATTTACATATGTGGCTCACATTTTATTTCTATTGGACAATGCTGTTCTATATCTTTTTTTACATACTTTAAAAGAACACAGACATCCATTTCTGTAAATGCATGGATACAAAGACATATGGGTTTTTCCTCCATAAAAGTGAGATGAGCTTCCTTTTCCACTGAATATGTTAGGACTTCTAAAGACTACATATAAACCTATCTCATTCTTTTTGATGGTCATGTGGATTTGCATCATTCATCTAATTTTCTACTTATGAAACACTAAGGTTATTTATATTAATTTGCTTTTTCAAACAATGCTACAAAAACATGCTTGTACCACCTCACTTTATAGTTTCAATTCCTAGAGGTAGGAAAGCTGGGTCAGAGGGTGTGAGCACTTAAAATGTTGACAGTTGAAAGGTCAAATTTTGAAGGCTTCTTAGGCAGGGAGGGCTAAGGGATGTAAAAGTTATCCTGCACTCACTAGGAGGCCATCAAAAGACTTGTTTTTTCCCTAAATTGTTAACTCTTTGTAATTTTCTTTGATTAAAAGTTGAATATAAGCACATTACAGACCACCTAGTGGTGGTGGTGGTGGTGATGGGAACCCTATTATAACTTCATTGTCCCAAAACAACCACTTAAGGTTTCCCTTTTAGCCTTTTTAGTATATATATGTTCTCATTTTTGCTAAATTGTATCATAGTCCATATCCATTTTAGACCCTACTTTTTCATTTGATGCTTTTGCATAAGCATTTTTCCAGGTATTGCATGAGTCTTCATGACAAGTTTATTTATCCAGTTCTTCAGCCAGACATTAAGGCCTTCTTCAATTATATCTGAGTAGCTAAGACAACGCTTCTTTTGTGGCTTCAAACCATCTGCTCTATGGATGCTTTCCAATTGCCATTAAATCAAGCTCAAGTATCTCTGTTCTCATATTGTGGAATTGTTCATGTAATGTGGGGAGTAACAACTGGAAGCAGGGAGGAAGCTACTGCTGAGAAATGAGCAAGCCACGATCATAACTGAAAACACTTGTGGAAGTTATTAAAGTTTTCTGAGTCTCAGTTTCCTCATCTTAATAGTACCTTCACGGTGGGCCAGAGCATGGTGAACATGTTCACTGAGGACATAGCTGCTATGCCCCATGTGGTACAGGATCACATCATCATGTTAGGTCACGAAGAATTAGAAAGGGAAAGTAAAACTTGAACTAAACACTATTCTATTATGCCAAGAAGTGTCTATTCATATATTTATTCAATAAACATAAGGCATCTACTTTTTAAAGGCAGATCATTATCGGAGATATAGGAGAGTACAAATGAGCTAAAATGAAACATCTGATCCTAAGAAGCTTAAAATCTAGTCTGTGAGACAGGAAGACAAATGACATAAAAGTGGCATGTGATAAAAGTTGAAAAAGCATAATAGCAAGGAGTGATAAGCTTCTAGAAGGAAGTGACAGTTGTATAGTAGAAAAGATTCTAGTTAAAGTGGATAGTGGAAAGGAATGTGTTTACTTTAAAAAGCTTTTTCTAAATTCATTATTCAGAAAGGCTATAATGCTTTTCCTGGTTAGAGAGTACAGCTAATTACCCTAAAAAGCTGAACTACTACAACTTCAAACCATTAAGATAGCTACAACAAAAAACACAAGACAATAACAAGTGTTGATGAGGATGTAGAGAAATTGGAACTTTCATAAAATACTGGTAAGAATGCAAAGCGGGGTGGCCAATTTAGAAAACAATTTGACAGTTTCTCAAAAATTTAAACATAGAGTTACTGTATGACCCAGCAATTCCACCCAACTCCACCCAAGAGAAATGAAAACATACCTGCGCAAAAACATAAGACACAAATATTCACAGTAGTATTATTCATAATAGCCAAAAAGTGGAAAAACCCCAAATGTCTATCTACTGATGTAAGGTTAAACAAAATGTGGTATATCATACAATGGAATATTTTTCACCCATAAAAAGTAGTACTAATTCATGCTGCAACATAAATGAACCTTGAAGACATTATGCTAAGTGGAAGAAGGCCGACACAGAAGGCCACAAATTGCATTATATTATTTATATGAAATCTTCAGAATAGGCAAATCCTTAGAGGCAAAAAGTAGATTTGTAGTTACCAGGGAATGGAGGATGGGGGCAAATAAGGACTGACTGCTAATTGGTATGAGGTTTCTTTGTGGGGTGATGAACATGTACTGGAATTAGATGGTGGTTGTGGTTGCAGATAGCTGTGAATATATTAAAAACCACTGAATTGTACACTTTAAAAGGGTGAATATAATGCTTTGTAAATTATATCTCATGAAAAAATACTATTAAAAGAACCTATCAAATTCTATAGTAAAATGATTTTCATCTTGTCTTGCTAAGAGTTGATAGTTTACTTGAAAGTAGTTTCCTGTTTTAGCTGATGAAAACCAACTGGAAAAGAAACTGAAAAATGCATACTCATTATTTACTGAAATACCTAGAATTCTATGATAAAAATAAGTTTCTGCCATACCTGTGCTTTTTTTTCACAAAGTGTATACACAGTTTCCAAATTTGGATCATTGTGAAGTGGATGAGAATACATTCGATGCTCAAAAGCCTCTACTTTCTGGATGACTTTTTTCAGCCCCTGATCCTGAATGCCCATATCGTCAATAGGATCTAATAAAGGAACACCATCAGGAAAACGTTTCTGAACTTCCTGAAATAAAATATTTAAAATTAATTTTTCATTTTATAGATAAAATTAGTTAAAACTAAATCACTATTTTATTTTTTTAGGCACATAGACATAAAAATAAAAAGGCTGCTACATATATATCATTTTTTCTATCCCCCTTAAATTTGACTATTTTCTATTGCATTTGTTTTTGAAAACTTTTGAATTATTGTTCTATGTTTACTGATATGGGGATGTATTGTAACTTACTAATAATTCTAGTATTTAGAGTTCAATAGTTCTGGAGGTGGCACAACTTATTGGTAAATCCATTTTCATACATTTGGGTTGTTAAAACTTCTTGTCATCATAAATAATGATGTATTGAACATCAATTTTCTGATTATTTCCTTGGTGGTGATTCCTAGGGAGGGCACAACTGAGTAGAAAGATAAAAACTTTTTAAAGGGTCTAAATCTGTACCCCTAATTTTTTCCTACAAGATTTAACTGTTAAATATAATGAGCACGTGAGTTCAGGGAAGGGATAGTTTACATTAGGCCGGCCTCCGCCTGGGAGACTGTCAGGGTCTTGGATAGGTTTTAAAGGTAAGATAAGATTTGGCCAGTTAGGAACAGATAGATTAGATCATATTAGATTAATAAAAAAAATTTTTTTTTCAGGTTATCCACATAAAAATTTTATAAACCTGTCACGAGAATTATTCGTTTCAGGAAGCTCACCTATGGATCACAACTTAAAACTTTGTACTCTACTCTGAAAGCATCCTGTTTTTCCTTGTTTTCTTGGATACCAGTATAGAGCCTCCAATGCACAGTAAATGCTAATTCAAGTGTTTATTGACTAAATAACAAAGTTCCTTTTTTTCCCTACTAGAAAATAAAATTTTCTAGAAAGTCCTATTTCACTGAAAATAAAACTATTTCATCCCCATTTATTAACTATATTAAAAAATGCTTAAAAGTTCTGACACATGATTTTACACACAAAATTTTTAATAAAGTCTATAGTTATTTTCACTGATAACAAAAAAGCAAAACATATTTAGCATGTAATAGTGATCATGTTTTCCACTAGTGAGCCCTCCTTTAATAACTCACTTTATGGTAGACTCAAAGAAAACATAATCTATACGAAAATCTGCTGCCACCATTTTTACCAAAAAGAACTGCCACTATTGGCAGTATTTAGTTTTTCTGAAAGTAATATATTTAAAAGCATTTCAGCTGCCTTATTATAAACTCTATTTGTAAAATTTATATTTAATTTATAAAATTAACATGTATACCTGTATCGATTTTAAAACACTCTGTCTATTGTCCACAGGTCGAAGGTCTTTAGGAATGTAAAGTCTAACACTGCTGATAGCAGACAGGAGATGCACCAAAACTGGAACAACCTACCAACAAAAAGTTATATAATATTACAATTAAAATTGCATACTTGAAATTCTACCATTTCCTAAATTTTGTTTGAATCCTTAGAAGGAAGCTGCATTTACAATATGTGACAGGTATAATAAGCAGAAAATAATCATTGTGGAAGTTATATCTTAGTAGATAAAGCTTTTACCTTTATATTTTAAAGTAAAAAAAAAATCAAACCTCTTAATAACAGATAAATAAATTATACATAAAAATAAGTGATCCTCTCAATACAGAATTCATGCCTTATTCGTTTTTGTGTTCTCAGAATCTGGCACTTTTTAAACACTTGAAAAGACAGACTCCTCTTTAAGTTTATTTAGACAAACAATTCTTTGGGTACAATGAATACATGCCAAACCGTGGGAGTTTTAGTAGTCTCATTTATAGTTAAGCAGACAATCAGTAAAATAATCATTAGGGGAAAAAAAATCACACAAGTTTCATTGGTGGTGGAATTTTGGAGGAGAATAAATTATAAGATTGAGGAACAATGACCAAAGGCTAGTTGGTATTCAGAATAACAATCATACATTTAAATCATTATTTAAAAATGTTTAATAATACACAGTCTTCTTAATTACTGTCCACTCTGAATCTCATAGTTATTTAATTGATCCAAAGGGGCAATCTAATCATGTAGCAGTGGCAGATTTTACTCTCTATAAACCAAAACTAATTTTAACAAATATCATTACAATGATATTCCCTAAAAGAACTAGCTAATATGCCATGTACTTAAAATAATGGTTAAAAATAACAAAATTTCAGTGTGATAGTAGCTTTCAAATTGGAATCTCTACAACGAGGTTTTGCCTCCAATATTTTAACTACTAGAAAATAATATAAAAAACAAAACAAAATAAAATAGATGTTCCAGAAATATAGGATCTCATGTGGTAAACTGAATGTTTTTCATTTAATTAAAAGCACATAGAAATTAAACGATTTTAACTAAGGAAATCTGCGTAAGAAATTGTCATTATTAAAACACTGCTTCAATCATTTTCACAGGAATGTAATAAACAGTCTGGATGAAATAAAACTACTTGATCACACACACACACACACACACACACAAAGTACCTTTATAGTCCAGGTAAAATCCAGCTTCATGTGAAAATTTAAATTATTAAATTCTTTTTATCTTTCACTTTGTGATTAACCTTGCCATAATTTGATAAAAGAAAAAGAGCTTAAATTTCATTAATCATTTTAGTGATATTTTAGATGGGCTTAACATACCTTAAAATGCCTTGAAAACTTCTAATTTAGAAATCATAACAATATGTTCATTATAATTACATTAGGAAATCTAGTGATTATAAATAATTTGCAAAATATCTGAAATATGAAGATGAAAAATAAAGTACAAACCTGCATCTCTCCTTTCTCATCAGGTTTAGCTGGCTTTGCAGCCTCAGTAGCTGAATTTTTTAAGCTTTCTCTGCTACAGCGCAGCAGTACTTCTACTACATATAAAGGATCCAGTTCACCAGAATTAGGCTAGAAAAAATAAAAAGATAAAAGAACTTTATTAATTCTTAAAAACTGGCCAAAAATTTTAAGTTACATATGTATAGGGACTATATGATCTCAGCATTTAGCATTATGATTGGCACATACTGTGCAGAAAATCTTTATTTCATGAAATGAAGACTGTCTTCATCCTTCAAAATGCACCACTGGATAAGGAGAAATCATTTGGTACTTAGGAATTCAAATAGTATGATGATCGCTGTAAACTGGGACATAAAATGCCATTTTAAGTTTCTAATGATTAGTTTATAATTCTATTTTAAACCAGAATTAGAAAAAAAACTAAAAGAAATGATCAGTATCAAAAGATGACTCTGTATTTTCAAATCACCATAATTAAACAACATATAAAGTATACTGAAAGGAGATTGTTTTATTGCTTAATACACTGGTAACTCTATAATGTGGTTTCATATTTTATTAAATATTCTCTAATAAAAATATGATTTTCAAGATCTAAGGACTAATCACATATTTTGCACTATAATAATTTACCTGAGCAGTGTCTTTCAAATAGTATTAAGACACTTTTTTTCTTTTTAGTTCAATATTTGAATTATCTCTTTTGCATGAAACAGATAAATGTTACTTTGATTAAGGAGACACATGGCAAAGAAGTGACTGCTTGGTTTTTCCCCCAATCCTACACATGGTTCCTATTTAAAAATAAAAGACTGTCAAGAAATGACAGTGAATCCATACTTAAAATCTATTTCTGCAATAAACTAACAACCGCTTCATACCAGTAAAATAAATTCCCAATACAAACCAAAAATACAATCATAATTATCTTATGAGGCCAAATTTCCTCAAAGAAAGTATAGCCTCCATTTTCCAATCCAAAAGGAAAACTAGTTTTTTTCTTATCATACATTTTTTTCAAAGTATGGTTATTTTTAAAGAAGTTTCAAAATTCCTCAGCTTGGTATATACACAAAGCAAAGCTGGACAGTATTTTCAATTAAGTCTGTATCTGCAAAAATTATGTATATGTATAGCTTAGTCAATATAAAATGAATTTTATAAACCATGAGCAAAGTATATAATTACCAATTGTCAACTCTTCCAAGGGGCCAATGACTAAAATAATCAGTGACTATCATATTTAGCTTTTCAGAAGGGGGTAGGCCCTTTAAGATGTATTCCATAATTTGATGAATGAATTAATTCAAAGTGTTAGATGACATGTATTTGGACAAAAATAACCTAAGATTTATAAACAATGTTAATGATCTAGATAATACAGAACTCTTGCTGGGTTTGGTTCCAATTCTGTAGATTTTATGTGTAAACTTAATATTCTCCCTCTATAAGATACAACAGCCACAGAAATAACTATTAGAACTCAACCTTATCATGTAGTCATCTGTCTTTGTAGAGCTACCAATACCACTTACAGGTTTGGAGAAACACGGTGGAGTGAGAGATGGCCCCAGATATCTATCCTTGAAACAAAAATAAGTTGAACATCTAAAACGCAACAAAAAACACCCAAACTGCACACCAGCACATCTGAGCATGGGATCTGTGCATAAGAGCTACCATAGGTCAGAACACAATGTCAAGTGGTGGACTGGGTGGTAGACTGGAAGAAATAAAGCTGCTGCCTCTTGCAGCCACTGGTGCTCTCTGTAGGAGGAGGGGGAGATAGGAAGGTATGGCAAGTTCCCTGAACAGCTCCGCCTGGGAGAGTTGTGAGTTTCACGCAGCAGGCGGCAGGGCCCAGTCATCAGGGCAGAAAGCAGAGAAGCGGGAAGGCAATAATAAAAAGAAAAAGTTGATTTTTACCAGCTGCGGTTGCAAAAACCAAGGCTGAATCCAGTCCCCAACTCCCAACCCAGAGGGCCCCTCCTTCCATACCCTCTGAGAGAGAAGACCACAGAGCTCCAGGGGAATCTGAACAAACGCTACTGAAGCTGCTGCTAACACTGACAGGGACTGAAAACAAGGGTAGTGAGCGTAATTAAATATCTATGAGAAAATAAAAAGGCATTATTAAGCTTTTATATAAAGCAGGGATTGAAGGGGCTTAGACGCCACCTACTGGAAACAAAAAGGAAAGAACCTTCTTTGAAGCAGGCTAAAGGAGACCTTTATATAATAAATCTTTCTGGAAAAAAAAAAGCAGAATACACTTCCATTAAAGCCCAGGCAAAGAAACAGTCCTTTAAACACCATGAACAACCAAGGTGACAAGGCATCTCAGAAAGAAAGAGAAAAATCTCCAGAAAACAAGCTTACAGACATAGAAATATGCAACTAAAATGACAGAAAATTAAGGATGGTACTTCTGAAAAAACTCAGTGAGTTCTGAAACGAGTCATAACAGAACTGAAAAAATTCTGTTTTTCAATTTCGAGAATTGAAAAAACAACTAGATGAGCAGAGCGAGGAGATTAAACCCTCAAAAAGGACCAAATATAATTTCTGGAGATGAAGAAAACACTGCAAGAGTTGAAAAATGAAACAGCAATCTTGGGAAAGAGAATCAACCAAATGAAGGAAAGGATCAGTGATACAGAAGACAGAAATCTAGAAATAAATCAGAAGGAAGAAGAGAGAAACCAAAGAATGAAAAATAATGAAAGAGAAATTCAAGAACTAGCTGATACCATCAGGGAAGGAAATATAAGAATAATGGGCATTATTGAAGGTGAAGAAAAGGAGCAGGAACTAGAAAGCATTTTCAGACAAATAGTTGACAAGAATTTCCCAAATCTAAGGAATGAGCTGAAGCTTGAAATTCAAAAAGTCAACAGAACACCCAATTATCTCAACTCAAAAAAGCCTTCACCAAGACACATTGTATTAAAATTATCAAAAATCAATGACAAAGACAGAATTCTCAGGGCAGCCAGGTTGAAGAAAATGGTAACTTATAAAGGAAAACCCATTAGATTATCATCGGACTTCTCAGTGCAAACATTACAAGCCAGAAAGGAATGGAATCAAATATTTAAACTATTAAATGAAAGGAACTACCAGCCTAGAATAATGTATCCAGCTAAGCTCTCCTTTAAATATGAAGGAGAAATGAAGACCTTTCCAGACATACAAAAATTGAGGGGATTCTCCATTACAAGGCCTGCACTACAGGAAATACTGAAAGGGGTCAGCTCACCTAAAACAAAATGACCAAAAAAACAAAACAAAACAAAACAAAACAAAAAAACCATAATTAGGAGTAAAGTGACTATCAGGCACATAGAAGCAGAAGAGTGTAACCCTTATTAAGAACAGAGCATTATTAAGAAGGTTACAGAGCATTATTAAGGAACAGAGCATTATTAAGAAGGTTAATAAAATTGGCAAACCCCTTGCTATACTCACAAAACCACTTAAAATAAATTACAGAAATATCCTCAAGTGTTACTATGGAGACACATTCAGAAGTCTTGATTGAAGCATTTAATGAAATTTTGCTGTTAAAAAATATTTAAGATTATAAAAACTTTCATCAGCAAACTTCTCATTTTGTACTCTAGCAAAGATGGGTCAACAATGTCATCCTTCACATAAAAGTTATTAAATGTTATATTTGGCTTTCCAATAATTAGCATATTCTTTAAGTTTTTGCTCATATGTCCTAATTTTTAACTTCTTAATCATATAATTTTCTTTTTCCTAACACCTCCTCCTTCCTTTTAAAATGTGGCTAATTTCTTACTACAAATGAAAATTTCCAGATTAAAATATATTTTTGATAACCCCAAGCCTGCAGAATGTAAAGAAACAAACAATATTAAATAAATACGATTACATTTTTTTCTCTTTAAAATGCTTCAAACTATTTTCTTCATTGGTGTGTATTTTTCCTCTCTCTAGCAAACCCTATTGGCTACAATAATCTTTGAATCAATATTCTGATCTAAATTACAAAATCATTAAAAAATGTACTTCTGCAGGGTATGTCCTGGTAAACACCAGAGACCCTTGTCAAAACCAATGTCATCCCAGGACAACTGTGGTCAAATCCCAAGCTGCATGCAGGAAGCAACTGTAGGGTGAGGGGAGCAAAAATCATCAACAACATAATAGCAAACTGAATCCAGCAACATATAAAAATAACAATACAATATGACAAAGTGGGATTTCTTCCAGGAATCTAATGTTGGTTAATATCTAAAAAATCAGCTATTGTAATATACTATGTCGGAAAATACACAAAATAAGAAAACAACTACATCATTTGAATAGGCACATAAGAAAGCATTTGACAAAATACAACACTCTTTCATGACAAAAACACTCAACAAACTAGGAAAAGAAGGAAACTTCCAAAATTTGTTAAAAGACACTTACAAAAAACCCAGAGCTAACATTATGCTTAATGGTGAAAGACTGAACGGTTTCCCCTTAAGATTAGGAAAATAACAAGGATATCTGCTTTCACCACTTCCATCAATATTGTACTGGAGGTTCTAACCAGGGCAAATAGGCAAAAAGAAGATAACATCCAGATTGGAGAGAAGTAAAACCATCTGTATTTGCAGAGAACATGACCTTGTATATAGAAAATCCTAAGAAATCCACTAAAAGACTATTAAACAAATTCAGTAAAGTTACATGATACAAGATCAATATATAAGTCAACTGTATTTCAATATACTTGCTATGAAAAAAATAAAAAAGTGAAATTAAAAGAACAATCTCATTTACAATAACATCGAATCGTTAAAATACTTAGGAATAAATTTAACAAAAGAAATACAAGCTTTGTACTTGAAAAACAAATTATTGTTGTAAGAAATAAAGGAAGATCTAAATAAATGGGAAAATATCCCGTGTTCATGACTGAAAGATTCGATAATGTTAAGATAGCAATACTCTCCAAATTGATTTACAAATTCAATACAATCCCTATCAGAATCCCAGCTGACTTCTTTGTAGAAACTGACAAGAAAGTAATAAAATTTATATGAAACTGTAAGGATCCCAGAATAACCAAAACCACCTTGGGAAAAAAACAAAGTTGGAAGACTAAGGAGTCTATTTTTTTCTAAACTTAACTACAAAGATATGGTAATCAAGAGAATATGATATTGGCATGAGCATCGACATATGGATTAACAGAACAGAATTAAGAGTCCAGAAATAAACCAATGTTTCTATGCTCATCTGAGTTTTGAGAACGGTAATATGGCTAATGAGGAAAGAATTTTCCAACAATTGGTCCTAGAATAAGAGTGAAAGTTGGACCCTTACCTTACTCCACACACAAAAATTAACTGAAAATGGATTAGAGACATAGGGTAAATCTTCATGACTCTTGAGATTAGCAATGTTTCTTATATATAACACCAAAAACATGACTGGATTACAACAAAATTAGAAATTTTTGTGCTTCAAAGGACACTATCAAGAAAGTGAAGACAATCCACAGAAATGGGAGATGGTATTTGAAAATCACATATTTGATAAGAGATTGTATCTAGACTATATGAAGAACTCACACAACAAAATGAAAACAATCTGAAAATAGGTAAAAGATATGAATAGACATTTCTCCAAAAAATATATAAATAATCGTAAGCACATTAAAAAGATCCTTGGAATTATCAGTCATTAGGAAAATACAAATCAAGACCAAATTGAGGTACCACTTAACACCATGTTGAATCCAAAAGTCACATAGTAAGGGTTGGTAAAAATGTGAAATCAAAACCCCCATATATTGTTGGTGAGAATGTCAAATGGTGCAGCCATTTTAGAAAGCAATCTGGCAGTTCCTCGTGTGGTCATACAGAATTTCCACAGGATCTAGCAGGATCTTTCCATTTCCAATAGAAATAAAAACATGTCCACAAAAAAACTTGGAAACAAATTTTTAATGGGACGTTATTCATAATATTGCAAAGATGCAAACAATACAAACAGTACAATGTCCATCAACTGATGAACAGACATTTTATGATTCAATTTTATTAAATTTTCATAATAGGTCAATCTATAGAAAGTAGATTAGTGGTTTTTTAGGACTATTGAGTATGGGAGGACAGATTTACTTGAATGAGAGGTTTCCTTTTGAGGTGATAAAAATGTTCTAAAATTGACTGTGGTGATAGTTGCACATACCTGTGAATATACTTAAAGTCACTGAATTATACTTTAAATGGGTAAACTGTATAGTATGTGAATAATGGCTCAATAAAACTTTAAAAAAGAAAAAAATGTAAAACCTACAGCGAAATCTATAGCACTACAGTACATTGCAAGGAAAAATATTCTCCCTTGCAAAATTATCTTAAATATAGACAAGTTTCAGAACGAGTAAACTGGCAAAGACACAGTAACTTTTCCATCATGGTTTATATAAGTGTGGATGGAACCATGACATTTAGCATTTACTGCCACACTTTCCACAGTACATAAAAAATAGAATTTAATAGCTGTCAGAGAGGCTTAAATAAAGACTGCTATCAAGTTAACCTTGCCTCCTATAAGGAAGATCATACCTACTAATAGTTATTCCTAAAGAAAATAATGAGTATGTGTGGGGAGTTAGGGGGAGAGGCAGGTAAACAGTTGATAGTTTTCTCATGGTTGAAGGTGGTGTAATAGAAAATAATAAAAGGCCGTTAAGTCAGACCTGAGTTGTTCTAGTCATCAAATGAATTATATTCATATATTCTTTGTCAAGGTTAAACATTCCAAGGTTCATTTCATTGTATATTTAAAAAAAAAGGTGGGGTGGGAGGGGGATGGAATGGGAGAAATTTTATCCAGCCTAGTATTGTTGGACTCAATACAGCCATTCTTTCATACATATTCAAGTTTGAAATATTATCATCATTAACACTCCCCTCACAAGTACTGTTTATTCTAGCTTCTCAATTACCTCCATCTGAACTCCTCCTCTTCTATCATCATCCTCCTTGTGATTCTCACTCAAAAAAAATAAATCTCCTTAACTGACCAACTTTCCTCTACTATGCTATTTCTTCTACTATCCTTCAAACATTGTTAGTAGGGTAACATATCAATCTCACTCAAAAATCTGAACAGATTAAAAAACCCAACCAAATAAAAATAAACCCAAGCAAACCAGCCAACCAAATAACCTTCAACAGGTTAATATTGCTTTTGAATGTTTAGAACTAGAACATACTCATATCCATATTTTAACCACTTTTCAGGATTAACTTCAGTATCTTTGTTATTTTACTCCTTTCTATCACCTGAAATGTTCTCAGCCTTACGCAGTGAATATCCATCAAATGAAATTCTACTTTCTTCAAAATTGTTTGAAATTAAAAATTTTTCTTCTCAAATGTCATTTCTAATAACTCTGACATTTCTTCCTCCTCTGTGCTCCAAATGCTCTTTACTTTCATCTTTACTGAAGTATTTATCATATACTGTCTGCTTGCCAAATACGTGAGCACAGGGACTTTGTGTCTGTGGTCAATGAATGCTTGTTAAACTGGGATCAAATGAGGTAATACTTAAAAAAAATCCTGTAAATTAATAATTACTAATCAAGATGATAATTTACTGAAATGGTAACAAACTAAATATGCTTAAGAAGTTCTTCAGTGGGATTAATCATCGATCATTTATTGAAACACCTATCACAAACCTATGAACTTAATTGTATTTCTCAGCTTTGGTATCTCAAAGTTCATTTACATATTTCAGGACTAACTTTCAATCCCAAAGCTTAATTTTTAATTGCCTTTACACACAGGTGGGACAAAGAAGTTAATGACAAAATCATGAAATGGTCAACCTTAAGCACAGATGTCACCTTGTGCAAAGCCTTCATTTTAAAGATAAGAAAAACTATGCCTGGAGATATATGTCTTGCTTGAGGTCACATATTTGCAGATAACAAGCTGGTGCCTACTGTAGCTAAAGAAAATATAATAGACAGGATGGCTGATTTAATTTCAAGATAATCTCTAATAAATTCACGAAATCATCCTTATTTTATATATAAGTAATCTTTTCAACATATTTATATAAATGACCAAAATCAACTTTATTATTGCCTTCATTTATAGAGAATAAGTAAAATTGGGCAGTTCTCTAAATTTCTTTTCTTCAAGTCTCTAATGTATACATGAATCAAAATTCTAATTTTCAGTGTCAGAAGTAATTTTTTCTAATATTTAATTTAAAGAGTAAAATTATAAAAAGGACTGATAAACGAAGAGAAGAAATGAAAACTGTCATGAAAATAAAATTTGTTGTTCTTGTTAGGAAAATAACTATATCCTTAAAGGACAAATTTTAAGATTATTCAAAAAATTAATTCCTTATGGCAAAATTTATTACAGCTTTTCTAAAGGTGATATTATTTCTACTTTGATCAATTTCATGAGTCTGAAAAAACATTTCACTAACAATTTAAATAAAATTCTACTTTAAGGACAATGGTTTACCTTAACATTTGACTTTTTTGAGAAATTCACCACTACTCCCCAGCCAAAATCATCTCCTTCATTCTTTACCTGAAAGGAAGCACATAAACAAGAACATTTATGTCTAAAAGGAAATTTCAGACTTCCATTCCCACATTACAGGCAACAAAACTTTTTGAGTTTTCCTGATAAAGTATTTTTTGAAAGATCACTCCTAAACTCAGAGAAAAAGATATTAAGCCTACAAGAAAAAAAAATTACTGCCAAATTTCATAGGTCCTAGAACAGCTATAACTAGCAAATAAATGTTAGAAATGATATGATGTCTTTGTTCTTAGAACAGCTATGTCTTTCATATTTTATAGCTAATGAATTCATCCTGGACTTAAAACTACCTTATTTTAAAATAAAACTGCCTGTAGTTTTAGATTTTATAACTAGAAATAATTTATATCTTAATTCCCAAATTGTCTACTTGCCCCCACCTTATCTCCCAAATGAAAAATCAGTGGAGATTAAAAAGCCTTCTTCACATGACAACTCCTTAACCAGTGCCAAGGGAAACTGGTAAAACAATGTAATTAACAGATTAACTACTGTGGCAGTAATAAGCATTGTACCGAAAAAAAAAAAAAAAAGATTCTCCAAAAATTAAACATTAAAATACCCAAATATTTTATGAAAAAAATAACATACCTTTACCAAACGACCTGGTTGTAGAAATGGTAAGCAATATTTTGGTTTGTGAATATATTCTTCAATTTCTTTACCCAGTTTGGCAAGCTGCTGTCTAATCTTATAATAGATGACTACGCTTTCTTCATTTGGTATTACTATTTTATTATACTGTTCTTCTGAGTTCTTTACCTCTGTAAATAAAATACATGTACGACATCAAAAAAAATTATACACCTTATGTAAATAATACTGAAGATACATCTTTTTCCCACTACAATTGTAAGGAGCAAAGTCAGTTTGCACAGATTGGAAGTTTTGAGGAAGAGTTTCAGAAATGACCATAAAGCATGTTGTTTAGTTTCACCTTTCTCCATTAAGGTTCACCTTCTTTATTTCTTCCTGCAGTTCTCCAACTCAGTAATTGTAAATCCTCAACATGAGTCTCAACTAGCAGTGGTTATACCTGGTAAGTTAATTCTCTGCTATGGACAGGGGTGAGGGGATTATCTCTGGGAATTCTAGACCTACACTGTTCAACATAGCACTGGTCCTATAAACTTTAAGTGATAGAATGTTCTACGTCAGCTCTTTAGCCAGTAGACTCTAGCCATATGTGATTATTTAAATTAAAATATAAAATACTACACTAGCACCATTTCAAATGTTCAACAGCTACTGACTTCTATACTTGAATGCAGACACAGAACATATCCACTACTGCAGAAAGTTTTATTGGACAGCACTATTTTGGACCTACGTAAATTGCTACTATAACTCTCAGCAAGAATCTAGTTTGCTAATGACATCAGCTTCCACCACCACTGGGATTAGGTCTCTAAAACTGAGGAGAGGCAATTCAACCAGTTATCTCTACACTCAGCAGCCAAAACAGTAGTCTCTTTCAGCAACTGTCCCCTTACTTAATCTAGCCATCTATGATGACATTCCCTGCTCCAATTCTTTTATCTATTGCTGACCTCCCTTCCTCACTCATTCTATTATGCATCTATCCCACTATGAATAAACACTATTTTTACTGGCGTAGAATATACATAAAATTCACCATTAATAACATCTAGTACTTTTACAGTGTAAGCAATCACTACCACCATCCAGTTCTAGAATACTTTCACTACTCCAAAAGGAAATTCCATACCCATTAAGCAAACACTCCTCATCCCCTTCCCTAGTCCCTAAGCAACCTTTGTCTGCTTTCTATCTATATAGATCTACCTATTCTAGATATTTCATACACATGAAATCATACAATATATAGACTTACATGTTTGGCTTACTTAGTTTAGCATAATGTTTTCAAGGTTCGTCCATGTTGTGGAATGTATCAGTACTTCACTCCTTTTTACGATTGAATAATATTCTTCCATTATATGGGTATACCATTTTGTTTATGTTTCTAATTGACATTTAGACTACTTCCACTTTTTGACCACTGTGAATAGTGCTGCTATGAACATTCACATACAAGTTTTTATCTGAGCATATTTTCAATTCTTTTGATTATGTATCCAAATTTTTTTGAAACTGTTGGGTTTTATGATAATTCTGTATTTAATCGGCTGAGGAAATGCCAAACTATTCCTCACATGACCACACCATTTTGTTAATAACTTTTAAAAAAAATATCCATCCTAGTGAGTGTGAAGTGGTATCTCAGTGTGGTTATGATTTCCAATTCCCTAATAACTAATGATGTTGAACATCTTTTCATATGCTTGTTTGCAAACTGCTTATCTTCTTTGGAGAAATGTCTATTCGTATCATTTGCCCATTTAAATCAGATTGTCTTTTTGTTGTTGAGTTGTAAGAGTTCCTTATATATTCTGGATACTAGATCCTTATCAGATATGTGATTTGCAAATATTTTCTTCCATTCTGTGGGTTTTCTTCTTACTTTATTGTTGGTGTCTACTGAAGTACACAAGTTTTTATTTTTGACAAAATCGTATTTATTTTCTTTTATTGCTTGTGCTTTTGGTGTCTTATCTAGGAAACAACTGCCAAAGCCAAGGTTATAAAGATTTACACCTATGTTTTCTTCTGTCTTATGGTTTCAGTTCTTATATTTAGGACTTTCATCCAATTTCAGCTAATTTTTGTATATGGTGTGAGATAAGGGTCCAACCTAATTCTTTTGCATGTGACTATGCTGTTGTCCCAGTAGCATTTGTTGAAAATCAACTGACCATAGATACATGGGTTTATTTCTGGACTCTCAATTCTATTCCATTGAGCAAACTCTTCTATTTAATCTGTGATTCAATTTCTTTATCCCCAAAATAAAGATGATAATAGTACCCACACCCCACAAGGCTACAGTTAAAAACTGACAAAAAATATGGAAAGTACGAAGCTAACAGTATAGTACATAATAAATATTCAGGAAGGATATTACTACTGTATTATTATTTTTATTATGATCTTCAACCTTCTCACAGACTGCTCTCTCATACTTCTTATTTTCTGCACTCTGTTAGGCATACTGCATAATCCTGGTTATTTTTAAATGAACTGCATGACTTCTTACAGGAACTGTACCCATTCACTAAAGACTAGAAAGCTTTTATTAACAGCACATATTGTTAATAAACATTATCAGAAAAAGAGACAATTAAAAAATGATAAAAATATTTGATAGACTAAAGTCAATAAGAAGTTATATGAGAAGGAAAACTAACAGAAATACACAGAAATGCTAACCCTGCTGTCCCAGTTAAAGGTACAAAGTAATACTGTTTGCAGAAATCAGTGGAACACTAACCAAGCACTCTCAGAAGTTGTTTATGAAGAGATGATAGACATCTGCTTGGATGCTTAAATACTAACCTGATCCTCCACATTCCAAATCACTTCTGTGCTCAGACCACTTAACCTAATAAATCATAAGTCTGAGAAGCCATATTGTGTCTATGACTCTAACTATAGCTATGTACTACTCCAGAAATTTAGGTGCTGCCTCCTTTTTCTCCAAATTAAGGATTATCTCTTCCTCTCCAAGCAAAGAGGACCCTCAGCATAAAAAGTTCATTTCAAAGCAAAAAAAAAAAAAAAAAGTTCATTTTACTACACTGTCCCACCATAGGAAAGCCTCGGTATCTTAGAAAACAGAATGTCAGATATTTCCATAAACTTTTAAAGACAGTTTGCAACCAACCTCCTCATTTTGAGAGAGAGGAGAAGCAATGGTTCCAAAGCTATATTCCTATCAAATAACCTGTAAAATAGATGGGACCTGTGGGAGATGGCAAAAAGGATTGCTATTCCCAGTACTGGGCAAATTTTAAAACAGGTAAAAATTTAAATGGCTTTACTTATATGACAATACTACCAATAATTTAAACAAGTACTTACTGAGCATTTAATATAAATTATCTCATTTAATTCTTATGAATTGGATGAACTAGATATTATCTCAATTGCACAGAAGAGCAAACTATGACTCAGGCAGTTTTGATGCAAATAAATGTCTACCTACACAGCTCTTGCTATTAACCATAGCATTATAATTATTAATAAAACTAAATAAAAAGGTTAAGACTGAAATTCTCTTTTCAGTAGAGGAACAATAAAATCCTGGAAGTTTTACTCTTATGGCTGGGAAATCTACTGTGGATTCAGTAAATCAAAATGGAAACATCTCATGTATGCCAGACATTTACTTTATTATTTAAAAAAAAAAACCCAAAACATTTTATTTGTAAAATAAAGTACATACTTCCAAAGATAACAGTCTACATTTTAATTCTGGCATATTTAAGATAGTGAATAAAATACCAGGGCTCTTGAAATGGTTCTTGTAGTATCAACAGCAAAAGGAATTATACCCTTTGTAGTAATAAATGAAAATGGAAATAAACTGCATTTGAGATGTACTCTGCACTTAAACACACAGAGGATAGCTCCTATCACCTCTAACCGTCTCCTCTTACACTGTATGCTCCTTCTTCACACCACTTAGCCCTGCAAACTCTACTAAAAGTGTTGCAATTATATCTTTCATCACTTAAATTCCTACCTCTTCCATTAAAAGTCTATTATATTTTTAATATATAGTCTTGTTTACTGGTTTTTAAAAGTTAGAATATCAGATCTTGCTTCTTTAAAAACAGAAGTAGAGAAATGCAGGGATTATTCAATTGCAAGAAGATTCAAGTGTATAATAGAAACTTCAGGGGTCAAAGATTATGTTACTCACAAACTTTTTAAAAGGTAAGTCAATCAGAACTACACTGAATAACAGTAGCAGCTGGGGCTTGAGGAGATAGGACAGGGGATGGAGAAATGGTAGTAATGTTTAATTAAGTTCACGGAGTAGGTAGCTGACTCTTGGTCAAGTTATATTGAACAATCTGAGCCTAGCTAGTCATAAAAGGGCTTTAAATAAATGGGAAAACACTTGGAGTTCTCAATCTATCTTCCACTGTATCTGGGATATTTTCTATGAATTACAAAAGAATAATATGAAGTGAAGTTGAAAAAGTAATTGACTGATTTTGAGAATACATTATTTTTATAAAGAAGAGGGAAAAAAGCAAAGGTAGGTACCCCAATTTGCAGCCTCTTTCTCTTGGTTATTATTCAGTCTCTACACTGCCAACTATGCATGTCTGTGTAATTATTCTAGTGTATGACCTACTGCCAATTGCCTAGGAGGAATATTTTAAAGTTTAATTATTTTTTATTTAAACTATTAAGCTAGCTTGTAATCTTACATTGTTTCAATGACACTATCTGAAATTTCTATGAGGTAAAATTAATGGATATCCTTCTTCAGTACTAATTTGATTTCAATACCTCCTTAATTCAAACCCAAATTCACGATGCAATAAAATCTTGTTGATACCGTTTTTTATTCTATTATATACTTTTATTGCGATGTCTTGTTGATATCGTTTTTTATTCTATTATCATATACGCTTTTTTGCGAGAATTGAAAAATAAAATTGTCTGAGCCTAGAATCATATCTTTAAAGCTTTCTCTTTGCTAAAGCCATAGTTTATAACCACGATAAATGGCATTAAATAAAAGAAAATTTTAAAAAGTAGTATGATCTAAAAATATACATAGGCCATTAATTTTATAAGGTGTGTTTTAAAAATTCAATAGCTTTGCTTATGGAAATTAAGTAAAGATAGCCTTAAAACCAGCCAGCTCTTTTTTTAATTACTTTTTTCATCCTTGTTTTTTTCAGTCAGAGAAGTTACATCTATTCTCATCCTATTAAAAAAGATGGCCTATGCCTTAATAAAAACAGCATGGCTGAGGAAAAAAATCTGTAAAATGATGCCAAAGCTCCTTCCAGATCTATAGTTTGTAATGAAGAAGCTCTCTTAATTAAAACTGGAGAAATTAAGGAAAGAGGAAATAATTATGATCTATCAAAAAAAAAAAAAAGATTTTAACTCACTCAAATGTTTTAAACCTTTTTCCTTAAGGTACGTTACTATACCTCCTTTACTTGCAGGTACATAAAAATTGATTGAAAGTGTTCTATTCCACACTTATTAGAAAGGTATCTCAAATTTGCCTTTACTGTTTATCGTAGCACATTTATAAAATGGAAATATTATGCAATCACTAAAAGTCAAACTTTTGAAGGATACTTGAAATTAAGTTTTAAAAGCCAGAATCAGTGAGCTAGTGAATGTAATGCATTTAACGCAAGGCTAGGCATAGGGGAAATATTTAACAAATGATAGCAATTATAAGCATCATCATTACTATTACAGAAACTGCATATTTGATCCTGCCTTTAAAATAAGTAGTCGCATGGGAAACAAAAAAGATGGAGGAACTACAAGTTAATAGTTGTACGGCTATCTCTATGTGAGATTACAAATGATTTTCATGTTCCTCTGTATCTTTGCTGAATTTTCTGGTGTTTTTTTCTTTCATAATGACTATGCATTTTTATAAGATTTACCCAAGCCACAATATCCTCTAAGATAAGAATCAATACACAATTCTACTTAAATGTAGTTATTACAGAACACTTACTTTCTGGTCTTTAGAAAGCATTATTTTAATATTAGAAGCTAGAAATTCTAATAAAAGAACCGAACTTAAATCCAAGTTAAAGTATTATATTTCCTTAATCATTCATAAACTTATTATAAACTTATTCTATGGCATTCTTTTACAATGAGAAAGAGTGAAAGGGCAAGACTAAGATATCCATGCCTCTTTGAAGTCAAATTTTAACATACCGGAAAAAGTAAACAAATGAGACTACATCAAACTACAAAGTTTTTGCCCAGCAAAGGAAACCATCAACAAAAGGAAAAGACAACTTATGGAATGGGAGCAGACATCAGCCTATGATACATCTAATAAGGGGTCAACATCCAAAACTTATAAAGAACACACACAACTCAACAACAAGCTAATAATTCAATCAGCAAATGGGCAGAAGATCTGAATAGGCATTTCTCCAAAGAGGAAATACAGATGGCCAACAGACATATGAAAGGATGCTCAAGATCACTAATCATCAGAGAAATGCAAATTAAAACCACAATGAGCTATCATCTCATACCTGTCAGAATGGTAATCATCAATAAATCAAAAAACAGCAAGTGTTGGCAAGGATGCAGAGAAAAGTATACATTAGTAGTTAAAAAAGTCACAAAAATGTAGAGTAAAGCACAGGAAATGTATGTAGTCATTAGTATTGTAATGGCTATGTATAGCGTCAGATGGGTGAGAGAGTAATTGGGGGGATTATTTCATAAACTATGTAAATGTCTAACCAATGTACTGTATACCTGAAACTAAAAAACATTTTTTAATATGCCAAGCTTTTTATTGTATCATTATTCATGAACATTAGTTATCATGCTATGTGTCTTTAACAATAAAATATACTAAATTTGAATCAACTATTAGAAAGGTGTCCTGAAAGGGTTTTCTTACTTTCACTTGAAAATGTCCTAATTGGTTACAATGACCAGAGTGCAGTTCTTACTTTATATAAGGACCAAGATTTAGCTTATGAGAAAACAAAACCAACAAAAACAATGGCCAAAACAATAATGCTATAATTTTGCTATTTAGTCTCCTAGATAAATGAGGCTCTGTTATGGTAATTTTATACCTACTCTCTACTACTCCGGGAATTGCTCTATAATGCTGAAACTGGTAGAAGGATTTTTCCAACATGTATTCAGGATTGATTTCTTCTACACGTAGTAAGTTCAAAACCATGTTGTAGGTCAAATGAAAAGCACTATTTAGAGGATCAGCTGAGCCCTAAGACAGAAAAAAAAAGTCAATGTTTTAAGTTATTCGAATAAATTTACACAAATATTTTTAACCTGTTAAATTGCTTTATAATTTAACTCTATGTTAAGGAACACTATAGAAATGTTATTAAGTTCTTTCCTTTAAAATGACCAATACAAAGTGATAAAATAGTTGTCTTTGGAAAGTGAAGGGAAAAAAACAAAACTACTAACTAGGATAGTAATAGTTAAAATACTATTTACCAGTATGTAGCTCTGTGTGCCTTCTATGCATTTGACAGGATTACATTTTCTGGCCCCCAAGCCCAATGTGTAGGGCAAATCAAGAGCCGCTCACCCTAAGGGGATAGTAAGTCCTTAAAACCTTGATTTTTACCTACTTTCCTTGAAATAGGGCCAAAGGGAGATACATTAGTATGAAAAACCACATTCTTGGGGAAGAGAGAAATTAAAGACAACTTCAACCACTTCATTATTATACAAATAGACCCAACCTTTACTTTTCTGTTATCTGTTATTTTTCTTTTCTATTATTTCCTCCTCTAAGAAATTTGGAGCTTCAGTATTACAAATGTTTATTTCTAACCTCAAGCTCTGCTTCTATATTCTCAACTAACTTCTACAGAATATACCAATCTGAATTCTTGGGCACCTGAAACTCGACATGGTATTCTGACATTGTATCCAAGTGAGCCCAGGATAGTCCCAGTTTACACCTGTGGTTCTGATATAATTATTTAAAGCATCCTCTTTCATTCTCACAAGAGTACCCTGATATGGGTGCTAAATAATATGGTTATACCAAAACAAAATTTCTCTCTTGTTCTTTCCCATTCCTGACTTGAGCTTCCCTCTTACACATATTAATGACTAGTGAGATTATCCATTTGATTAATGGTTAATAAGATTACTCATTTAAGTTCCAATTTAGGAGTTTTGTTTCTTTTGCTTTGTCCCTTTTAATTAATCATCTGTTATATATTTTTTCCTTGATATATCTTACGATTAGTTCTTTTGTTTATCATTGACATCATTTGAGAGTTTCATCAATCTTATCTAGATTATTATAACTATTCTCCTAACTATTCTGGTTTCAACTTCCCCTCCAATTTATTTGGCATGCTGCTGTCAGACATGCCAAAACATAATTCTAGTGTGATATAACACCTTATTCAGCAGTAATCAATGACTATTTAAGTACTGAAATTTAGGTCATACCAAATTTTATTTTCTCCCCATGAAACAGAATGGAAAATAATGTAATAATTTCCCTACCTCCTACCTCTCTCTCTCTCTCTCTCACACACACACACACTCACTCACACACATATACACATGGTAAATACATGAGGTGATGGCAGTGGTAAGTGAAAGGTACACTTCATACTGAGTAGAATGGTTATAAATTAAAAGGACAGAAAGGTTATAAATTAAAATAACAAGTGTTGGCTAGAATGTAGAGAAATCAGAACACTCATTCATTGCTGGTGAGAATTTAAAATGGTACTGCTGCTGAGAAAAAAACAGACTGGCCTCAAAAGGTTAAATATAGAATTACGATATGACCCAGCAATTTCACTCTTAGGTATACAGCCAAGAGAAATAAAATCATACTCACACAAAAACTTGTAAACAACTGTTCACAGCATGGCATCGTTATTCACAATAGCCAAAGAACGAAAATAACCCAAACGTCCATTCACTGATGAATGGATATATAAAATGTGATAGCCATACAATGGAGTATTATTCATCAAAAAATAAAGTACTTATATATGTTAAAATATGGATGAATCTTGAAAACAGTAGCCTAACTGAAAGAAGCCAGATACAAAAGGTCACATTATTGTATGTTTCCATTTATATGAAATGTCTATAAGAAGCAAATCTACAAAAACAAAGTAGATTAGTGGTTTGCCAAGGGCTTGGGGGAAAGGAGAAGAGCTTAGGAGGAAATGGGGAGTGACTGTTAATGGATACAGGGTTAAGGTTGATGAAAATGTCCTCAAATTGTAATGGTGACAAAACTGTAAATATTTAAACCATAAAAATGAGTAAATTGTATGATATGTGAATTATACTTCGATAAAGCTGTCTTAAAAAGTTACTTTTAAAAATGGATAAATGAGAACCCTTGTCACATTTGATCCAGCAATCCCACTTCTGGGTATTTACCCAAAAGAACTGAAATCAAGATATTAAATAGTTCAGTGCAGTACTATTCACAACAGCCAAAATGTGGAAATGACCTAAATATCCATCAATAGATGAATAAAGAAAATGCGGTACATACATACAATGGAATACTACTGATCCTTTAAAAAGAAATTCTGCAATATGCCATGTAGATGAACTCTGAGGACCTTATGCTAAGTGAAATAAGCCAATCACAGAAAGATAAATACTGCATGATTCCACTTACAAGGGGAATCTAAAACAGTCAAAGTCATGGAAGCAAAGAATGAGATGGTTGCCAGAGACTGAGGGGAGAGGTAAATGGGGAATTACTAATCAAAAAGCAATGTGGTTTCGGTCAAGGAAGATAAATAAGCTCTGGAGATCTGCTGTACAACACTGTTATCTATAGACAAGAATGACATAATTTACAACTTAAAAATTTGTTAAGATGATAAATCTCATGTGTTCTTTGCACAATAAAATTTTTTAAATGTTTTTTAATGAAATGAAAGGAGACAGAAATTTACACTTATACAGTACCAAATCCAGGGAGATAGATGGAATGAAAAATCTGTACTAATGGAACCAGATGCTGTCATTAAAATATTATTACCTGCTACAATTTGACAACCTGATTCAATTCTTTCTATATAAAGGACAAGGAAAGAAAAACTGTTTATCTCATACAATTTTTAAAAAAGAATAAAAATGTAAAATTTCAGTCTTGTTATTTACCTTACATGAAGTACTAAAGTTACACAGATGTTTAAAAGTAGGTTTCTAAGTATTAATCTTTAAAAATAAAACATCGTATGATCACTATGAATATGTACAAACAAGCTTCATCTTCACTCATACGAAAACATACAAAACAAAAATACCTTTACCTATGTTTGCTTTGGCATACCAGGCTTCCCCCAAACCTGTATCTCAAATTCTCCATGTGATTCTCATGTTTTAAAAGTTGAGCACAGTCTACTTCAAAGAGACACTGACCTATGTATGTCTTAATGTGTTTTGAAGCTTTAATTTAAAATAGCTAATGAGCTGGCAGCTAATTTTATATTTTTAATTAATGTTAAGTTTCCTATCTTATTAACAGTTTTCTCTAGGGATTTTTCTTAATAATTTCTTACTATTGGGAGAGGACGAGAAAAACAAGTTGAACTTTCTTGAGAAGCTCTTTAAAACAAAAGAATAAAAATTTTAGACAATCCAAAACACAAGTACTAAGCAAGAAAAATGAACAGGCTGATTTGAAATAAAGCTTAAAAAATAAATTTAATAGATAGACTGAAAAAGAATGGTAGATCATGGAATTAATCATTTATTAAGCTACCTGGGCTTGCAATGGTAGAGGAAGGTAACTACCCAAAATACTGATGTGTTCCTTACTTTCTGTTCTGGTAGGTGAAGAGCAATTAGAGGGAGTAGATATAAACGTTATCTTAAATTTGAAGGACAAAGTAAATATTTCCACCCGCTCTGGGTATCTTCACATGACATGAGTTGTTCTTCACCTATGAGAACAGAAAGCAGGGTACAAAATACCAGCACTTTGAGCAGTTACCCTTTTCTACCTTCTCAAGCCCAGATAGTATCATACTTAGAAAGGCATCTAAACTAACAACTAATTTCAAAGTGGCTCCTGAAGTATTTTTCTCAAATTCCTGGTGAAGACACAAAATCTTAACCTGGTTACCTTAAGTAATTGTTTTCCAATTGTTGGGCTCATCTTTTCATCTACCATAAGAATTACAATTCCTCTATCATCCATTCCTCTTCTTCCAGCACGACCAGACATTTGAATATATTCACCCGAGGAAATCTGAATGAACATAATTAAAAATTCTGCATTTAGGAAAAAACCTGGTAAAAAATATTCATAATTTTTTTTCATCATAAAACATACAAGCACAAGTTCTATATTCTAAAAAAGGAGACATGATTAAAAACATGAACTTTTAAGAGAGTGTAAGTAAAAACTCAAAAATGAAAGACATTTAAGACTGTTTAAATTTTAGGTCTAAAATGATCAAACCCACCATAGCTACAGGGAAGTATCAGCCAATTCACTGTCATAAAAAATATCTTTAAGCTAGATATTCTAGAAAACGGCAAAGTCTAAGAAAGCGAACTCTATTATATACTAATTCTAATTTGATAATAAATTTTAATTTATAGAAGGAGATTACTATAAAATTAACTTTTTTTTTTTAAAAAAAAGCAAAATTCTCTCCTATTTTCACAGTATATGTTCTTAGAGTTTGGTAGAGTCCATTCATCACTAAGAAAAACCTAGTGGAGAAAGGTTAATAAGGCCCCTATGTACAGGTTTTCAGGGTGAAAATAAACCACCTGAACACTGGGCAAAGTTTCATCTGTAAGTACATGTATACTATTTTCCTGTGGAAAGGATCCAGTTTCCAGCTTCTCAAAAAATATATGACTTAAGAAGTGTTATGAACCACTATGCTACAAGAATGCATATAACTGATAGCATCGAAAACAAAGCTAACATCCTGGGAACAAGGCAGGCGCCAGAAAAAATGACAAAAAAAATCCTAAAAAATATCAGAAAAGAATATTTCAAAATCGCAGTCTGATAAAATCTCAACAAGGCCCAAAGGCATCATTACATCATGACACATTATGATTTTTATATTTCATAATTATGACCCTGAATCTTCAAGAAAAGGTTGCTTTCTTATTGATCCACTATCCTCTGTATCCTTACCCTGTAGTCCATGAGATGCCAAGAGCATGTAAAGTCACAAAACACTTATTTACTTGTTTTCTTGTAGCATTAATTTTATTCAGAGAATTAAATAATTTTAAACTGGTAGATTATGAAGCACTTTAAATTTTATACTAATTTAAAATATAAAACATATGAAAAACTTTTACCTGCTTTGCAATTAAAAAAACACTGAATTAATTTTTTGAAAGGTCAATTTTAACGTTATGTTACAAGAAATTTTTAAAGGCAATATAAAAATTTCTAAAGAGAAATGGCACTATCTCCCTATACTTATATTTCTCTTTTGTATAGCATCCAATATATTTTAAAATAAAAATAAAAATTTGCCTTTACAATGCTACCATGGGCACTTTTCAATCATTTGATGAGTAACTACTGCCAGAAACTTCTGTAAGCAGAAAAGAATCATTTTCAAAGATAAAATGTTAAGGAATAGTTGATTACTTAACAATTTTCTCCAAATGCCAGATGATGTGAAACTTTGGCTTGCACTGGATACTCAAACTAGAAATCTCTCTCCTTCTAACCTGCTTTTCACCCCTGTGATATTCCAATGTCTGCCTAGTAAATACCCATCTGCTATTATTGCTCAGTTTAAGGACTGCCTTCACTATGAAGCCTTCTCCGACCCTTCTTATACTTTATCCTTCCTATACGTACTTCTCAGAGTCCACAATAAAATAGTTTCACCTATTACCTCAACTTTCTTTCCTTCTGTCTTAGAAAAGATGTATGTGCAAACCTATGAAAACCTCCATTTTAAACCTGAAGTGTATAATAGTGAGCTGCAACTCCGCCTACAGTAGATGTGCTTTAAATACCTTAAGCTTTAAGAAATGAAAATTCTATGTATATTTAAAGCCTTTAGGAATCATTTGCACACTTAATCCCTCCCTTAAGACCAAATTCTTTGACTTAAAAGAGTCTATTTTTGCTGATTTTTTTTTTTTTGGCTAAAGGATAAACATGTGAAGAATCTGAAGTTTAACCTTGATAACCTGTATTAGCTCAGGTACAAGTTCTTGAGTATTTAGAAATGAAAATCTCGAAAGATTTACATGTGTCACAATCACCTTACATAAAACAATTAAAAAGTTATTTCAATATCTGAATTATTTTACTTACCCATCGGAAATCTTTCCCATCAAATTTTCGGGCATTTGTAAATAAAACAGTTCTAGCTGGCATGTTAATTCCCATAGCAAAAGTCTCTGTGGCAAATAAGGCCTAAATAAATAAATACAATTAATCGTGTATTTTAAGATGAATATCTAGTTTTATAATAACCAATCATTAATTTTTAAAATTAGCTGTTGAGACTATACTAAAATTATGACAACGTACTATTCTCAGATACATTTCAGAGTTTTATATATAAAATTATTAAGTATTATTAAATATCTCTTGCATCCTAGAAAATTTTAATTCAAGAAAAATACTTTCTTAAATTCCAGTGGTGGTAACCTGGAGAGACTACTACTCTCTAATGGATAAATCATTAGGCTCTAGAACATTTCTCTAAACAGAGTCACATTTCCTGGTTTCCTTACTCATGATGCAGCAGTTAAAAACACCGTTAGGATCCGTGAGGGGAGATCAGAATCAGTGGCTCTTTAAGTTCACTAAGACTTCACCAACAAAAACTTTATTACACGAAAAAATTATGTGTGGTTTAAACACACAAAGGCATATGTACAAGTCAAGTCATTTAAGTTCTATTAAATAATCTAAATTTTCATCAAGCAGAAAGAAGATAAATATACTGTATTTCATCAACTTAATAGAATGCTATTCATTTGTTAAAAACGATGAAGAGCTACGCATGTGACAAAATCGAATAACAAGGCAGGTAGTATTATCATTTTTTTTGTTTAAAAAAAGAATGTATTATTTGTATGTATGCTAGTGGAAATTTCTAGGACATGAAGTGAATGATGATACTTTATGTACAATTATTCTATTTGAATTTTACAATCAACAAGTTCACTTATATATTTTTTAAAAGATTGTTTAAAATGGGCTTTAACAAAATATACAATCTAGAGAACACCAACAGGGCCTTACCAGGATCCAGGTATAACTAGTGAACAATTCTTTATCTAAAATGCCTCAAGTATGTTCTTTAGAATGAATATTTCTTTTAAATATTCCACTCTGTACTAAGGTTCTCATGATAAATCTGTAATCTAATTTTATAAATGCTCATCTGATTTTTAAACATAAAATAATTTATAAGTCAATATAAACTTATGACCACATTTTGAAGTTGTATACAATTTTTAATATCCTATTTCTGGGTATAGACATCAACATAATTTTTCAAATTAAATCAGACCGTCTTTGGTTTAAAACCAGAATATCCTAAAACGCTCTCTTGTAAATCTACCAGCAATTCTTAGCTCTCTAAACTAATCCTTTTAATTTGTATGTAAAAAAGAATCCACTTACAGAATTAACTTCAGTTCTGATAATAGCATCTTTTATAAAATTCTACACTGTATCCAACAGTGTTACCATTTCTTACTTTAAATATAAGGAAACAAAGGGTATTTTATCTACAGCCCCAAATTTATGAAGTACAGGTACCCCTGCTTTTCGAGATTGTTAAATCGCTTTGCTTTTACAAAAGACCTTCATTAGTACCTGTTTTGGCTAACCGAGAGAAACCCAGTGAGGATTTTTCCTATTATGAAAAAAGATGAAAGGCAAAAACACCATTCAGCATCTGTTTTGCAGTGAACAATTATAGAGGCCACATGCACCCTAGCAGTGAGAGTGGCACAGCCAAGCTCCATCCAGGAACTATACTCAGCAAAAGCACCAGAGCTTTGAGCTGTGTCTATGAGCATGTGTGTTTTATATTGGTTTATTTTACGCATCTGTTAGCAAGATGTGTCCAAATGAAACAGAAAAGCCCAAGAGAACTGGTAAGGGTGTTACACTTAGCACAAAACTGGATGTAACTAAGCGTTTTTTTCCCCCCCAGCTTTATTGAAACGTAACAATTAGTTGCTCGAATTTACATTGTACAATGAGTTTTTCTTCAATTATAGTTGGCATACAATAATGTTTTAGTTGTACAGCAGTGATTAGAGAACTATATAACTCATGAAGTGATCACCCCACTAAATCTAGTACTCCTTTCTCCTTACATATTACATTAACTATATTCCTTATGCTACACTTTATATCTCCATGTCTATTTTGTAACTATTTGTACTTAATCTCTTTGCCTTTTTTCTGCCATCTCCCCAAACCCCTTCCATCTAGTAGCCCTCAAAATATCTTCTATATCTATGAGTTTATTTCGGCTTTTATTGTTATTTTGTTCTTTACATTCCACATGTACATGAAATAAAGCAATATTTGTCTTTCTCTATCTGACCCATTTCATTCAGTGCAATACCCTGTAAGTCCATCAAGGCAGTATCTTTTTCCATCCCCTTCCTTTTAGTCTGTGTGTATCTTTTAATCTGAAGTGTGTCTCTTGTAGGCAGCGTAAGTAGGGGTCTTGTTTTTTATCCATTATTTCTTATCCATTCAGCAACTCTATCTTTTGGCTGGAGCACTTAATTCTTTTCCATTTGAGGTACTTATTGATAGGAATGTAGTTATTACCATTCTTTATTCCTGTTTTTGATATATGTCTTTTCCTCTTAAAGAAATTCCTCCAACATTTCCTGTAATAGTGGCTTGGTGTTGATAAATTCCTTTAGTTTATTTTTGTCTGAGAAGCTCTTGATCTGTCCTTCGACTCTAAATGATAGCTTTGCTGAATAAAGTATTCTTGGTTGTAGATCCTGGGTTTTCATCACATTTACTATTTTGTACAAGTCCTTCTGTTCTGTAGTTTCTTTTGAGAAATCAGCTGCCAATCTTATGGCTGCTTCCTTGTACATAACTGTTTTTCTCTTGCTGCTTTTAATATTTTTTGTATTTAATCTTTGGTATTTTAATTATAATGTCTTGGTGTGGGCCTCTTTGTTCATCTTTTTTGGGACTCTCTGAGCTTCCTGGGGTTGTATGTCTATTGCCTTTACTGGGTGAGAGAAGTTTTCCATCGTTATTTCTTCAAATAGCTCTTCATCTTCTTGTTTTCCTTCAGGTATCCCTATGACATGGATATTTTTACATTGAATTGTGTCCCATAGGCTCCTTAAATTACAGTCTTGGCTTCTTTTTTCTTGCCATTCTGATTGAGTGTCCTTGGCTTCCCCGTCCTTTGTATCAGTAGTTCAATCCTCTTCTTTATCCTGTTTATTCTCTCTAATATACTCATCTGTGTTCTTCATTTCCAGCTGGTTCCCTTTTATAATTTCCATTTCCATTTTTTTTTTATCTCTTTGTTAAAGTTCTCATTGAATTCACCTATACTTCCCTTAAGTTCATTGAGCATCTTTATAACCAGTGTTTGGGACTCTGCATCTTTTAGATTACTTGACTCCATTATTCCTGGATCTCTGTTCTGTTCTCTCATATGGTTTCTGCTTCTTTGTATTCCCATATTGGTTGTCTTTCTGAGTCTTTCTATATCCTAAGAAAAGCTCCTAAGTCTTCTGGTCTTATTAGTGTGGCTTTGTGTAGTAGGAGTCTAGTGGCACAGTCCTGAGAGGGGTTCAGCTGCAGGCCAAGTTTAGCCCCCGTGTGTGCCCCTCCAAGGCCACCTGCTAAGATTCAGCAAGCAATCCACAGATGCTGTGCTTAGAGTTGCCTCAAGAAACCACACCAGAAACCAAGGCCAGCTGCCATCAGTATGAGTCTTGGCACTGCTCAACAAGAAGCACCAGACCTGTTGAGGATACAACTGGATATGGCTTGGGTGGGGCCGTGAGGTGGGGGAGGCGGAGTTTCAGGTAATCCTCTGGGTGGAGAGACCTTGGTTATCCTGTTTGATGAAGTCTCAGCTATAGTGGCACTGCATCCGCACACTGGGAGGTGGGGAGGCCTCAAAAGAAGAACAATAGATACCATCGGCATTTCTATTGGGGAGATAGCCTTGCCTCCAGCCTTCACTTGGACAACTTAGTGTCCCCCTTTAAGTCCCTGGTGCTCCCCATGCAGCCAACCAGCCACTGGTTCTCAGGTGAGCAGATCCATCACTGCAAAAGTCGGCTCGCAGACATGGCCCCTTTAAGAAGTGTCTGCACTTGAAAACCCATATCCAAAAAGATATTTGCACACTGTTGTTCATAGCAGTATTATTCATAGTGGCGAGGATGTGGAAGCAACCGAAGTGTCCTACAATAGATGACTGGCTAAAGAATCTGTGGTATATATATACAATGGGATATTACTTAGCCATAAGAAGAGATGAAATACTGCCATTTGCGACAACATGGATGGACCTCAAGATAACCATGCTAAGCGAAATAAGCCAAACAGAAAAAGTTGAAAATCACATATCACTTATATGTGGGATATAAACCTAAAAAAACAAATGAACAGGACAGAGACTCATAGACTTGGACAATAAACTAGTGGTTACCAGAGGGGAGGGGGTAAAAGGGAGGTAGATGGGGTAGAGGGGGTAAAATATGTGGTGACAGAAAGAAAACTAACTCTGGAAGATGAACACACAGTGTAAGTAAGTAAGTAAGTAAATATATATATATATATATATATATATATATATATATATATATGCCTTACAATTAAAGTATACAGCTGAAACTTATTGGATTTTGTTAACCAATGTCACCATAAAAATAAATAAATATAAAATAATAATTAAAAAAAAAAAAAGAAGTGTCTGCAGCTGCTGCTGCCGTGGCCTCTGTCCTGCTCAACTGCTAGGGCCCTGGCAATCTCATGTCTTTACCCGCTACCTTCTACTATTGCAAGTTGATTAATTATTTCTCTCCCTAGCTGTAGGGCTCTGTTCACCTAGATTCCAGGCAACTTTACTTGCTGTTTGCTCCATGTTTCTGTCATAACTTTGATATGGGTGCAAGAGAAATGAACGAAGCCTCTATCATCTATGCCATTTCCCCTCTCCTACTAATTAAGTGTTTTGATGGCGGTCAACAAAATAAAGACATTCTGTGTTGAATACTGGGTCTGGAAACACTCAAAAAATTTTCCATATAAATTAATGGTAATTACTTCTTTGATTTATGCCATTTTAGCTTACAATAGCTTCATAGGAACCTTCTAGCTTGGGATAGAGGGGGAAACCTGTGTAACATTATATATAAAAATCAAGTTCATTAGCTGTCATTCCATATTATCCGGTTTAAAAATAAAAAGCAAAACAATATAAACCTGTCTATAAACGGTGTTCTAGATAATTTTCAAGCTGTTCACACAATTCTAGGGCATAAAAAATAAAAATAAAATCATACCTTTATCAATCCTTCAGAAAAAAGAATTTCTATAGTTTCTTTCAAAATAGGAAGTAAACCACCATGGTGAATACCAATTCCCCGCTTCAAAAGAGGAAGTACATGTTCAACCTGCAATTGGAAAGTTTATTTTACAATGAGATGGAGAAAGAGGAAATTAAAAATGTTAAACCAATCAAATTAAGAAAAATAGACAAGAAAGAATTCTATTTAAAAAAACTTTATATAACCTTTTCAGAATAAAAGGAAAAACCAAAGCCATATCCCACAGGTTATTAAACTCAAAACTATATATTTGTTTTAGCTTCCTTTATGAAAAAACATGAAATGCATGTTCTAAATAAACTTTATAAATGTTTTGCTGCCTCAAATTTTCAGCATCCCTTCATCTCCTCCAAAAAAATTAAAAGTTATGAAGGCAAAGTTTGTATCTGCACAAAATAAACTTAAATACCGGCCAATTCAAACCAAACCAAAAACAAAAACAAACTATAAAGCATATTTAATACAAATATGTTCTCCATTTAAAAACAAATGAATTATTGAAGAGTTCATTCTCTTTAACACTATATCAAATGCCATTAAATATCTGCTATTAGAAGTATGCTAGGATAACAAAGATGGCTCAGTCCTTAGATATAATAATTCAACTGGGAAAAAAAATTACAATACATTTTGTATATTAAGTAGTAATGTTAAATACCAGAAAACATGCTATTGCAGTCTTAGCATAAAGCACTCATAATCAAAGCAATCATTTGTAAGCAGACTATGACCTCCCAACTTTACACAAAATAAAACTTTCATATGTTATACTGGACTAAAGCAGTAGTTCTCAGAGTTGGATAGAAATTAGAAACCCCTGGAGAGCTTCTGAAAGATTCTAATAACCGAATAACAACAAACATCATATAATATGTTTCAAATAATAAAACATCAGACCAATTAAGTCAGAATCTCTGGCAGTGACACCCAGGCATTAAGAGTATTTCAGAACTCCACAGGCAATTCTAATAGACAAAGGAAAAGGCCACTATATTAAAGCAAAGTGGACATTATGTTCCTCACTAAATATACATGACTTCATTAGGTGTGTGCTCTTGTTTTGTCTGGTAGCCTTAAGGAATTTAATGACTTATAACTAACATTAGTAATTTTACAGTATAGGAACAGAAGCAGTAATTTCTAGACCATAATAACTTTCAGAGAAGAGTTCCCTCAGGCAGCAAATCTTTCCTTTTCTCACCTTTTCAGAAATTTAAAATATAAAGGCATTATTTCGGTGCTTGATGCAACATGTTTACTGCAGTGTGCAAACAATGCGATATAGTAAAAAAAACAAGAATTAATGCAAAGTGAATATATGCTATCTATTAATATCCATACTTTAGTGACATTAAACACAAACCTGAGGGAGCTTTTTATCTTCATCCGACAAGCAGTCAATTGCATTACTGAATACTTCTTCGACCATCTTCTTTTCTTCATCTAAGAGAAAATTAAACGGACATAAATATCTAAATAAGTCAGTAATATCAAACACTGAAAAGAAGAGTCTATAAAGGGTAAAGGAAAAGTCAGTATTTGAGATAGAAAGAAAAGTAGATTAAAATGGTTAAGTAATTATTTAATAAAATTCACTACCTTTCAAAGCAAATATAGCAGACTAAATCCATGAATAAAAGTACTATCTTATAAAAATAGTAACAATACACTAAGTGCTCTATATGTAATATTTAACAGTCACAGGATTATTACTATCCACTATTAAGTGAAACTTAGAGCAAATAATGGGCACAGCTAGTAACTGTTAGAACAATTCCAAAGCCTATGCTCTTACCCATTACACTGCCTTCTTGAACAGTGTCTATTAAATAATAAAAAGCCAATAAATATCTGTTGAACTAAACAGATTAGGTAAAGGTTAGGTAAAGGTTAAGATTACGTAAAGGTTAGGTAAAGGTCAAGAATTCCCAGTTTGGATTTCTAGAAAAACAAACCGGAGTACTTTCTACACACAAGGAGGTGTGAGAAAGAGAATGCCCCCTAAGGAGTCACAGAACCACAGTAACTAAGGAGCTCATGGTGACAAAGTATAAAAAGGTTATGATTCTAGTATTTCTCAGTATGGTTCTTTGGATTTTACACATAGCAATATACTTATACCTTCGAATAAAAGAAAAGAGAAGGCAAGGAAAGAAATGACAAATCAAGGATCTCTTAAAGATTTTACGAATGTGATGAGTACCTGCTACTGCAACTATAAGGTCAATTGCATATCCTATCAGTATATAATTGATAATGCCTTATCGGATATATATTTACATTTTCCCAGAACATTAAAACTATACTAAAATTATAAAGTACCTGTGTTGAAATCTAATTTGGTCATTTGAAGTGCATAGGCTTCACAATCTTTCTTACTAAAACTGAAAATAATTACAGGTTGAAAATTCCTTTCCATAATCATCTTCACAATCTTGAACACATTTGATGGTCCTGCAAAGAGTATATAACAACATACCCAAAAATTAATTCAAGATGGATCATAGACCTAAACACAAAATCTAAAACTACAAAACTCTTTTAAAATATATAGTAAATCTTCATGATTTGGGGTTACAGAAAGCATTCTTGGATATGACATCAAAAGCACAAGCAATAACAACAAAAAGTAACAGATAAATTAGATTTCATCAAAATCAAAATTTTTTTTAATTCAAAAAACATCAACAATAAAGTGAAAAGACAATCCTTACCCACAACATGAGAGAAAATATTTGCAAATCACGTATTTTATAAGGGTCTAGTATCCGGAACATATAAAGATTACTTGCAACGCAACAAAAAGACAATGTAATTTCTAAATGGGTAAAGAATTTGAGTAAATATTTCTCCAAAGAAGATATACAAATGGCCAATAAGCACATGAATACATACTCAACATCATTAGCTACAATGGAAATGTAAATCAAAACCAGATTGAGATACCACTTCATACTATTAGGATGATGATAATCACATAGACAGATTACAGTACTGTCAAGGATATGGAGAAAATGGAAACCTCATACCCTTCTGATGGGAATGTAAATAGTGCAGCCACTTTGGAAAATAATCTGGCAGTTATTCAAAAGGTAAAACACGGAATTTCCACATGATTCAACAATTCCACTCCTAGGGGTAGGGGCTATGTATTCACAAGAAAACATATATTCTTGAATAACACAAATGTTTACAGCAGCATTATTTGCAACAATCAAAAAGTGGAAACAACCCAAAAATCCATCAACTAATGAATGGATAAATAAAATATAGTATATTCATACAATAGAATGTTATTTGAACATAAAAAGGAATGAAGTACTGATACATGCTATAACATGGATGAACCCTGAAAACATGCTAAGATGCAAAAGATCAGACATAGTATGATTCCATTTACATGTGATGTCCAGAAAAATAAAGTGATTAGCAAAGGCTGAAGAGTGAGGAAAAGAGATTTGGGGAAAAGAAGAAATGACTACTAATGGGGTATGGGTTTCTTTTTGAGTTGATGGAAATATTCTAGAATTAGAGAGTAGCATAACTTTGTGATTATATTAAAAATGGTGACAACTATGGTACATAAATTATATCTCAATAAAAAAATGACTGTAGTGATGGTTGCATAATTCTGTGAATATACTAATAACCACTGAATGATACACTTTAATGGGTGAACTGTATAGTATGTGAATTATATCTCAACAAATGTCAGGCAGGAAAAAGAAATCAACCTTTATTCATTCGATTTGACTGTACATTATCTAGATCTTTATATAACTTCCTGAAGAAAAAAAAATGTCATTTGAAAATACAATTTACATGTAAAATTCCCTCAAAAGAAGTTCCAAATTACCTTTTGTTCCTCCTTTCCGCCCCTTCTGATCTCCTTTTGCCAAATCACCAGCATCTCGAAGAACTTGCATTGCGGTATTAAAATTATCTTCTCTGAAGTCACCCTGAATTAGAGATATTTTTCTATGTAACTTCATTAACATTTAATCCTAATCCAAACATTTTTCACACATCAAAACAAAGCTTCCTCAAATAATAAAAATAATTTAATAATAATTATAACAAAGGTCACTAAAATAGTTCAAAAATTATGTGTGGTAAGAGGTAATAAAAGGTGATAAAGAGGTATTAAAACTGGAAAAAGCAAAACCTAAGATACCTGAAACATGTCTAGAGTCCCTACTCTACATGCATTTAAAAAATATAGGGAAAGGAAGGAAATCTAATCTATGCACAAGAGAAACATATAAGTCTTAAATAAATTTTTTGAAATAAAAATATATACAACACAAAACCAACAACTTTGGACCATAAAACAATTTAAGGAAAAAAATGGTTCTGTACTATTCTCTAGTTTAAGGAAAAACAGGTATAAACAACAAAAGTATGACATTACAAATATAAGAGTGACAATTACTCCCTTACATTTTCATCAACTACAAGGTGCAGGCCATCCCCTCCAGCTGGAAAAATGTAGTGCTGCAATGGAGTAGGCCGATAATCTGTGTAAATTACATGACAAGGCTGTAAAAAGAAAAAAATATAATTAAACATGTAGTATTTTATTTCTTCAATAATAATACTGTGTATCTGACCTACCTAAAAGACCTTGAAAAAAGAAAAACTTTATAAAAATCACTTTAAAACTAGGCAAGAGAAAAAGGTGGAAAAATTAGGTCTATTAAATTATACTACCATCTGTTTGTTCAATATTACCAATTTCCTAATCAGAGCCAAATACAAGATTTAAGCTTCAATAATAATCTTAGATTCATATCCTAGACCTGTGATGCTATAGAAAAAAAAAAAAAGATGCCTGTTTCTACAGAGCAGTAGTATGCTGAAAGAGAATTTTCCCTAAGGTAAAATGGAACTTTTCGGCCCCACTGAGGGTTCTCAAAGCCTTAATAAAGCAGCAGGTTGATCTAGTTCATCTAAAAGATCCACTTGGTTTCTATCCTACAGGAGCAAACATGGGTGTCACCAAAACACCATTAAATAGCTTACAGATAAGTTTGTGAGGGCTCTGCTGTAAAAGAAAAATAAGGGCAGGAATAAATTTATTACACATGAACAAATACTTGTTATAAAGTCCTATACCACTGCTAAAGTTGGACTAGAAAGGCAAAAATAGTAAAAATTTTTACTGTGTTCTCATGAGAAAAATCAAATCACATGCTTAGCACATGCCCAGCTTTTTCCTGTTACCCAGGTCTTATAGGAAATTCTGTGTTCTCATGGCTCACTGTAGGACTAAATGTAGTAATTTCCAAATCTGCCGGATCTGTAAGATCAGCCTGGGAGCTTTTAAAAGTTGGAACTTCCAAGACCCTACTCCAAGAGATTCTGATATACTGGGTTTGATATGGGACTCAGAAGTCTACAATAGCTTAGCTAGTCACTTCATTTAGACAATCTTGCTTAATTTGGGAAGCAGTTTGAGTAAAATGTCTTTATTCTAGGCAACAATAGGCACAGACATAATAAGGCCAGGTTGTAACAGTTTAAATATTGAAGACATCAAAAAAAAATGAAAAAATACCTGTTTATGTAAATGGCAAATCCATTCAGCAAACTGTCGGGCATTTGGAATAGTAGCCGAAAGAAAGACATAGTGAACATTATCTGGAAGTAAAATGATAGTTTCTTCCCATACCACACCACGCTCTGAAAAAAACAAATATACCTTGGAATCCAATGTCACTTTATTGACAAGTAGTCTAAAATTATCTTCTCTCAAGCTCAATAATGAGAAATGCAGACCACTTTACACAAGGATATTTTTAGCCACAGATCTTTAATGAAAACTGCTTTAGTTTGTACCATGAATTTATCTGTAGAAAGTTAGTAAGACTAAATCACTTATAAACACAATGTACTCTGATATGACATACTGCAAAGAGCAGCTTCAGACTGAATCCTTTTCAAACAGGGTAAGAGGAGTCCCACAGCAATGGAAATATCTACATTTCACTTTGAGAAGCAGAAATTAATGGCTTGTGGAAAGTTACAGCAACAAATTTCAGAGAAACACCATTACAATACCATATATCTTTCATCCAAATTATCCTCATGAACTCTAGAGATGAAAGATCTGATGAACAGCAAAAAACTGTCAATTTTTATCAAAATTGGGGAAAAAAATCAGTTTCAGAATTTCTCCCTAAAATAAACAAATCAATACAGGATTCATGACTTTAAAACCAAACAACTCTGCTCAGAACTTAATTTTATGAATCTTAAAGGGTTAAATGTTTAAAGGGTACATGATTTCTTAAACTGTATTACTTTCACTATAAATATAGGTTAACTTAGTGCTTTAATTTAAATAACAACTAAGTTTTATCTTAGGTGTGTACATATTAAACATTAAACTTTTAAATGTGTTTGTTAACATCAGCGCTTCCAGTTTCATCCAAAATTCTAAGTTTACTTACTTTTCCATTATAGTGTAATAGTTCAAATAAAGGAATATTTACAATTTTTTGATCATTTTTACTTCATTATCTCTTTTAACCATAAGCATGCATTTCTTAGTTTTTTTAAAAAACTAAAATAACAATAAAAATCAATTTTGCAGGCTAGAAGTTTTAGAAATTCTTTAACATTAGTTATATTAGAGAGCTCTCTATTAAAAGCAAACTAGTTTTAATTCCATTTGTTTTATTCGAATTTGCATTTTCTCACCTAGAAAAAGTTACTACTTAAGAATGAGATCCTACTGCAAATACTGTATTATGTTGTCCACCATTTAGTTTACTAAAACTCTAGCCACATGAAATATCAAAGCAAATTGTAACAACTATTATTCTAAATTCTTAATGCCATTCTTAAGGAAAATACATGGCAGACATCTCAACAACACAGAAGAATATACCTGAATCTCTCATGTAATGAATTTCATCAAATATAACCCAAGCAACTTCTCGCATAACTTCAGAACCTCTGTACAGCATACTTCTCAAAATCTAAAGAAAAAAATAGAAGATTTAGCAGAATTTTGACATAATAAAAGCTCTTCTAAAAAATTCTGGAAATTCTTTTTCAATGGAAACAAAATAACTTTAGGGGGTTATATTTTAAATATATTTCATAAATTATATAATATTGCTTTTCTTATAAATTAAAAATAAATTACTTCTCAACAGCTGGCAATCAGAAATGATCCATAAAGAGAATTATTACCACCTCTATCTCCACATGTCAAATATGAAGCCACTTCCTTATATGTACAGCATTTATCCGAAGATCTATACTTCCTAGGATATGATTGCAACTTAAAAACTATCTTCTATCCAACACACTACATCTCATAATGTTTACTCATTTTTTTCTGCCTCATCTCACAATGTACTTTCTGGCAGAAAGTTTAGAGAATGGAAATAAAACTTACTTTGGGCATCAAAATGAAAAGTGAGTAATGCTTCTAGATGACTGCAGACCAGAAGCTAAGTTATGCTCTATTATACCATGTTCTTGTAAAATGCAAAGATAAAAAGTACGGAGATAGTTAACTGTTCCAAACATGTTACAAGTAAATGCAAACCTTAACTGTGGTTATAAGAAAAGCTAAACATAATTGGGCATCTTTTTAAAAGTCATTTATTTACTATTTGTATCAACACTCAGATGCAGAAGAAAAATATCACATGGAAGGAAGAGCCACTACTTATAGGAAGTTATGTACTCAAATCCTTGAAAGTACATAAACAAAACCATCAGAGTATTTTCATGTCACTGACAATGTCTTTAAAAATACTTGGTCAAGAAAAAGTTATATCAATGTTATATTACAAATAACAAAAATAATTGGTAATTTATAACTGAATTTATATAATTACTAGAACATTTTAAGATGAACTTTATCCCTTTCAAGTAAATTTATTCAGAAAGTATTATATTTTATCTATATAGAGCAAGTGATAAAACATTAGATGTTATAAATTAAAAAGGAAAAATTGCATGAGGCACCATATAAATTACCTCTGTGGTCATAACAAGACAAGATGCTGTAGGATTAATAGTAACATCTCCCGTCATCAGACCAACATCTTGAAATTCTTCATACATTTCACGGTATTTCTGGTTACTCAAAGCCTTAATTGGGCTAGTAAATATTACACGCTGTTTTTCCCTTAAGGCCAATGCAATGGCATACCTACAAATGTGAAAGCACACAAAAATAGAGTACTTATAAAACCTTTTCTTTAAAATATGATTTTAAAACTTCTGTTATATAAATTAAGTCTGAATTTTCCCTAATTACTTATCTTAAATGAACTATTAGCAAATTCTGCTATCACAAACTATTATAGTAATAATTATTATGATAAATCTGAAGTGTAGTGGTCTAAATGAACTAAAAAATTTTAATTTTAACTCTGGTCTCTTGGAGTTAATGTAACTTAATTACTAATACTAATGGATCGCTAATGGTTACCTTATTTCTTGTAAGCAAAATACCTTCAGTCCTATAAATGAGCCTCCAAAAGTTTAGAGACTGTGCCTGTCAGTTTATACATATCCAGAGTATAAACAATTAGGAAACACTGGAAAATGAAGTTTTTTCTTTTGAGTTTCACAAATAAATTAATTTTAGCACATGTAATAGTGACCAAATCAGTCTTTGATTGGAAATTATGGTGGGTTCTAATTACATAAAAGCTCTTCTACAGCTAATAGAATGTAAGAATTTTGTTTCTTAAAAAGAAATTCAATTGAATTTAAGTGTTTAAATTTAGACCATGAAATCAGAACTAAGCACTGTGGTTGATCCTCCTTGTTACAGTTCCCTCCCCCAACAGACTTATTAACTATTTCGGGAAATAAAAATAATAATTTCAACCATCCCCCCAAATAATGAAATAAACAATTAAAAAATTAAAAACTGTCCAAGCATAATCAAATATAAACTGTTAAGAAAAAAGAATATAGAGATGCTACAATATATTAACTGAAATATCAACTTTTCAGCAAAAGATATAAAAAGAAACAGGAAAGTGTGATCTACACTTAGGCAAAAAAGAAATCATGAGAAACGGATTCCGAGTGGGCCCAGATGTTGGGCTTAGCAAAGACCCCAAAGTGACTATTAAAAACATGTCCAAAAAAATGTAAGGAAACCATATTCTCAAAATTAAAGGAAATAGGACAATGATTCAACAAATAGGCAATCTCAACAGAGAAACCAAAACTGTAACATAACCTAATAAAAACTCTATAGATGAAAAGTACAATAATTGAAATGAAAAATTCACTAGATGGGCTCAAGAGCAGATCTGAGATGGCAGAAAAAAGTATGAGTAAATGTGAAGATAGATGAATACAAATGATCAGCCCTAAAAGAGAGAAACAGAAAAAAAGACTCTCAGAGATCTGTGGGACAATCTCAAGCATTGAAAATTTCAAAAAGAGAAAGGGCAGAAAGAATATTAAAAAAAGAGAAAAACTTCATAGTTTGTTTAAAAGAATATTAACCTACAAATCCAGCAAGCACAATGAGCCCAAGCAGGAAAAACTGAAAAAGAAACACCTAGAAACATAGTGTAACTGCTAAGTGACAAAATCTTCAAAGCAACAAGAAAAAAACAACACATACAAGAGAACAACATAATTAAGGCTAACTTCTGACTAGAAACAATCAAATAGAATGAAACAATCAGTAAAATGACTAAACAATGTTACAAGAAAAAAATGTCAACCAATAAATCTATATTCAGTGATACTATCCTTTCAAAAACAAAAGCAAAATAGTTTCCACATGAAAACAGTGGGAATTCATCGCTAACATATCTACCCTGCAAGAAATATTCTTTAAAAATACTTTAACTCAAATCCAGAGAAAAGAATAAAGAGTTCCAGGAATGATGAAAATGTGGGTAAATATAAGACTATATGTGTGTTTATTTCTTTTATTCAATTAATACTTTTTTAAAACATAAGACTAAGAAAAAATTACACTATATTACATTAGATTTATAGTATATACAGTTGAAATAACTATGACAAAAATAGCACAAAAAATATTCGACTAAGGTGTCAATATTTCACAGAAACTGTAGTTGTGATTTAGTTAAAAGTGCACACTGTAAGCCCTAGAGTAACTACAAAAAAAACATTAACTCAAAGCTAAAAAAAAAATCAACAAAAGATATAGAATGGTACACTAAAAAGCATTTGTTAAATACAATAGAAGGCTGTAAAGACATGAGACATATACTAAAAAACAAAAGATAAATGTAAATCTAACCATATCACTAAATTATTGAAGTCATAATCTTTTCCACCTACACAGAAATTACATTAGAAATCAAAAACAAAGATATATGGAAAATCACCAAATGCTTGGAAAGTAAACAACATAAGAGAAAATGAATAGATACTTAAGAAATGAACTGAATTAAAAATGAAATATAACTACCAAAATTTATGGGATGCATCTAAAGTTGTACTAAGATGAAAATGTATACTTTTAAACACATTAGACAGAATGAATGATCTAAAATCAATAATCTAATGCCACCCCAAGAAAGACACAAATTACCAAAACTCACTCAAGAAGAAAGAAAACTGAATTAGGAATGAAAAATTTTCCCATAAAGAAAAGCCTAAGTTGTTCGGATGGCTTCATTTGTGCATTCTCTCAAACATTTAAAGAGAAAATTATACCAAACCAACACAAAGTCTTTTGGAAAATAGACCAAGAGGAAACACTTCCCAAACTTATATTATTAGGTCAACATTAACATGATACCAAAGGCAGACACTGTATAAGAAAACTACATACGAATAACCCTCATGAAGAAAGATGCAAAAAAAAGTCCAGAATAAAATGTGAGTAAACTGGCAACATATACAAATGGTCATCTGTCATAAACGACCAGATTGTTTATATTCCAGAAACATAAGGTTAGTTTAACTTAGAAAATACACATTAATAAGATAAAAGCAAATACATCACTGCCTCAATAGATGGAAAAAGCATTTGACAAAATACAATGCTTCTTTTTTTATCCTTGATGTATATTTATTTATTTATTTCCAGCTTTATTGAGATATAATTGCGTATAACACTGTTTAAGGGTTATAATTTGATACATGTGTGTGTATATATATATATATATATATATATATATATATATATATATATATATAGTAAAATGATTCCCATTACTCATTAACACTTCCATCACTTTCCCTAATTATCAAGTAGTTGCTTGAGTATCTGTTTCCAATTCTTTGTGGCATGTACCTAGGAGTAGAATTGCTGAGTTCTATGTTAAGTCTATGTTCTCTTTTTGAATAACAGTAAGACTGTTTCCCACAGCAGCCCTCACCAGATTTTCAAAAGTATAACTCTAGTGAATTTCTTAAATTTCTCTTTGTGGTTTCCTATCCCAGAATTTGACAGATTTCAGCACACATGCAATAATTTCTTCCACTGAAAACTTCTCTCCTCTTATAGGAAAAATGAAAGCAAAGCTACACTAATCTCTGGAATTCTAAGAACTATATATGTTGGCTTTAAATGGATAATGCATCAAACATATTGTATCCTTCTTTAAGTGAGGAAAAATAATTGAATTAAAAGTAGTTAAACCTCTTCTTCAGTCTACAGCCATGTTATCCTGAACAGGCTGGATTTCGTCTGATCTCGGAAGCTAAGCAGGGTCAGGCCTGGTTAGTACTTGGATAGGAGACCACCTAGGAAGACCAGGTGCTGTAGGCATAAAAAAATAAAACATAAGAGATTGTAAGATGACAAGGTCCTTGCAATCTATGAGGTTAACCAAGGGTTGCCTTGCCTAAAAAAAAAATTTTTAAATTAAAAAAGTTTAACTAAATAAACAAATAAATAAAATAAAATAAACCAAACCTCTTCTTCTATATCTGTACCTTAGGAGGAAAAGTAGGAGGGAGATCAGTAAGAAAAAGTCCTACTTTACTGGGTAGAAATGGGATGGTATGAGACCATAATGTATTTGAGGCTGGAAAACAGATTAAGACTATTCTACAATTGGCTGATACCATTAGGATGACACTCAAGACCCGAGCTTCATTCCTCTAACTCTCCGTGTACAGAGAAAAATTGTGAGTTATTCCTAAGCCACAGTCTGGAAGGCACTAATATACAGTGACCAGATAAGCCCAGAATTTGGCAAAGGAAAAAATATTCCAGAACTCATGAAATATTTCCACCATCATGTCAAGTTTAAAAGGAATGATGAACAGGGTGATTGGTGCCATTTTTACCTGTTTCTTTCTCTATGGTCTTCTTTACTCTTTATGCTCACTCTTAAAGAGTACTTAATTCAGCTGCCCAATAGAAAAGCTGCAATTTTTTCATAATGGAGAAATAAAATATATAATAAATTATTAAGTTAACCTGCCAACTCAAATTGATTTTTGAAAAGCGTGCCAAGACTGTGGGGGGAAAAAGTCTTTCAACAAATGGTACTGAGACAACTGGATATCCACATGAAAAGAATGAAGACAGACATTTCCCTTACAAATTATAGAAAAATTAACTCAAAAAGAATCAATGACCTAACATAAAAGCTAAAACTACAAGGCTCTTAGAACTGGTACAGTCACTATGGAAAACAGTATGGAAGTTCCTCAAAAAGCTAAGAATTGATCCAGCAATCTCTCTACTGGGTATTTATTTAACCCGAAGACTCGGAAATCCATATCTATAAAGATATTTGCACACCAATGTTCATAGCAGCATTATTCACAGTGGCCAGGACATGGAAACAACTGAAGTGTCCTACGATAGATGACTGGCTAAAGAAGCTGTGGCACATATATACAATGCAATATTACTCAGCCATAAGAGATGAAATAATGCCATTTGCATCAACATGGATAATCATGCTAAGCAAAATAAGCCAGACAAAAAAAGTTGAAACTCACATAACATTTTTATGTGGTATATAAACCTAAAAGCATGGATATGGGCAACGGACTAGTGGTTACCAGAGGGTAGGGTGGGGGAGGAGGGGAAAGGTAGACGGGGTAAAGGGGGTCAAATATAGGTGGGTAGAGGGAGGGCGAAGTGGATAAAGGGGATCAAATATACGGTAGCTGAATGAAACTGGACTTTAGGTGGTAAATACACAATAGAATATACAGATGTCATATTATAATGTACACCTGAAAATTATATAATTGTATTAACCAATGTTACCCCACTAAACTTAATAAAATAGATAAATAAATTAGAATGAAATATAGACTCACTACAGATGTAAGGACACAGAGACTAAAAGTGAAGGGATGGAAAAAGATAGTCTATGCAAATGGAAACAAACAAAAAGCTGGTGTAGTTATAGTTATAGCAGACGAATGACACTTTAAACAAAAACTGTGATAAGAGACAAAGAAAGACACTAAATAATGATAAAGGGATCAATCCAACAAGAGGATATAACATTTGTAAAATATTTAAAATGTAACCAACATAGGAGCACCTAAATATATAAAGCAAATATTAACAGACCTAAAATTTCAGTTAAGAAGAAAGCTACTCACTCAGCGCATACAGTTTTTCCTGCTGATGTATGTGCAGATACTAAAACAGACTGATTATTATCAACACACTGAATGGCTTCTCTTTGAAAAGCATCAAGAATGAATGGGTATTCCTATAAAAAAAATTAATATTCATATGAAAATTCTAACCACATCAGAGCACATATAAAAGAGGTGTTAATCCCAGAAGCATTCTGGGAACATTTCTTTATGATTCTATTCAGGAAATATGCCATTCACAAGAGAAAATTAGAAAGAGTAAAAAAAAAGTCTTTAACTAGACAGCACAGAAGCTAATTCTGCTGTCTAAACTTTCAATTATTATTCTTATATATACATTATAACACAACAATCACTATTTACCAAGAACATGCTTTGTGGTAAGCACTTTGCAACACATTTTCGATGTAGTATTATTATTAATCTTCACAACAATCCTTCAAATAGGTATTATTTTCTTTCACAGATGAGAACTCTGAGGTTCTGAAAAGTGAAGTCCCTCACTTAAGTTCCTCAGCAGAGGCAGAATAATACATCTATCAGACTTTGAGTTTATGCTTACTCTACCATACTGCCTTCTTTAGAGAAAATGACTTGGAAAACTTATATTGATCATTTAAGGTCTATCGGAACTTCAAAATCCATTTAGGTGTCATTAGAAGCTTGTTAAACTATAGAAAAATTTATTGTACACATGTATTTTTTTTTCCTCGAGAAAGGTTGATAATTTTCATTAGATTCTTTTAAAGGTTGAGAAATCACTTTAATTTTTAAAAATCTTATCAATATGTTGCTTGTTTTTCAGCATGGCTGTTTTATTTGGTTCTCGCTATATTTGATTTCAGGTGGCTTTTTCTTGGCATACATACACAGAGAAGTATAAAAATCTCATTTGAAAGAATTTATCTCTAAGACGTTTAGGAAAAGGATACTCATAAAACTGTAAAAACTGTATTGCTTGAAATACAGACCTTTGCTGCTTTTCCAACTCGAGGTTTAAGTGGTAAATAATCTTCATCTGCAGGAAGTGCAACCTGATGTTAAAAAAAAAATTTGCAATTTACATTCAAAAATTGATGCATTTAGCACTCCATAATCAATGATGGTTTGAAAAATAAGTGTTTGATAGTCCCAGGCATTGCAAAATAAAATAAATTCCTTTAAGAACAAGTCAAAATGCCAAAACTACAACACTCAAAAACCTCTACTAGTGTTTAATCTAATGATAATGTAATTAAAATGTTTAAGACTACCTCCCTGAAGAAACTGCATTTACTCAGATCTAGGACTTCTGTTAACTATCTTCGTATTTTCCACGTAATGTATTGTCTGACATTAATGAATGTTCAAAAAAGTTGAATGGACATAAAAAGGATGTCACTACATGAAAGAAAACTATGTGGAATAAAATGATACTCTCTATTTTCTGGAATAGGAAAGTCGTTTTCCTCTAGTGAACATTAAGATCTGGAAAGCAATTCACAATATAGCTAAATTCCCAAGACTTAAACCTGTTAGTGTACAAATAATCCATAGGGGGCAAAGTAAGGACCACAAAGAAATTAGAAATAATTTCTAAGAGCAAAACATCACCAAACAAGTATTATAGATGAGATTAGTTATCTTAGACATAGTTTGGTAGTTAATGCAGTACACATTAGGAAAGAGTTAATTTATGAGTTGTTTTTATCAGTGAATGAATACTTCCAGGGGACAGAAATAGCTTTCATTAGTCTTTCCCATTAAGACCATATATTCCTCATTATTATGATTCCAAGAAACTTCTAAGTAGTTTCTGATTCTCGAGTAGTTTGACAGTGAGAGGATTATTTATCTATTAAATTAAGCAAACAACATTCTTTTGTATACCTTCATCTCTTATGAGTATGATGAAAGTGAATCTATCTTAAAAAGCACAACCCCTGGTACACTGACAAAACCAAATTTCTGGATCTAAAAATCTTAAGACTAGACCCTAAAATATGATCCCTATCAGGTATGATCAATTTGTGGGGCCATATCTAATCTGGTTAGTTGGTTGACCTCCTTCACATCTCTCTTGATAGTTTCTATGATATGAACAAAGTACATTAACACAAAGCAATTCAGATTTTAGCATCTCTGAGATTTAACAGCAGCAACAACAACAAAAAAACTGTTTTCATATGTATAAGAATCAAAGACTTTTTTTTAATTCTCTGAGAACAGTCTGGGTAACACTAACACATAACAGACAACTAGAAGAGAAGCCTGTGAAAAAAACAGAAAATCAAAAAGACAGAAAATCAGCAGAATGATCAAAAGTCAAATAGAGTTGGCATTTATTTACTGGTAAGAAATAGGAAGAGAAGAAATCAAATTATAGATTAAAAGATAAATAAAAAGTTAAGAAGCCTAGCAGGAATTTTCCAAGCAGAACACTCAATAGCAGCTCTGGAAAAAGGACTGCATCACTTTTCTAACTCTCTTTATACTCAATGAATAAAATGTACCTGACACTCAAAAGGTATGTACCAAATGAATGACCACAGAGAGAAAAAGAACAACACAGTGGCTGAAAAGCAACCTAGAACAAAAAGAGCAGCTTTTGTATATTTACATGCTGGCAGAAAAGAGCAAATAGAAAAAAGGAGACTCTAGAAACAGTCAAGGGAAAATGGAACGATCCAAGCCTTTGTGCAGACAGGATAAGGTACAACCAAGAACACTGAGAGAGCAAGAGGCAGTGCCTTTTACTTTGAGTGGACGACAGGTGCAGAAAGGCTTGGTAACAGAGGCTGTAATCAGAGGGCACTCCAACTTGATATCCTCAAGCCTCTAAATGAAGTAAAAGGTAAAGTTACCTGCTAAAAAAGTGAGAGGAGGTGGCAGAATATAGAGCTTGAGCATAATCTCCTGAAGGAAGGCAGAAAGAGCTTTTGAGAACAAAATTTGTTTGGTTTTTTTCCATCTTTTTAAGACCACAGCATTGAATAAGGTCTAATATGAGTACTGAATGATCAAATGGGTATTACGCCTGTCAAACTAAGTGCTATTGTAAAGGAACATAGTAATTTTTAGTAGGGGAAAAAACAAGTATTTTAAAAAATAAGGTTCTAAATCTATATCAAAAGCCACTTTTGTTAATTTGAAATTACTGTTTCCTCAATGAAGACTTTTAATAAGATTCCCACTTACTTGTTGTGGAGAAAAGAATATTCCAATGAGGAATATTCCACTGCCTAAGTGCTACCAGACTTGCCAATTAAATCTTGGCCAGAACAGAGATTACTTCCCTAAAATCCCCTTAGAGACTGTCTGATCAACCCCTCCCCTAAGCCCCACCGCATGCTGGCTTGTGCTGATTCCTAGAACAGGCCATTGCCTGCCCGCGGGCAAGCTTTTAAAGTGTTGTTCCCCTTATCTGGGGCAGATCTTGCCCCAGTACCCCTTTCCACCCTGTCCTTTATATAATCACTTATCACCTGCCATGCGGTATAGAGGATAGCCATGTCCTCTCACCATGCACAAGATGCATCTTGTATGTAATTTCCTTTAATAAACTCATAATGTAATACTGGAGTTGCCAACCCCTTTCTTATTCTCTCAGCCCCTAAGAAATTTTATGTAACACCTATAATAATAACTTATAAGGTCATACTGTAAAGGCAGAAGACGTAATAGAAAGAGCATTACAATTCCCTTATATCCCTTATATTTAAAAACTCTCACTTCTAAAGGGTTACTATAACCTATCAGTGACCACCATCGTGTGGTAGAAAAATGAAACTGAAATACATGAGTCATCAGAGCACGGCATGAAAAAGCATGTGACCTGCCAAGTGGCACTGTTATTTGACTATAGGAGTATGGGAAGGAACATGTACTAAACATTTACTCTGTATTGCGTCTCTTACCTAATTATCTTATATAATCTTCAAATCACCCCATGAAATAAATCCCATTATTCCAAATTTATAAATTAAAAAACCAATGTCAAAGCGGTTAAGAAATTTATCTAAGACTGTAGTTAGAAAAAGTGCTGTGTCAGGATCTGGGCTCAGGTTTGGATACAGAGCCCCAGCTCCTTCCACTAGACTATGTACACCACAAGCCCTTAAAGCCCAACTGTTTGCTGATCATCATACTAAACAGTCCAAAGTAAAATCCCATTTATAAAACCAACCTACTGTATTCTGTTTGTGCTTACCTCATGTGTACACCCTTCAACAGTTTCAACTGATTGTACCTTGACTCTGGGCATCAAGTCTGCCAAACTTAAGAAAAAAATTGTTAATGTTACATTAAAATAAATTATTTTTCTATAATTAGATGATAAGCCAGCCTCCAATCTCACTGTTAAGGAAAATGGTACTGCTCAATTATCAGTATTCCAAATTGGAAAAAGTTTGGCTTTTAAAAATACTCAGTTTTTCACATTACTCAAACACATGCTAAGAATTCAAAAATAATCTGTTAACATCTTTAATTACAAGTACAGAAGACTCCAAGTGGATTATTTGAAGAATTATGTCTTAGTTCCAATAACTATTTTAAATAAAAAGTACCTCTCCAAAGCACTGTCACTACTTCAAAACAGGAAGCTTGTTATAAAAACCACGACATGATACAAAGTACAAAATAAACTAGTCTAATACAAATGTTGCCATAATTTATAGAAGTGTTCCCTATTCTCATCGAAATCCTATTCTCATCGAAATCCTGTTATAACTCATCTAAGTTCTATTTCAACTGTGAAAAGAAAAAAATAGATGTATTTCTGTTCTAGATTCATTCTTCTCTTACTGATTGTACTTTCGGTTTTTACTTTAAATCAATAATCATGCTTTGGATAAAACCCAAGCTTTAAAGCTTTACTTCAATAAGCAACAATGATTTTAAATAGCTAATATTATTTTGTAATCTATCCCATTAGCTTGAGCAAATGGTGTATCTTAAATATTTCAGTGACACATCTACCACCATATACAGTAGCTACTTTTGCTAGTTACGTTAACCACCAACTGGTTAAAAAAATATCAGAGTAAATTCCTCATGGCATTGCCAAGCTGAAACATGGCATTCAAGAAGGGAGAAGCAAAGCCATTATGGTTCCACCACAAGAAAACAAGTGAAATTGCTACGTAAGAAATTGGCGTTTACTTATAGAAAGTTCCAACTTTCAGAATCAGAGAAATATCAGCTTTTTCTGCCAAAGATATCCATGGGTCTCCCTCATCGATAGTAGTCTTGAGATTCATAGCCACTCTACTGCTATAAACAACAGTGAAAATCGAATTCCTCCTAATGTTCCTTCTCACTTATTCCTTCCATTGGGTCAGTTTTATTCTTTCTTTTTATTCAACTTTCAGTGATCCTCTTCTTGGGACATTAATGAATAAAGGAAATGTGTCATTTCTTTTTTCTTTTTAAATCAGGCTTCAAAATTCTCAAAACTGGATTCTAAAGTATGAAAACATCTCTTTTATATTGTCTTCCACTTCCCCAAATTTAAATAAATGTTCTATGTTTATATACTTTATGAATATATTTTAAAAATCTTCATTCCTTTAACTCAGCAAGTACTTTCATAAAGTAACAACATATAAACAACTTTAAAAACTTTAAGCAATCACCTAATTTGAGTTATTAATATTTATGACAATGGAATTCTACCTTAAGTCTTCAGTTATTGACTCTTCTACCCTGGGCTTCTTTCCAAAAATGGGTTCATCTGTACCCTCGAAATCTGCATCTCTCTTGGTTTTTGCAATATTGGTTGACTCTGATTGTAATTTACCATCAAGACGTTTCCTGAGAAGTAAACAGTTTAGAATTAATTCTGCAGTATCAGTTTTTACTTTAAGAGTGACTCTATAAAATATTATTTCATATATAATATACAGCATTAACAGAAATATTCATGTAAATAGATGTTACAAATCAAAACTGACTAAAGCTCAGAATACCCAAACCTAAATTAATAAAACTTAACACTACTTTTGCATTTTGTATTTTCTTGAAGTTGTTTTTAAAATATTTTGCAACTCATATTAACAATTATTCACAATGGTTTTTAAAATTATAAATTAAAACCATTAGATATTTACATGATCACCTTCAATAAACATTAGTACTTTCTGTAATGATATGATATTACCACTTAGGAGATTTTTTTTTTTTTTTGTGGTTGGATTCACTGGTCAAAAGTAGTGACAATAAATGGTGTTTGGTGGACTGCATGATCCACAAAGAAATTCAATCTGACCCCCACCCTCCTTATACACAAAAACCAATTTCATGTGGATTTTATTTATTTTTATTTTTAAATTTTTTTTTTATGCCTACAGCACCTGGTCTTCTTAGGTGGTTTCCCATCCAAATGCTAACCAGGCCCGACCCTGCTTAGCTTCCAAGATGAGTCATGTGGATTTTAGATCTAATTGTGAAAGGCAAAAACAAGAAAGCCTCTAGAAGATAAAGTAAGAAAATTATCTTCATTTTTTTATTAAACAAGACATAAAATTATTAACCAAAAAGTCTGATAAACTGGACTGCATTAAAACTAAGAATTTCTGTTAATCGAGAGGCCCTATTAAGAAAGTAAAGGAGCAAGACAAAGAGTGGGAGAAGATATCTGAAACACATAACTGACAAAAGGCATATATCTAAAAACCTAGAGGTGGAGACTATAAATTAAAAATAAAAAAGACATCCTAATTTAAAAAATGAGCAAAAGACACTATAGGCACTTTACAAAAGAGGATACCCAAATGGCCGATAAGCTTATGAAAAGATCAAAATCATTATTAGGAAAATGCAAATTAAAATAGACTATACTACATCAGTGGCTCTCAAGTTTTTGGTCTCCGAATCCTTTTCCAGTCTTAAAATTTATTGAGAATTCCAAAGAATTTTGTTTATGTAGTTATATCTACTGATATTTACCATATTAAATATTAAAACTGAAAAAAACTTAAATATTTACTTATCAATTCATTTTAAAATAGCAGTAACAAAACCATTACATGTTAACATAAATAACTTCTAAAAAAAGTATTTCCCCCTCAAAATTTTATATAAGTGCCATTGTTTTCTATTTTTGCACATCTATCTTTAACAGAAGAAATTTGCAAAATCTGGCTTAATAGAAGGCAGCTGGACTCTCATCGGTTTCTGCATTCGACTTACTGTGATACACTGTTTTTGACTAAAGTAGCTAAAGAAAAATCCAGCCTCAGACCTGGTATCAGCCACATCTCTAAAAGTTTCTTACAGTGGGAAATGTTATTTAGTGCATAGAGTGATCACTGCTACTGGATTTCATTGTTTTTTAGGCCTTAACTATGGAAAGAATTGGGGAATCTTTGCTTTTAGAAAAATGAGTTCAGACTGACATGATTAATATTACAGGGTTTTTATTTAACTTAAATTGTATCTTTTTTTGCTGAAAATCTTCATTCCTAAAGATAATTACATAACTAAATTTTATCTTACATATAATAGTTTTAAAATAGTATTAATATTGTTATTACAAATAAGATAGTTTATGGTTCTTTTTGTACTTAGACTGTATCGCACTAAGAGTGAAAATATAGTAGTTCTTTTTCTAAATGTTACTTGATACTTACTGTGTTCATTTGTTTCCATTTATTTTCCATTTTTAAGGAATGCTAAAAATTTAATTTTTAAAAAAAATAACTAAAACATTATTTTACAGTTCCAAAATCAAAGGTTTAAAACATTCTTGCTTTCATCCTTGTTCTTTCTGCCGTTTCTCCCCTTCCCTTGAGATTCTGGTTTATCCTTTCGTTATTTTTTTGGAAATACACTCAAATCATGTGCATGTGTGTGCACATCTGTAGCTGTCTTTTCCACTCCTCACTTTTTATGGTATTACAAATGATGTAGCTTTGAACAGCCTTACACATATCTGTTTTGTAGGCTTTAAAATTTTTTTGCCATTTTATCTTTGGGATAGATTCCTAGAAATGTAATTACTAGATCAAAAGGTAAGTATATGTAATTTTGCTGGGTGTTGCCAAATTCCTCTCCACAGGAGATATGTACCATTTTGTGTTTTCAACAGTGTGGTAGGCAGAATTATGCACCCCACTCTCCAATGATGTCCATGTCCCAATCCCCAGAACAGTTATCAAAATTAAGAAATTAACATTGATACAGTATTATTATCTAATCTATAAACTTATTCAGATTTTGCCAATTGCCCTTTATAAGGATTCTGTACAGGATTCCACAATTTGGTTGTCATATCTAAAAACAACATTTTCAGATTATTTCAATAAATCAAAACCTTATTCTTAAAGAGGAAGCTTGTTATCTATGACACTTTATTTCCAGACTTTCTGTGTAACTCAGGTGTTTCAAGTGTGCAAGTTCCACATGTAACATACATATCAAGCTATAAGAGAACAAGCTATAAGAGAAATAATTGGAGACCTGAAAGTCTAACATACAATATTAAAGAATATGGCTCTTCTGAAGGAAAATGTTCCACTATCAATTTAGGTTTTAAGTTTCTCAAAGATAATAGAAACTATATTTGTGCAAAGGCATAAAACACATCAAATATATAAAAACCCATCAATTCATCAAGAAACTAAACACATAATCAGGCACCCATGTTACTCAACATTGGAAGTTCCGTAGGACACAACTCATTTCTCTTAAAACTGATAATCACATTTATCCTGCCTTCTCCTATGAACTGTATTTCAAGGCAAACAGCTAAGAGGTAATGTTCTTTCTGTATAGTTGGATTCCAAGTAATAAATGGAGGGGAAAAAAGGATAAAAATAGAAAAATCACCATTTTGCAACTGCTACTTAAATAATGGAATTAGGCAATTATCTTAGGTGCTAGAGCCATTATGTGAAAGGTTGATGAGGGATCAGGTTGACACTCTTTAACTCACTGATCAATCTTAGAAGTATGGAACAACATCATGTGTATCTTGTGATATAATACAATAGGAAGTAAACAGCACCACTATAAAGCATTCATATCTAAAACGATTAAACCAGAATGTAATTAAGTCTCTACATCAATGCTGGCCAATATATAGACACACATAATACAAGCTACACATGTAATTTTAAATTTCTATTAACTATATTGAGTTAAATAATTTTATGTATTTTACTTAACCTAATAAATACAAAATATTATTATTTCAGTATATAATAAAGATAAAAATCAATGAGGTACTTCACATTTTTTTTAAAGTCTTTAAAATCTGGTGTGTATGTTACACTCATTGCCCATCTCAATTCTGACTAGCTACATTTAAGCGCTCAACTGCTACAGGTAGGTAGTAGCTATGATAATGGATAGAGCAACTCGATATAAGGATAGTATATACCTGAGGATAAAGTAGCTAGTTAATAGTTAAATAACAGCATAATAAAGCAAATTCAAGATGTGAGAAACTGTAGAGGACAAATGACCTGATCTCTCCTCTCACCAACCCCTCTCCAAAAGGTATCAGTGGCATAAGGAAAAAAAGAGCTCTGTAGAATAAAAGACTTAAGGGATATAACAACCAAAACAGTGTATGCACGTTGTCTGGATCCTAATTCAAATAAACCAACTATGAAAAAAACATCTTTGAGACAAAAGGAGAAATTGCGATCTGGATTCAATAATATTAAGGAATTATTATAAATTTCGTTAGGTGTAATAATGGCTTTATGATTATGTTGAAAAAGTCATTATCGATAAGATGCATACTGAAATATTTAGGGAGAACTAATCTGAGTAGCATTCAATTTACAAAAGAAAAAGAGAGTGAGACTAGATTGACAAGGACTTAATTTGCTGAAGTATTACTGATTTGTGGGTACATGGAGTTTTTCATAACATTATCTAACTCTCTAGACAATTCTCATAAAAAAAGCTTTCCAAAAAGCGCCCACTAGGTTTGGTGTATTATATAAATAAGTTCCTCTAAAGTTCCTGGATTTGTCCTCCTGTGTTACACAAATCAGATAGAAATCATGCTATACGTATTGTTTATATAATAATTATGACAGTATGATAATTGGAATCAGAAAAATTGAATTTTTTCCTAAAAGCACCTACAAGACTAGGCCTATTAAGGTCTCTTAAATTACTTATGTTCTATATTGTCTTACATATTTCCCTTCTCTAATGTTCTCATATATCCTAATAAGATAAAAATGTAAATTAGATCACTTTTATATCCTACAAGTTTTCACCTTGGAAGGTTGTGGAAACAGCTACAAACTGAATTAATTTTACCCTAGTAATTCTATAGCAAAGTATTGACAAAAGTGGGAAATTATACATGTATTGTCTTCATAATATCAGAGTTGCCCATTCAAATTACAGTACTTATTAATTATTCCTGTTTGGAAAAAAAACAATCTGTCCTCTTTTCTCATTTTCCCTGAAAAGTTCCCCCAAAATCTCCAGCTCCAACTCAGTGAGGGGAATACTATTTTTCTACTTTCCGTCACTCTTAGATCACTCCTATTGCATACAACTTCACACTCATTGTTCTGCTAGCGCTCTAATCTGTTAAGTGTCATTATACTTTCCCACAGGGAACCCACCTCAAGCAGTACCAACACAAATAACCTTCGGATATATACATACCTCCAGTTCTGGTGTTCCACAAACTTTGATTAAAACTGCCGAATGGACAATCTTTATCTAATTCACGTATTAGCTTGTCCTTGTTTTGTTTTACTACAATTCTGTACACTTTCTGGTGGTCAAATGCATCAGTCCAAATATATGTTTACAGACCAATAATTTTTAAATTTTTTCTCAATAAATTTGATAACCAGCTTTTGAAATTTTATTATGTGCTAAGCACTGTTAGGCGCTTTGCACATTATCTCATTTAATCCTCAGAATAACCCTGGCGGTACGCACCATCATCTTTTTACGCGCAAGAAAACTATAGCTTGGAGATTAAATTTCTCCTCCTTCCGATGTTATTTGCCCTTTCCCCTCCAACTCAACCCAAGTCACCTTTTCTAAGCATCTTAACCCTTTACTCAACTGGCCATTCGTTTCTTTTATTAAAAAATACCTGCCAGGTATTGTTCTGGTGCTAAATCTGAGACCTTGCGCTCACGACTCCACCGCGCAGACAGAGGTATTGAGACAGCAACGTAGGCCTAAGACAAGTGCAGCGGCAGAAGTCTACGCTGCCTGCGGACACCGAGGTACGCCAAGACCCCGCTTCCCCAAACTAGCATTCTTCCTCCCTCTTCAACATTTTTCTCAAACCCCTTCACTTCCCGACACCACTCAGTATACACTCCACTTTCTCGTGCTCGAGAATGTCGTATTTTCTTCCCTCAGCACTGAGAACGTAAAAACACATACCCGGCCTTTTCTGCAGACCCTGGCGGCCCCTTCCATTTCCCCTTCTCCTTCTCCTTGTCTTTTTTGGTTCCGGGCGCAGTGGTCGAGTCGTCCTCGAACACGCTGAAGAGCTCATCCCCGAAAGTGTCCGCCATCTTTCGGAGCTGCGAGACCAAATCTCCCTCCTACCCACAATGCTCCGCAGCCGCATCGACAGTGACGCCTAATGAAGCTTCAACAGTGGCCCGTGGGAGTCAAAAATAGTCGAGTCACATAGCTACCAAGAATTCTTTCTTGGCTTCTTTTTCTCTTCCGACCTTTCCTTTCCGACGTTTTCTTCCTTTCTGACCACTAATGGGTGGGCAGCTCCTTAAAGATGGAACTCAGCGAGCGAACAGGCGAGGGTGCAGGGTACCCAATAAGTACCTGCAGGGCGGTGGGAGGGCGGTAAGGAGGCGGGACCTTGAGGAATCGGGCCAATTACGAGGCAGCGATCTCCCAGGCCCGAGAAGCCCGGATGGAGGACGCTCGGTGGCAACGCTGGCCCCGGGGAATGTAAAGAACTACTGGAAGCTGTGTTGAGGTGGTTCCGGGGCCTGCTGGGAGAAGTCTTCTGCCACAGCTGCAACATGGGCGGCAAGAACAAGAAACACAAGGCCCCGGGAGCCGCGGCTGTCCGGGCCGCCCTGTCTGCTTCTAGAGCCAAATCCGCCGAGGCTGGAGCTGCGGGCGAGGCCCAAAACAAAAAGCCTGTGGCCAGGCCGCCCCCCACCGCTGCCGCCAGCACCAGGGAATCTCGAGTCAAGCAAGGTACGAGCGGTCGTCCAGACCCGGGATTTCCGCCCCTAGACGCTGCTGCTTGTAGCGAGGGAGAAGCCTTTGCACCTGGGCGGACCCTCGGTCTCGGATCTTATATCCCACACCTGGAGCTGTTAGCTCCCTTACTGGATCGCTTTGTTGTAGATCAGTTTAAGGTGTTTGGGCTTGTAAAGTTCCAACAGTAGCCCCGTTGCAGCCTGGTGTCTCGTACCTAACCCCTACATTTTCTCCTTCCGGGAAGAAAATAAATTGCCTTAGCTTGCGTTTCAGCAGGAATCAGCCCTGAGCCATCATCTAAACTAACTAGCCTAGTGCATAGTATAGTGTGGAGTTCCTAACCTCCTGGAGCCAGACCCGTTTTTTTACCTGGTCTTTATATAATTTTCAGTCACGATGTAGTGTTTCCGTGTGTTATGGAAATCAGTACTTAATAAGATTATCAGTACTTACACACCGAATCACACCGAATATGGGCATAGCATACTATAAAATTATCTTCGATCTTTACTGCAGCTATGCATTTTTGCTTACCTTGCGATTTGGTTTGATGATTCAACTTGGAGACTGCCGATTCCCGAGATCAGCAGGCCACTATTAGAGCCGATTTTAAAAGATGAACAGTTATACACTGTTTCGTTGTGCTTAGTTTGTTTGCTTGTAGTTCTTACTGAAATAGTCATACAATAAATTTTTATTGAACACCTACTGTGTTTCTGGCATGATGTTAGGGATGGAATGAGCAAAACATACATCACCTCATGGAGCTTGCCAGTCTAATGGCAGAGACAGGCATTAAATAATCAAACAAACACCGATAATTGATAAGTGCCATAAAAAGCTAAGAAATAGAATTTAACATGGTAATCTATCATTTTTACTGGGAGAGGAAGGAGTCATGGATGGTCTTTGAAAGTGACAGTTAAGCTGATATCAGGAGGACGAATAAGTGTTAATTCTGTAAAGAATGGCAGACATAGTATTCCTGGCAGAGGTAAGGAATACCATATGCAAGGATCTTGAGTCTGGTAAGAACTCAGGCCTTTGAGGTACTCATAGCATGTAAGCATTGCCTAAGAAAGAGAGACTAAAGAAGTAGGCAGGTACCAAATCTTCACCTAGAAGGTGGAAAATGATTCTTGGCCCTGCAATTTATTGTAACATTTTAACTACAAAGTTATGCCTGTGATTACAAATACATAGGATTATCCTTGACTGTTCTGTGGCACTTTTATTCTGTTAATCGACCCCTTTCTGCCTCTTAGTCATTTGCTGATATTCTTCTGAATTCTTTGAAGTCTCTAATAGTCATTCGTTGTATTCTTTGGCTCCCCATGCCCCCATCCCCTTACTGAAGGCGTCAGTCTGTGACAGTATAGTTTCTTCTCTACAGCCCTTCTAGGAGAGTTCATCTACTATTGTCTTTTTGCCTGTAGATGACTTCTCAATCAACATATTCAATCCTGGTCTCAATTCCAAGCTCAAGTCAGCCATTTCTACATTTACTTTTGGCCCTATTTTGCAAGCATCTCAAATTTAACTTGGCTAATACTAAGCTACACTTCTCTTCCCCAAACTAGCTTCTCACTCTGACTTCCATGTTTTTGTTCTTCCATATTCCTTTTTATCCAACATCACTAGTTATTTTTGATGCCTTTCTTTCTTCTTCACATCCAGTCTTTTGTGTAGTCCTCATCTATTATCTTTCATGTATACCCTTTCACTTTTCATTTGTACTATTCACAGCTCATTCTAGGTACTTGTGAATTCCTGGGGGTACCAGCAAAGGCTTCTAATGAGTTTTTTTTTTAGCTCTGCTCTTTTTTCCTCCTCCAGTCCTGCATACCGGGCATCAGATTGATCTTTGAGAAACACTGCCTTTGACCCTAGCACTTCCCAGTTTCTTCCACAGCATCCTCACTGACTTTGTGATAAAGTCCAAAACATTCAGCTAGCATCCAAGACCCTCTTTCCAGCATTTTTACTGATTTCTGTATTCAGCTATAGCCAGTCTGGTATATATTCTCTGCTCTAATTGCAGCTGTTGACAAGAATAAACATGCCTCCTCATGTTTATTCTTGCCATTTTCTCCTAATGGAATGCCATCTATACCTTACATTATTTACCAAAATCCTGTAATACCCACCTAAGATGTCAACTCATTTTTGAATTCTTCCTTTATCCACAGCTCATGTATCATTACTGTTTGAATCTTTTTTTTTTTTCAATATTTAGATCTTGCTTATGGTATGTGAGGAGTTATGCATTTTATCTGTCCTACAAAATTTTAGGAGGTAAACTGTTTCATGGACTTTAACATCCATTAGCGTCTACTCCAATGCTGTGCATATTAGTCATTCAAAAGATTTGTAAATGACAAGGAAAGATTCAGTGGAATTATTAAGGCCAAGAAATCAAGAGAGAAAATGAGAGGTTATCTACTAAATTTGTAGCTAAATTTGTAGGGAATTTTTCATAACTCTAATAGCAACAATAAAATGTTGCCACACAGATTGCCACATAGGGGTTTTTTTTTGTTTGTTTGTTTTGTTTTTTGCCTTTTTTTTTTTTGCTTTTTTTAATGTTATATTGTTTAGGTATTTTTTATAGCATATAATAGGACTACTTTTGAGAAAAAAGTGGAGAAATACACCAAAGAAACATTACCTCTGAATTCTTAGTAGTTCCTATTGTAAATGTAATTGTTCTACTCTACTTCCATTTCTATCTTTTCAAACAATTTGAAGGATTGTATGTAGTATACTGAAAATTTCTAAAGGTAGAAAATCACTGGTGCCATGAAATGGCTCTTGGCACAATTTTGGATATTATGCCACTCCTGTTTTTTTTATTTCATTTGTTCTTCAAATAATTTTTGAAGAGCTGCTATGTGCCAGGCAAGATTTTAGGCACTGGGGATACCACATGAACAAAACAGACTGAGATCCCTGCTTTCCAGGAGCTTACATTATCCGGGGTGGGGGAAGGTAGCTTATGACCATAAGGCTTGTGTCTGTGAAAAATCTTTAAACCTAGTTGAAACTTAAAATCTTAAGAGGAAAATAAGACTGGGGAACTGATATCATAAGTAAACTCGTAGAAGCCATTATAAGTATTTTTTAGGGTCACAAAAATAGTAGGAAAAGTGCTATGAAGGTCAGAAAACAGTGACTTGGTAAAGAATAAGGGATGATGGGGGCTGTTTTGGTTTAGTATGGAGATAGCTTCCCTGAGGAAACATTTAAACAGATGATTTGAAGCAACCAGCTTTTGGAAGGTATGGAGACAGAATGTTTGAGTCCGAGGGAACAAGGGCAAAGGCCCTAAGTCTGTCATGCTGCAAGAAGACAAAAAGAAATTCTGTGGATAGAGTGAGAGAGGGGAGACTGGAGTTGGTATTAAATGGGGTAAGTGACCTTAACTGGTTTATATTTTTGAAAGATTAGTCAGGTGGTTCTGGCAGTATGGACTTCCTCAGAGACCCAGACTACTTAGGTTATATCAGTTCACTAAAATTTATTCTCTAGATACCCTATACTTTCCCTTCATAGCTTATTTGGATAATTAGTTGCTTAATTACTCCACCAGTAATATGAGCTCCATGAGGACAAGGACTGGGCTTATTTACTGCCACTGGGTCTTATTTATCCCTGTTCAGATTCCTTTTTAGATATATACTATTGATTAGAAGAGAACCAGAGTACCTTACTACACCTATCAGCAGCAACTCATGTCTTAGTGGTAGTGGGTCATTACAATCACTGAATGATACAAAATGTAATACAGTATAAAAGGAATATGTTGTAAAAGAGAATGGGCAACAAAAATATTGATTCTGGCTGATGCTTTTTTTATTAGCTGAGTCATCTTGAGGAAATCACTTAGTTTTTCTGTGCTTCAACTTTAATATTTTTGACAGCAAATTATATATGTTATGTTGTTGCATAGACTTTCACATACAGATTTGAAATCTATAATACTTTTGCCTTGGAGATATTGCATACGAACATCCTTACTTCCAGTCAGATTTTCAATAACTCTCTCCATCTGAAACAAAACATACTTACAGAGAAAGGTCTCATACCAGTAAAGAAAGTAACTTTCAGAAATCTTAGGCACTTGGCAAAAGAATGGAAACTATCTTTATGCCATGGCATATTGACTTAGAATTGTGTTTGAAAATAGGGTTACTAATTTAAAAGTTTGAATAGTTTACTAATTTAAAAGTTTTCCTCTGGTGCCTTCACTTTTTCTTAAGTAACAGATTAAAAGCTGGGGGTGAGAAGCTGTTAGGTTGACATTCTGAAAATTGGCAGCTGACAGAAAAAGAGACTAAAGAATCACCAAGTAGAAAATTAGAGCAGTCTCAGGAAATTGAGTAAGTTCAGCCTTTACAGTAGCCTCTGTCAACTTCTCAGTACAGTAATACGTATTCATAAAAAGAAATACATCATAAAGGCTTTGCATTTTGCTTATGTACTGTGTAGTTTGGCAGGAAGTGTAAATACATTTTAGAAGGATTCCTGTTAAAAAAATTGTTAAAATAATGCATTTCAAATTCTGGAATTTTCATTCACACTGGTTAAAAATCTTATATGAACATATTTTAGGAAGAATTTGAAAATGAAAGGGCCTTAGGGGTTTACTTGATTTAATTGGTGAAATCTCTGTGGCAAGATCTCATTATTGCTCAGTTCCTCAGAATATTGATTAAAATGAAAACACACCCACTTTTAGAGACCCTGATTGACACCTACTGAATGTGCAGCAGTATTTGTGAACATTCCCCTCCTGATTTCCTTAGGACTTGGATCTTTTATTTGCCTTCTTGAATTTTTCAGTATAAGCTGACCTCCAGGAGGTGATACAGTCGGATGTCTTAAGTAGAATGGTAAAAGGAGACAAATGAGAGCTTACTACTGCAATCTTCAAGTCACTAATTAAAAAAAAAAGAAGTTATTAAAGAAATTTACAATTTCACCTCTGTCAGTAACATATCAACCTTGAGCTCTTTTTCAATAGTCTTGCTAATAAACTTCTCATCTGTACCTTTCGATAAAGGGTTAAAACTGGGACTCCTAAATATGATGAGTGTAGAGATCTCTAAAATTCTGATTAGTATGCTAAGTTTGTGAATGAGTTTACTGCAACTGATAAGACCCCAGAAATGGTACAGACTACTTATACTCTCCTTTATGATCACTGACTTGAGTTTATGAGCAAGGTTACTAGAACTAAGGTAAAGTCTGAGACAAGAAGATAACAATTATTATTATCTTTTGACATATTCAGGTAGCTTTGGGTACCTTCTAGATAAGTACAGCACAGACGTAATTTACGAGGGAGCCACAGATGTCACCAGTTCAGTTTGCCCAAATGTAAATAGTTATTCTCAAAATATTTTTTCTTTTAAAATGCAAAATGCATAATTATGATAGTATCTTAAAATGAAGAACCTAATGCAAGCCAACAGAGACTAAAGTCCTTGACTTTTAAAATCATATAAGCAACACTTGAATTTAATGTTTAGTTTTCTCTCAAAGTGAAAAAAAAAGGTCCTTATTTTGAGGTATATAAAAGCAGAAGGACTGGGTTCTATAAAATTTTAGGATTATTCTTATATAGCAGTGGTTCTCAAAGTGTACTCAAAAGGAATTCTTGAGTTCTTTATGGCAGAGTCTCCATGAGATCAAAACTATTTTCATAATAATTCTAAAATGTTATTTGCCATTTTTATGCTCATTTTCTCATGACTGATAGTGGCATTTTCCAGTGGCTATGTGATTTGTAATATTATAGCAGATCGAATGAAGTAGCCAGACATTAAGAAATGTGTAAAAATGGAAAACATTTTGTTCTGGGAAATGTAGTTATTTTTCATAAAAAGTTATTTATATTAACATGTAGTAGGTTTATTATTTTTTCCTCTTTTTGTTTAGTTTTTTTTTTTAATTTTATTATTAGTTTCAAGTATACAGTACATTGGTTTGACATTTATATAGATTATAAATGATCTCCCCGATTGCTCTCTTCTCTGGCTCTACACCTAGCCATTACATTAATGCTAATTGCACTCCCTATGCTGTGCTCCCCATCCCTGTGACCATCTATCAACTACTTTCTATTGCTCTTTTCTCCCAGCCTCTCAGTTCCCGTCCCCTCTGGCTATCACAAGATTGTCCTCTATATTTATGAATGTGTTTTTGCTTAGTTTGCTCTTTTTGTTCCTTAGATTCTGCATAATTGAAATCATATGGTATTTATTTTTCTCTGTCTGACTTACATCACTCAACATAATAACCTCTAGGTCCATCCATGTGAATTAGTACAGCCACTATGGAAAACAGTCTAGAGGTTTCTCAAAAAATTAAAAATGTATGTACCTTTTGAACCAGCAATTGCACTTCTGGGTATTTATCCAAAGAAAACCAAAACAATAATTTGTAAAGATCTGTGCATCCCTGTGTTCATGGCAGCACAATTTACAACAGCCAAGATATGGAAGCAACCTAAATGCCCATCAACAGATAATTGGATAAAGAAGTTATGGTTCATATATTCAATGGAATATTACTCAGCCATTTAAAAAAGTGAAATCCTACCATTTGCAAAGATATAGGTTTATTATTTTAAATGAATTAATGACTATTTAAAAATTTTTCCCTTTTAATTTATCATTGGTAAATATCAATCTTATAACCCACATAAACAGAAACTATTTGAGATCTTCAATAATTTTTAAGAGAGTAAGGAGATCATGAGACCAAAATAATGTTGAAAATAGTATTTATTCTTTTCTGGTCACTCATTATTAGAAGACTAATAATATATAGTATTTCTGTTGATTTGGCAAATGTTGTGAGTTGAGTAGTGTCCCCCCAAAAATTCATGTCCATCTCAGTGTGACTTTATTTGTAAATGAGGTCTTTGCAGATATAATTAGTTAAGGATCTTGAGATGAAATCATCCTGAATTTAGGATGGGCCCTAAATCCAATGACTAGTATCCAGAGAAAGGAGATGCAGGTTTGGACACAGAGAGACACAAGGAATAGTCTATGTGAAGACCCATATGAAGAAGGAGGCCAACAAGTCAAATAACATCTACGGTCACCGTTAGCCAGAAGAGGCAAGGAAAGATTCTTGTCTGGAGCCTTCAGGGGGAGCATAGGCCTATTCATACCTTGATTTTGAACTTCTGGGCTCAAGAATTGTGAGAAAGTATTTGTTATATTCAACCACCAAGTTTATGGAAACTAATACAGCAACCTTGGACTTAATAGATGATAGGAACTCTTAACTTCCTTTTACCTTTAGAGGAGCACTTTCTCTTTAAAATAGCCTGTCTTCTCTGCCAGGAATTTAATATCCTCTGAAAAATCTTACTTCAACTAAGTACCAGGCAGAAAAGCATCTAATTTTTTAAAATAGGAAGTTGAAGATAAATTTAATCTAAAAGATACATGGGCATTTGCATTTTATAGGATACTGGTTAACCTAGGGAATGCTAATTGGTAAAAAGATTTTGAAAACTTGTTGACTTTTAGATTTATTTGGTGAAGTGGGGGGAAAGAGCTTAAATCAAATAATACTTATCAACCTTTGGAGGAAAATTAAAATAGTGTAATAGATATTAATCATTAAATTGCCTTTACTATTCTGTTACAGGTCCAAAAATCTATAGTTTTAGTTCTGCAAATGATTTTGGTGGCCCTGCAAATCTGGATAAGTCTATTTTGAAAGTGAGTATCAAGATTTTGAGTCATTTCAAGAAATATTCTCTTTTTTAAGAAAATATATATATTCTTAAATATAAGAAAATGATGGGACATTTAAAATTTGAGTAAGTAGTACACTAATTGCTAATCTATAAAATAAAGTAAATCAATCATACACATATGTTGAGAGCTGGTAAGAAATTAAGGAAGATTGAATTAGGTCCAAACTTCTAAGCATGGCATACACATCCTTTCAGACCGGACTCAGTATACCTTTTCAGCCCCCTCTCCACTTAAAATTTTAGTTCACATCTCATTGTTCCCCCTCATCTCATATGACTTTATGACTCTAGGTTTTTGCCCATGGGCTCGCTCTCTAGAATGCCCTACTTCCCTTTTTCAATTTGTCACCTCTGTGACCTTAATGAAGTCCTTTATTACATACCAGGTTGATTTTCTTGGTGACTTATTCAGCACTTCATGTATCTTTTTAACTTCATGTATCTTTATAATCTTTATAAACATGGAAACAACAAAAGATGAAATGGCCAATAGGAAAAAATAGAACTCAAACTCTTGAAGCCAAAAGAATTTGTGTAACCTAATTACTCTTTGTACAGATTTTATTTTTTACTTGATATGCCCCCATTTTACTGTAGCATCCATCCTTTCAGGCTGTATGCTTGGACTGCTTTACATTAAGGCAGATTTCTGGGCTCCATTCCCAAGAATTTTGATTCAGCATGTTTAAGATAGGGCTTAGGAATCTGTCTTTGGGATAACAATCCAAGGGAGGTCCAAGGACGTTGTCTTGAAATATATGGCTTCAAGAGACTTTACATGAGGAATTTTTTCTTGCTATATGTTGTTGCTTTTTCCATATTAAATGTATGATAGGAAAGTGGTCTAATGAATAGTAGTCCAAAATATTATAATTACTATATCTGATTTTAGCTGGAATTCTGAGTTTGGTTGGCATGGATATAAAAAACTGTATGATTTCCTTCTAATTATTTAATTACTAAATATGATTTAATAATTTAGCTTCTAATATGGCCTTTTTACCTCAACAGGTGGTAATTAATAACAAACTAGAGCAAAGAATTATCAGAGTGATCAATGAGCATAAAAAGCAAAATAATGATAAGGGTGTGATTTCTGGAAGACTTACTGCCAAAAAATTACAGGTATTTTGCAGACTTTTTTTCAAGTTATTTATATTTAGTTGTGCATTTTTAAGACAGAATCACATGTGAGATAAAATGACTTTTTCAGCTTCCATTGAGATTTCATAATGATCATTTCCATCTGCAAGAGTAGGGAAGGAATTGTGCAAGATACAAATGCACACATTAAAATGGCGATATGAAAACTAAATTACATTCTCAAAATTGTTATTATACTCTGTGGGTACTATGCTTACATTTTCTCTGACACAGCAGTCCCAGAAGATATTTTGCCCCATTTTTCAAATGAAGGAATTGAGGCTTAGAAAGATGATGTAAGTGAGTCTGATGTTATTAATCAGTAAGTAGCAGAGTAAGCAGAGTCTGGATTTGAACCCAGTTAGGCCTAACTCTAAGTATTATGCTTTAGGAAGTACATTAAAATGCTCGAACATGTTTAAGCGCTGCTTATAATAAATGAGAATGTTCTAAGTGGTCAACAGTAGGAAAATGAATGATTACATTCTAATATATCTGCCTAATGGAATGTTATACAGTTTTTAAAAGTGGTGAAGAATTTCTAATAACTTGAGAAGATGCTTATGTTATAATGTTAAGTGAAATTTGTTTTTAAAATCATAGAAACATGACTGAAAAGAAACATACTACATTGTAAAAAGTATCTTTGGATAGTGAGAATATGAGCAGTTTCTCCTGGCTCTTTTTAAAATTGTCTGTAGTTCTCAAATTCTCAGTACAATGAGCACATTTAACTCTTCTAACTGGAAAAAAAAAATAAAGGAAATGTATTTTTTAAATTATAATTTGTGTCAAATGTTTTGGTTTAAAATGAATGGGAGAATATAGTAATGAAAGAGAGAAAATTGAATAAATGAGTTTTTTACATTTCCCTTTCATAGGATTTATATATGGCTTTACAAGAATTTTCATTTAAGACTAAGGACATTGAAGATGCCATGACTAACACACTCTTACATGGAGGTGACCTTCATTCTGCCTTGGACTGGCTCTGTTTAAACCTTTCAGATGGTAAGCCGATTATCAAAATTCTTTGTTTCTAAAATCTTTTGAACTAATTTCAGTATATATGATATCTGTATCAAGCTTTTGACTTGTGCTTAAAATTTTTTCATCTCTAAGGTTGTTGTCTGTGCAATAAGAATTTTTTGTGCTTTTTTCAGTTGTTAATAGTCATTTTACAATGCACTTAATACAATAAAATATCTAAGTTTGCCTATCTTTAACCTATTAGGCTGTGTCTCATGGGTTTTCTTTAGAAATTAGAGCCATTTGGCTTTGGATAAATAGTATTTGATTAAGCAGTGTGTCAAGATTATAAATCTTTGCAAGAGCCTGGAGTACAAATTGCTTGTATGACTGGTTAAAGATACTACCATATGCTATAACAAGCAGCCAAAGACTGGATATAGTTAAGATCTTTTTTGAAATTTTAGGAGTATACCACATACCACATTGAGGGTGGAATGAATGGCCAGATAGAGGCGAGCTAGCTATCATCCAATGAGTGTTAACCACTTCTAGTTTGACAGTAAAACCAAGTTCACCATAGGACTTCTATTCTTAGAAGATGAGGGATGCAAGCAAACTAGGTGCTCTTTGTCTAGACAGCGTTTATTTATATGTTTTATAAATATTTGTGTGTTTTATTATCATATGCATGTTTATTCTCATTCCAATTTCTTTTAAGATGCACTCCCCGAAGGATTTAGTCAAGAATTTGAAGAGCGACAACCTAAAAGTAGGCCAAAATTTCAGTCTCCTCAAATACAAGCCACTATTTCATCTCCATTGCAACTTAAAACCAGAAAACAGGAAGAAGACCCTAAGATTAAGGTAATTTAAGAATTAAACATTTAAAATTATATAAAATCAGAATGAAGCATATATAGCAGTTCATAGGAGTATAAATATTAGGTTGCTATAACATTTCTACTTATTGAATATAACCTACCCGTTTGCCAAACTTTTCTATCATTGTCTGTTTTAGTTATCTATTCCTGCATAAAAAGCCACCCCAAAGTATAGTGGCCTAAACCAACAATTTATTATTTCTTAGGATTTTGAGTCTGGGCTGGGCTTACTTGGACAGTTCTTCTGTTCCACACGGTATCTCTTGAGGCTGGAACATCCAAATTTGTTTCTTACTCACATGACTAGTGCTTCAGCTGAGAGGTAGCCAGGCATCCCTCTCTCTATGTGACTAGATTGGGTTTCCTCACATATGGTGATTCTTGTATGACATTTGGCTTCCAAGAACAAATATTTCAAGATGTTAAGTCCTAATGTACAAATTTAATCAGGTTCTTGCTTGTATCACTCTTGTTAACATCTCATTCATTGAAGCAAGTCACTTAACTGATTCCAAAATCTTGTTGAAGGGTATTACAGGAAACATGAATACTGGAAGGTATAGTTCCTTAGTGCACTACACTTAAATACTCTGCATATTATAAAACACCTGTGAATATGAATGAACCTAGAAAACAGTACGCTAAGTGAAATAAGCCAGTCCCAGAAAGACAAATACTGCGTGATTTCACTTATATGAGGTATCTAAAATAGTTAAATTCATAGAAGCAGAGAATAGAATATTGTTTACCAGGGGCTGGGAGGAAAGGAAAATAGGAGTTGTTGCTTAAAGGTTATAAAGTTTCAGTTATGCAAGATGAGAAAGTGCAAGAGATCTGCTGTGTAACACTGTGCATATAATGACAATACAGTATTGTGTACTTTAAAAAATGGTAAGAGCATGGGTCTCATGTTAAGTGTTTTTACCATACATACCACCACCCCATTCCAAACACACGCAAGAACGGAAGGAAAGTTTTGGAAGTGATAAATATTTATAGTACCTTGATTGTAGTGGTTGTATCATGTGTATGCATATGTCCAAGTTCATCAAAATGATGACTTTATATATGTATTATAAATACATTATATATTAAATAATTACTATATAATGTATATAGTGTGTTAATATACATGAAATATGTGCAGTTTTTTATATATCAATTATACCTCAATAAAGCTTATAAACAAACAAAACAAAGACCTATGGAAGCATCATCCTCATAAAACTAGTTTTTAAGGAATAACACTAGTTTTTTAATTTTTAACAGTTCACCTCTCATTTTTTTGTTTTTGTTTTTGCCCCTCATGTAAACATGTTATTTGGATTATGCAAGTTTAGACTTTTCTTAATGTTGAGTTCATTTGTCCTTCACTGAACATTAAAGAATATGATTTTTGAGGCTGTGTATCTACTGTTTTTGAGTATAAAGGAATCATAAAAGCAGTGACGCTTAATGAGTTTTGATACCTTTTTCTAACTTTGGTTTTTCAGATATTTGTTTTTTATTTCTAGCCAAAAAAGGAAGAAAAAAATATGGAAGTAAATATGAAAGAATGGATTTTGCGGTATGCTGAACAACAAAATGAAGAAGAAAAGAGTGAAAATTCTAAAAGTTTAGAAGAGGAGGAAAAATTTGACCCTGTGAGTAGAAATTTGTATTAGGCTTCCAGCTGGACATTCCTTGGAAAAATATTTAACTTTTCTGAGCCTTAGTTTCCTCATTTGTAAATTAGAGAAATACTTTCCTTTAAGGATTGATACCAAGATTAAACAAATTTACACTTAGGAAAAAACATGACTCAAAATAACTGCTTAATAGATATTAATTATATTTTTCCCATGCTCGAAGAGATAATCAAATATTTTTAAATGGTTGTTATGTATGAGGAATATACTAAATTCTTTGGGTAATAAAAAAAGAAAGGCACATTCCTTTACAGAGGAAACCCATAGTCTGGAGAGAGAAAACCCAGAAATAAACTGAAAATATAAGTCTAAGTGAAACAAGCAAGTTGTAGGAAGAAAATATTATAATACATAATATCTGACAAAAGACATATCTAGAATTTATAAAGAAGTTTTGAAATGGTGACAGATACTTCACAAAAGTAGATATATAGATATCCAATAAACATGAAAAGTATGTTCAACATCACTAGTCATCAAAGAAATGAAAATGAAAACTGCAGTGAGATACTTATATATCCATCAAAATGGCTAAAATTAAAAAAGATCCATAATACCAAATGTTAGGAGGATATGGAACAAGTGGAACACTCATACATTGATTGTGGGAATAAAAAATGGTATAACCACTTTGGAAAACTGGCACTTTATTAAGAAGTTATACATTTACTTATCATATGACCCAACAGTTTCATTCCTAGGTATTTACTCAAGAAAACTAAAAACATATGTCCACAAAAAAAAGACATGTACTTAAATGAATGTTCACTGCAACTTTATTCATAATAGCCAAACACTGTAAGCAACTCTCAAAAGCATTGTACAAGAATGAGAAAAGCCAGACAGAAATGAGTATGTTCTAAATAATTTCATTATATTAAATTCCAGAAAAGTCATCTATGCAAAATCTATAGTGACAGCAGATCAGTGGTTGCCTGCGTCTGGGGGTGGGGTAAGGAAATTGACTATAACACATCATGAAGAAACTTTTGGTGATAATGGAACTATTTTATATCTTAGTTGTGATGGTGGTTACACAGGTGTATACAGTTGTCAAATTCACATGTATACTTTAAAATGGGTACATATTATTGTAAGTAAATCATACCTTAATAAAGTTGGCTTAGAAAGGAAAAAAAAGTTGCACAACAGCACATGTTATGATGAACCCACTTGTGTGAAACAAAAAAATAACATACATATATTTGCATTCTTATGTATGCAAAGAAGACATTTAGAAAGATACACAAGAAACTTACTAGTGATTAGGACTTGGGATGGTAGGGTGAGAAGGAGACTTCTTTTTTCTTATACTCTTCTGTTTCTAACCACGTGCCTATATTAAACTAAACAAAAAACAATTTAGGACAGTACAAGTCTACTTTGAGATTCAGAGAGGTCTCTTCTGATTGGAGCATTAGGTAGACTTCAAAGAGATGGGCCTTGAAGGGTGCATAGAGTGTGTATAGTCAATAAAGGATTGGAAGAGGATCTAGATAAGTGAAATAGTGTGAACAGGGTACAGACATGGAATTGTGCTTGGGGCCTTTGATTATGAAAAAATAGATGAACATGTATAGAGGATAAAATGTGTGATTACATACTGGCAGATAAGAATAAACAGATGAGCTCATCTGAGACTAGAAGATTTTGATGCCCCAAAAAATGAATTTGACAACTTCTGTTGATTGTGAGGAGCCAGTAGAGGTATGGGGGCAGGTGACAAGAAGAAATTGACATTTTAGGTCAGATTTAGTAGTGTTTAAGGTGGTTTGTAATATTTAGTAATATTCAAGGTGATTTGGAAAGGGTATGAAGGGCATTTTGCTGGCTATTATACTTACTCGGGTGTGAAATAATAAGGTCCCCAAATGGAAATTGGAAAGGAAGAGAAACATTTAAAGCAAGAATCAGTAAGAACTGGTGATTTACTGAATATAAAGGTTAAGGAGCCAAAGATTGCAAAGGTGGACAGATGGTGAAATCAATGCTATAAATAGGAACGATGGAAAGAATGAGTGATTTGGGTGAATTTAAGGAGCTAGTTAACCCTACAGTCAGTTACACTATAATGATGTTTGCTTCTACAGAAAATCTGAGAATTCAGCTGGTATGCTATTTCCTTAGTTTTCTCTTTTCCATTTATCTTAGCAGTTGTGTTTCATAGCAGCAACTACACATGCCCTCGTCTCCACCCTATGCTTTGATGCTTCTCATCTGCTGTTCCTTAGTAACCTAACCTAAGAAAAAAAAAATCAGTAATTTGACTTAAATTTAAGCTCTGTCTAGTTTTTGCACAGCAGAGTTAAGTCCTTAAGTTTTAAAACACCAATTTTCCCCAGAGGCCATCTTTTTTCAATGTCCCTATAAGATAGAGATTATGGGAAGGTGACTTTCAGATGAGTATTACTATATTATTACATATACAATCCTTTATGTATATTTATAAAATGTATAAAAATTGATTTTTATACATAAATGAGCTCATACATACTTTCTGTTCTATAGTTTGCTTTATTTTATTTAACATAACATAGTTTTTCCATGTGGATCACCCTCATTCTTTTACTACCTTATTTTTTTTCTAATGGCTGACTAGTTTTCTCTGTAGATATTCAGCATTTGTTTTCCAGTTTTTCCTTTTCAGTCAGCACCACAGTAAACATCTGTGTACCTGCAGATTTGCACATTTGTATTATTTCTCTGAAAAAAATCTTAAAAGGTTTGCTAGATCAAAGAATAATATCAAAAGGTCACAGGTTTTGATATAACACATTGTCAGTAGATAAATTAATCTTGCTCTTCTTTTTATTTCCTTATCTTATTTGAAACAGAATGAAAGGTACTTGCATCTTGCAGCAAAACTTCTGGATGCAAAGGAGCAAGCAGCTACCTTTAAACTAGAAAAAAACAAGCAAGGGCAAAAAGAGGCTCAAGAAAAAATAAGGAAATTTCAAAGAGGTAACACTTTTAAATTCTTAAGTGAATAATGTCTGTTCTTTATGGGCCTTCCTAGCATCAGGGTTGCCTCTTTTTAATATGTCTGCTCTTTCCTAACAGTTTATATGAGATTAGCTAATGTTTTTTGTAACAAGTCAAATAGTAAATATTTTAAGTTTTGTAGACCATACATACTGTCACAATTACACTCAACTCTGCTATCGCAACATAAAAGCAGGTATAGACAGTACATGGCTGTGTTCTCATAAAACTTTATATATGGATACTGAAACATGAGTTTCATACAATTTTCACATGTCACTAAATATTTCTTCTTTTTATCTTTTCAACAAGTTAAAAATATTAAAATCATTCTTAGTTCAGAGGCCATACAAAAATAGGCAGCAGGACTGGGTTTGGCCTACAGACCATAATTTTTCAACCTCTGATGTAAACCATAAAATGCCACCTCCGTTCAAGGAGAGGTGAATGAGGATTTATTTCTAATGAAAAAATTTTCTAGGCCTTCTATATCTGTTAAACGATTTAAAATTTTTAGTATACGATGTGAAAATAAATTGCCTCTGACTTCTAGCACAAATTCCTAATAGGAGGTATTGAACAATTGGCTACAAGGAAAAAGAAGGAATACTGGTTTTTTTCCATCAGAAAGGCACAAAAGACAAATATATAAAACTAAGCATCATGTTTTTTCTTGGTAGAAATGGAAACTTTAGAAGACCATCCAGTATTCAATCCAGCCATAAAGATTTCACATCAACAAAATGAAAAGAAAAAGCCTCCCATAGCCACAGAAGGGGAAAGTGCTTTGAACTTTAATTTATTTGCAAAATCTACAGCTACTACTGAAGAAGAAAAAGGTAAAATGAAGGGAAAGTGTTCCAGGTGTAATTCGTAAATAGTAAAATGTCAAAGAATGTATATTTGAGAAAATATTTTACTTTGGATTCTAGCAAACTACATAAAATGATAGTTTGCTTCCACAAGCTGTATTCAAAAAGTAATAATTATGGTAATTTACTTGTATTGCATTTTGCAATTACAAATATCTTGCTTCAGCCTCATCCCTCTCCAGTCCATCCTCTAAACTTCCAGAATTATTTTTCCACAACAGATCTAAACATGAGTTTCCTCTTAAGAGCCTTTAATTAGTAACAAGTCCAAACGCTTTATCATGGCATTGAATATCCTTTGCAGTCTGCCACAATCTACCTTCCACTTCATTCTTCCAGCTATGTACTGTAGCCACATCATTCTTTAAAACTTATGTTGTTTCCTGGCTCCATGACTTTGCTCATCCTGTTACCCCCTACATGACCAATTTTTCCCTCACTTCAAGGCTCACCTCAAACGTCATCTCTTCTTTAAACCTTTCCTGATTCTGGCCATGCCACCAGACATGTGTAATCATGTACTTCTTTGTGATAAGTAAATTATTGATATAGCTAGTATAATAATAGTTAAGTCCCACACTAAATTCTCATTTTTTAATTATATGTCCTTTCCACAAATATTTATTTATTCCTTATTGTTCACAACATCAAATGCTACCTGCACAGTTATTAACAAAATAACCTAGGTTCTGCCTTCTTTAAGTGTATAGTCTAGTAGGGAAGATAAGCTTTAAATATACACAAATATGTAATTATAAATTGTGATGTATGCTATCAAAGAAATAATAGAGATAACAAAGGGAGCTTAATTTGGATTGAGGAAACCTTGCTGATGACTTGCTCTGGAGTCTGACAGCTGATTAGGTGTCAGCCTGGTAATGAGCTGATAAAAGAGCCTTCTAAGGAGGGAGACAGTACAGAGAGAAATTGACTGACAGTGTGGCTACAGCATAGTGAGGTGATAGAAGAGTGACAACAGATAGGCAGACCATGGAGGGCCTTTGGAAAGTAGTGAAGAATTTGGACTTTATTTTATACATTACATGAAACTTTTGAAGGAGGTGGTGGTGGTGTCATCGCTTAAGCAGGGAAATAACATCTGATTTATACTTTTTCAAAAGATTATCCTTCCTTTGTGGTAGCGTACCAAACACTGTAATTGAGAGTATCCTAAGTAATTCATCACATGGATAGTATCATTGCTATTTTACAAAAAATACATAAGTTACTCAAGATAGTTCCTTTAAAGATTCAGATTTCCAATGGTTCTATCAATCAAGAATTCCTTACATCGCTTACAAAGAGCAAGGCTTTCTGTCTGTCCTTTTTTCACCTATTTTCTTCTAAAAGTCTGTTCCCAAAAGTGAGAGGACTTTGATCATTCATGAGATTGTATATTAGTGCATGACCATTTTTTAAAAAATGAATTTTTGTCTATCATTTTAGAGAAAAAGAAAGAACCTCATGATGTAAGAAATTTTGACTATACTGCTCGAAGCTGGACTGGAAAATCTCCCAAACAATTTCTGATTGATTGGGTCAGGAAGAATCTTCCTAAAAGTCCAAATCCTTCCTTTGAAAAAGTTCCAGTAGGTAGATACTGGAAATGCAGGTATGTTTTTCTGGTTAACTGAATGAACTTTTAGAAAAATCTAAGATGAAAATCTTTTTGTTTCTCATGATTTAAGTAGACATTTAGGAAGCTCTCTAATGCCAACATCTCAGATTGGTAGTGCTTATAAATCATCAGTTACAATGTTTTCCACGAGGATGTTTATTTTAAAGAGTTAATGTGAACTTCAATTCAATGCTAATGGAATTCTGACTTTTTTTTTACTTCAATTTTATTTAAAATTTCTTTTGGCTTCTTCGTAGGGTAAGGGTAATCAAGTCTGAAGATGACGTACTGGTAGTATGCCCTACAATCTTAACAGAGGATGGCATGCAAGCTCAGCATCTGGGAGCTACACTAGCACTTTATCGTTTAGTGAAAGGGCAGGTGAGACTTTTTAGACATGGATGTTTTAAAAATCATTTGTGGTGTAATGGGTATATTATATTTTGTCTATATAAAACTATCTGCATGTGGAAGTTAGTACATATTTAATTATGGCCTTCCGTGCCAGTTTTCTCTTTACTGTTCCTTCTGATTTATCCTTATTTCTGCTTATTTATAGTTTTGACTTCCTCTCACTCCTAAACATGGCTCAGTCTTTCTCTCCTAAGACCAGAGGCATTTGATTGGTTCAAATTTTCAGGCCATACTAATTTACAGAATAAAAATAATCATGCTAGAGTAGTTGAATTAAGGAGAAATTTTTTTAAAGTTTGTTTTCCTTTAATGTTATCTCTCAACTTTTAAAAAAGTGTCGACATTGATTCCAATTTTCAATTTAAGTTACATCCAGATTAAGGAAAGATTAAAGTACTAAAGGAAGCAATTTTAAAAGAACACAGTGCTCTGGGGGGATTGAGGAGATTGTCAGTATTTCCCTTTTATAGTAAATATGTATATCTTCATGGGAAATTAGAACCACTGTAAAGTTCAGGCACTGATTAAGTGGAACCCCAAAATGTATTTCTTTTCCAGTTTCTGTCAGTAAAAGTTCTTAATTTCTTTATTTCCCTTATTTTGCAAAATAAGGTATCATAAGGTAAGCTTAGTTGATAGAAATGACTATCAATATAATAGAGATAATTGTGGGCTCTCTTATAGCACAGAGTTAGGATTACTTATAGTCTTTCCAAGTGTAGTTCATTTAAAATACTTTGACCTATAATAGTATACATTTGCCAGAATCACAGAGAGAGCTTTGTTTTAGAAATGTTCTGTGAATCATCGGCATATTTATATAGCACCACTGCAAGAATAAATAATAAACATTTATTCAGTAGTTTCTTATGTTCCAAGAATAAGTGCTTTTCATGAATTCACTTGAAATTTACCTCAGAGCATGCCTATAAAGGAGATAGTTATTAGCCCCATTTTACAAATGTAGAAACTGAGACAGAGAGAGGTTATTTGCCCAAGGTCACCTAGCTAGTAAGTTTAGAAGCCTGAGTATGATATGCTATTTATAAATCTGCATCATATGCATGTACATCTTCTATTAAAGTAGTAACTTTTACTAGTTTAAGAGACAAATACATTTTCAGAGGAAGATAGCTATTCTGAGTTCTAACCTATTGAATTTTGTCACCTATAATTAGTAAAATAACATACTGCTATTTTTTTCTTTATAGTCAGTTCATCAATTACTTCCTCCAACTTACCGAGATGTTTGGCTGGAATGGAGTGATGCAGAAAAGAAAAAGGAAGAATTAAATAAAATGGAAACCAATAAACCACGTGATCTTTTTATTGCCAAACTTCTGAATAAATTGAAACAGCAGCAGCAACAGCAACAACAGCATTCTGAAAATAAGAGAGAAAACTCTGAAGATCCTGAGGAATCTTGGGAAAATTTAGTTTCTGATGAGGATTTTTCTGCACTGTCCTTGGAATCAGAAAATGTAGAAGACTTGGAACCTGTTAGAAACCTCTTTATAAAGTTGCAAAGCACACCGAAGTACCAGAGACTTCTAAAGGAAAGACAGCAGTTACCTGTGTTCAAACACAGGAATTCAATTGTTGAAACTCTTAAAAGGCACCGGGTAGTGGTTGTGGCAGGTGAAACAGGGAGTGGTAAAAGTACTCAAGTACCACATTTTCTTTTGGAAGATTTGCTTCTAAATGAGTCGGGGACAAGCAAATGTAACATTGTCTGTACCCAGCCCCGAAGAATCTCAGCAGTAAGTTTAGCCACAAGAGTGTGTGACGAATTGGGCTGTGAAAATGGACCTGGAGGAAGGGTAAGATGTTCAACTCCACCTCAGTGAATGGCGACATTAATCACTTTTGCTCTTGGGATCCAATTGGAATCTATACCAACTATGAGTTTTGAGTGTTACTCGTTGTTCAGTAACACATCTCAGGGCACTTTTCATTTTTTCTTTGATAGATGTGATATTATGCCACTCTCCTTCATATGAAAAGGATTATTAATAATTCTTTCATTAAAATTCTCATATAAAAGAAAAAATATATTCAGTTTAAAAACTGAATATTCAAATATGTTATATACAACATTGAACATTCAGATTACAGACAAATATAAATTTGAGTCTAATATCTTATATCTCAAGTTTTTGCAAATCTTTTTTGTGGAATGTATTCTTGAGTGGTTTTCATTAATTCTTGTCAATGAGCAGAAGGTAAAAACAATGTAGAAGAAAATTCTAGACTAATTTCAAACCCTGTATTTAAAAAAATTTAAGAAGGTACTTAAATATCTATTGTCATGTGTTTGCCATGCCAGTATACACAAAACTGGCCAAACTTTAACTAGAGTAACTGCTAAGTATAGCAATTAATAAGTTGGGTAGAACCAACTATGATGAATTCCAAGTTCATATAACTCAGCTTAGTTATACTTTGAATTGTTCTTTCTAGAAATGGTACTTAACATTTTTGTTTCTATTTTTAAAATAAGTACCCCTTCGTTAAAAAAAAAAAAGTTATGTAGCAAATTGAGATTCTCTCATGGAATATAAGAAAAAAAGGCACAGTTTCTGTCTTTTAAGTAATTTACATTAAGGGAATGATAGACAGGTACACAAATAAAATAAAGGAATGTCTGAAGAAGAAAGCATGATGGAAATAGAAGTCACTTCAAGATTCCTGTCAGGCACCACTAGTATGATACCAGCTGCTTTTTAATGGTGGCAGCTTTTATGAAATCTGGAGAGATGAGAAGACCAAATTGAAGAAGCTGCTCTAAATTTCTGTTCCAGAGTACCTCAATATTTCTGATAATAAATTGCACTAAATTTACTTAGACTACTCCACATAGTAGGATCAGCACTAGTGGTTCACTTTTTGAAGTTTTAATTAATAGACTAGAAAGAGTGAGCCTAAAGATGACTTGTGAAAATCTAATCTCAGCCTGTATTCTTTCTTCAGAATTCTTTGTGTGGGTATCAGATCCGGATGGAATCTCGAGCTAGTGAATCTACCAGGTTACTCTATTGTACAACTGGGGTTTTGCTAAGGAAACTTCAAGAAGACGGTCTCCTAACTAACGTGTCTCATGTTATTGTAGATGAGGTGAGTAGATTCTATAGTCATGTTCAGATAAATTCTAAACATTTTTGTATTAAAAAGATGCTACTTCTAATACTTGCCAACATTTTCTTTGTGCTTAATAAATGCCACACAGTTTATATACAAGTATTTAATTCTCTAGAACAAATGTGTCTCATGTTCTATAAAATTGATTTATTTAGTAAATACTATATATAACATTTGCTACATGCTAGATGTTGTTCTAAGGACTTTATATACATAAATTCATTTAACCCTCCAGCCATCCGGTGAAGTAGATATTGTTATCTCTGTTTTACCATTGAGGAGGTTTAGGTACAGAATTTAAATAGCTTGTGCAAGTTCACACAGCCAGTAAGTCCTGCAGCTGGGGAGTTCAAATCCAGGCAGTTGGGCTGTTGTCTGTATTCTTACCAGTATACTGCCTCTCAACTACATTTAGTTAAAGGATTTTCTCAGATTCTTACAAAAAACAAGGACTCTTCATCAATATGTCATTTTCTCTATAGATACACTCCTACTTGAAGCAAATTTGAATGAACACAAATTGAATTATGCCAAAAGTTTTACATTAGAATTATTGTAATTGGCATTCTAGCCCAGTATGTGTAAACTGCTTTGCTTTGTACATATTTTTTCAAGAAGAAATAAGATGTATGGCATTTTTATTATTCAAAATATATTTTAAAAATTTTCCCTGATACAAAGTTTTTTTGAATGTCTATTAATTTACTAAGTTCAGAAGGCAGATGTCATTCATTGATTTTTAATTAATAGACTACATATAGATTATTGGGCTATTTTCTTCCTTTTGGTTAGAAATTATCTCTAGTCTCATGACCCAGAAAAAAATGTTGACATTTAATGTGTATATTTATATATGTGTATATGTAGTGTTATGAATATTTATTATATAATTCTTTTATATCATTAGTCTACAAAAAGATTTTTTGGTAGCTTTATAGTATATTATTTGGATGTGCCATCATTTATTTAACCATTATCCTGTTGTTGGACAAGTTTAGGTTAAGCTGTTTTTAAATACTATAATATTTTGGAAATAAGTCATAGGAATTAATTTTATCTAAGGAATCTTTATTCTTTAATGGGAAGAGAAATTGTAGTATTATCACGAAGATGTCAAAAAGAAAGAGGACCTATGGCCACTTGAGCAGGCCCATGGGTGACTGCTCTTGGTAGTAGTGGGTGGGAGTGGGGGGTGGTAGAGTGTCATGATCATACCTTTGCATGACCAAGACCTAGATTTTATCAGTAGCCTCAAGAATCAACGTAAGTCAAAATACTAATTTATCTATAATGAGAAATTTTTACTGCTAGATAGGTTGAAATATTTGTATTAGCTACTTAGTAAGTTTTCTTGGAATTCCAGTTTATCAGAAAATTGCTTTATAAATATATATCAGGGTGAACCCTAATTTAAAAGCCAGACCAATGTCAGGAAGCTGTTTTTTGATAGTATAGTATTAGCAATCTGTATATATGATTTACTGAGTTGTGCTTCAGTGTGATACTATCAATCTCTTGAACAATACAGTTAGAGAAAAAAGCCCACTGAAATTCATCATTATGTTAAATGTAAGGATGTGGGAGATGTTGTAGCACTGTTCCTTCATTATATTATTTGGAAACTTCTTTATGAAAATGCCCAGGATAATACTTCTGGCCTTATTATTAAGAATTGTTGTGGGATTTGTTCTAATTTATGGTCAGTATGTGAGTTAAGTAGCTTTTCCTGCTGGCTGCTGGTATGTTTACAGCCAAATTTTTTGCCTATCTCTCCCATGTATACTTAATAAAATATATATTTTTATTAGCTGTTTTATGTTCTATACTTATTTTTTCTCTTCTTTTTTTAAAAATCAGTATGTGTATAAAGTACCATCTTTTTGACGACATTCCTCAGATTTGTATCATCCATCAGGAAATCTCTTTCTTGATCTTCAGAAGTAAATATCCTGGTCAAATCACCAAAGTAAAAACATCCAAGATTATTTCTTTTTCTTTCTCTCACAGCATTAAATCCAATCAGTGAGTCCTTTTAATTCTACTCTTCTCAAATCCGTTCACTTTTCTCCGTATTCACTGGTATTGCCCTCCTACGGGCCACCATTCTCTTTAGTTACTATGAAGTCTCAGATTAAACATTCTGCTTTCTGTTTTGTTCTCCACTGCATTCTCCACGTTGTAGCCAGAGTTATCTCTTTTAAAAACAAAACTCAAACCATATGATTCCCCTGCTTTAAAATGTTTTCATCACTGCCCTGACTCATTAGTACAAAGTCTCAACTCCCTAGCATAGTTTATAAGGCCTTACACAGGCTGATTACTGAGTACCTCTCCAGGTATCTCTTGCCCATTCCCTATCCCATGCTCAAGGTGTCATTTTTGTTATCCAGTTCCTAAAATGTATTATGATCCCCGTCTTCACCAAGATTTTGTATAATTTGTGTGTCTCGTGACCACTTTTTCTCCTTTTTTCAACGTATTCCTTCCTCCTTTTTTTCAAACTCATCCTGCAGTTCTCAGCATCAATGGCAATTTCTCTTAGTAGTGTTCCTGATCACCTGAATTAGCTACTCTTCATATGTAATTTCAAATCATCCTGTACAGTGTCCTCTTACTAGACTGTAAACTCAAATGGAGAGAACTGTCTTGATAATTTTTTAATCCCCAGCATCTAGCAGAAAGCTGAATACTTAACTGTTTGTTGGGCTCTGTTTTTAAGGTTTTGCATGATCTTATTTGATTGTCACAACCACTCTATGAAGTCTGTGTTATTTGTATTCTCATTTTATAGAAGCAGGAATAAACTCAGAGATATTTAAATAAGTTTCATAAAGTCATACTGTAAGTGGCCAAACCAAGAATTGAACCCAGCAGTGGTTTCCAGAGCTTGAACACTTAACCACTGTTGCCTTCCTTCCAAAGAAATAAATGATCAAACCTTTTTTAACTTATGTTATCTTGGTGTACTTTATCTTTGTATGCTGCCTTAAATCTTATACAGTGGAGTAGAAATAAGTCAAATTACAGAAAGTTGGAAGATAGACTGGTACATTCAGCAGATAATAAGTTCTGACAGTGTACCATGGCTGTTATGCTCTATAGCAGGTTTAAAGCGCTCTTCACTAAAATGTGTGTATTGGTAGGGCATTACAAAAAAACTTTTTCTTGGACAGTTGATAAAGACCCTGTCAGATTTCTACTAATCAACTTAGCTTTTTCTACATAGTCGATAGACTATCTCTCTTGTGGTGATGGCAACAGTATAGTTTTATATTAGTGGCAGAACTTTAGGAGTCACCCTGGCCACTTAGTGAAATTTGGAAGCTGCCCTAATCTTACCAAACACTTGCAAGCCGTTTGCTAAGATGGAGTCCTACTGTAATAGCTAATTTTGTTCATTATGTGCTGATTTTTACTAGCTTCAATTTTTAGAGGGTGACTTTATTTTCAGTTCCAAAGATCTGCCTTACTTGAAACATACAGCTCTCTTTCCCTCCATGTGTACTATTTAAATATTAACTTTTAGTAGATGTGTGTGATTATTTTAGCCTCTTACTCGACCTTATATATGCTTAATTTTTTATTTCCTTTATACTAGGTTCATGAAAGAAGTGTCCAGTCAGACTTCTTACTAATTATCTTGAAGGAAATTTTACAGAAACGCTCTGACCTACACTTGATTCTAATGAGTGCCACTGTAGACAGTGAAAAGTTTTCCACATATTTCACACACTGCCCTATTCTCAGAATTTCAGGAAGAAGTTACCCTGTTGAGGTAAGTTTTCTTTACAACACGTATATGAACAGAAACCACATGCCCACCAGGGAGTTTCCCCAGAAGATAGGCACTTGTAAGCTGAGCCCAGACCTATTCCCAGGGCGCTGCAAGCAAGAGAAGACCTGGAGATGGCCTTGGGAATCAGATGGCTGGTGCCGCCTTGACTGAGGATGGTTGGGCTGGAAAGGAGGGTTCTGCTTGAAGACATAACTGACAAGTACAGAACATAAAACATTTCCATGTCAAAGCCATTATATCCAGATTGAGGATGGCTGCTTGGCAATAAGGAACTCCTTTTTTACCCACCTCTCAAATATAGAGTTGGCTTTGAAGCTTCCTTTCTTAATATTTGCTCTTTTGGTTCAACTGATAAAGACTGTTCTTTTTAATTGGTTTTCACTTATAAAAAATATACACCGTAATGTAATTTGTCTTCAGACTTATAGGGACAGACTCATCTGCATCAATGAAATTCTTCATTGCCAAATAATGCAGAAAATCTTTTTTCATAATAATTCTAAATTAGCATTTGATGACATTCAAACAGTAACAATCCCCTTATTCTTTTTAAAATGACATTTACTGAGATGAATTTGAGTTCACCATTTATATGCGTTGCCTTAATCTATGCAGGTTTTTCATCTTGAAGATATAATAGAAGAAACAGGCTTTGTACTGGAGAAAGACTCAGAATATTGTCAGAAATTTCTGGAGGAGGAAGAAGAAATAACCATTAATGTTACAAGCAAAGCAGGGGGAATAAAAAAGTATCAGGTAAAAAGAAGACGTTTTATAAGACATCTAACAATGCTATCCAGGATGTAACCTGTCATGAGAGTTTTGAGATCATATGCTGGCATAGTGAATTCGAGTATAATTTGGTAGAAGAGAAACAAATATGATTAAGAACAAATTTTAAAGGTCATTTCTTTAATCTGTGTTTCATAGAGTCTAGTCGTTGGTTTGTAATATTTCTTACACTATCCTGAGCCTTATAAGTGCACATAAAAAAGTCAGGACTGTATAAGTATGATGTAACTTTTATTGTTTCATAGCAATGATTAATTATTGAGAGAGAAATTTGTAATTATTTTTTCTACTTTATCTGAACACCTTAGGCGATCAGCTTGGGCAGGCCCAAATCTAGATCCTTGCCAGCAGTTTTCTTAGCCTCTATCCTGGTGTGAGCCATCCTTAGTAGTGAAACTGTCCAGGGCGCAAGCACAGTTCTTCATAGATAGTTTTAATGACATGTTTCACAAAAGATGTGTTATCCTGCATGTTAGCCAGTGGTGCTATACTCAGTATTTTCATCGTATCCACAGTATATCATGCATATATCTAATCTGATGTAAACACAAAGTTAAAGTTACTTAACTTTAACTTAAGCAGGTGATAAACCAAGAATGCAAAAAACTAAAATCTTTCCCTGAAACTCCAGAGATAGAAATTAGAAACTAAAGAAAGACTTTAGAAAATTAAAAGTATTTCAAAAGAGATGACTGGAACTCAGCAACCAAAGTAAAATCTAGAAGAAATGAAGCAGGTATAAACTATTTAATAAAGTTATTATGACCTCTCAGCCTAGTTGCTTTTCAGTTGCCACAGGACAACGTATAGTGTTCTGTTTTTCTTTAATTCTTCATTAATTTAGCGTGTACATGCCAAGATAAGAAGTTTTGTTATATTTAAGGAGGCTGGATGAAATTAAATTATAAGGAGATAATGAAATCTTATATTTTCTTCACTTAAAAATAGTATTCTTGCTATATTTTAACAAAATAATAATGGTAACAATAAAAAAATACAGATTTGAATGAATGACATACCTCCTTTTTCTCCTTTTGTCTTATAAAAATACTTAATATTTTTGTTCATCTTTTTACGATTGTGTTTCTTTTAGGAATACATCCCAGTTCAGACTGGAGCAGGTGCTGATTTAAATCCATTTTACCAAAAGTACAGCAACCGCACTCAGCATGCTATTCTCTATATGAATCATCATAAAATCAACCTGGATCTCATTTTGGAACTTCTTACATATTTAGGTGTATATATATTTCTAATGATTCTTCATTTGTTTTGATAAAACTTTTAACTGGAAGTGTTTTATTAATATCTTATATGTTGTTTCTCCTTATTTTGAATATTGTGTCTTCTTAAATATTTCAGACAGAAGTCCCCAATTCAGAAATATTGAAGGAGCAGTACTGATCTTTTTACCAGGCCTGGCTCATATTCAACAGTTGTATGATCTCCTCTCAAGTGATAGAAGATTTTTTTCCGAACGGTAACTACAAATCTTTATTAATATTCCTGGTAGTTTTTAAAGAGAAAAATATCTCATAAATTAAAACTCTCGATCAAAGCTTTCAAAGTCTTTTTACCTTCAGTTAAAATTGTCCCATGTTTGTAAAGCAAGTTTGTTTTTGTTTTAACATTTCAATTGTAGTATTTTATCTACTAAAAATTTTAGGTACTGTTTCTGCATTTGTTCTATTAATATGCTTAAGCAGAGGGAATCCTGTGGTTAGATGGCGATTTCTCTCCCTAACCCACTGGATGGTTCAAAACCTCAGCAAGGTTGCAATTTACCATTCATACTTACTGAATTGGCTGTTTACCTTTTTTGTTACAGTTGATTACTGCTGTCATGGTTTTCACTTCAACATCAGCATGTTTTAAAAATTCTTTAAACTCTATACATATAATTTATTCATATTAAATTTTTTTATCTTTGATGAATATATATGGGATTTCACTGTACCATTATCAGAACTTTTGTGTTTAAAACTTTTCATAATTAAAATTTTTAAAGTTGCTTCCTATTTGCAAATAAATTTTGTTATTCTTTGCAGTGTCTTCTAAAGAGAAACTCTTGCTAAGAACTATGATTTTAACTTTCAGATATAAAGTGATAGCTCTGCATTCTATTCTTTCAACTCAAGATCAAGCTGCAGCATTCACACTTCCTCCTCCAGGAGTCAGGAAGGTAAAATTCAGTACAGCAAATTTATATGTAATCCATTAAGCTGCTTTCATGAAAGTGTTATCATCAAAGACAATTAGTATCATATACCTTGTAGTATATAGCGGACTCCAGATCCTCTGCAGCTTAACATACTCAAAAGTGAACCCAATATTAAAATTAAAGTATTTGAATATTTACATTATGCGTTATTAAAGGGACACGAATTTTTAGAGGAGTGGTAGTTGAAAAATATGGCATGGATGTTGCTCGTGAAAAGAACAATCACACTTTTCCCCCAAAAAGGCATCATGAAGGATGTTGGATGGCAGGAGCTATTTGAATCCGAGGAAGATTCTTTGTTGTTTTCTAGGCTATTTATCCTGGATTATTTTTGTAATACATAGACCATTAGGTCGAGGGGAAAAAAATCTCAGTATTTTCATTGTGTCCTCTGTTCAGGATTCTGCATGAAGAGATATTTGGCAAAGAGAGTTTCTTAGATTTTGAACCCTTTCTCAGAATGGAGAAAAAGAGCACAATATAGGAACTGTGGGGAACACAAAGCTCCCAGAAAGAGCATGGACATAATGCAGGAGACCTGGATTCTCATCCCTAAACTGCTACCATGTTTGTGGCCTTTGGCAACCCACTCAGCCTAACTTTCTCATCTTTAAAAGGACCACAGCTTTAGGATTAGAACCGCTGGGTTCTTAGAGCACAGTTAGAAAAACATCAGTTTAATCGAATTCCTTTGACCCAATTTCCCATTCTACTTAGTCATCTTTAAGATGCCTGTGGAATTAGGGGAACGGTATTTTTGTTGGAATAAAAAATTGTAACTTTAATTAGCAAGCTTAGGTAATGAAACTAATTAGAGAAGTTAAAATTGCACAGTAATAACAAATTATGAATTTTTGTAAATAAAATTGAAATTCACTTTTTAAACTCATCAGCTCAAACTGTCTAAAATAGTTTAAATGATAGGACATTGCTGAAAGTTGTTAACTAAATATTTTGGCTTTTTGTTTATTTTCAGATTGTTTTAGCAACCAATATTGCAGAGACAGGTATCACTATTCCAGATGTTGTATTTGTAATTGATACTGGAAGAACAAAAGAAAATAAGTAAGTTTGTTTCCCAAATCTAAACATTTTTAACCTGAAAAGAGTTTGGGGCTCTTGAATTTTTAGGAGAAATCCCAGAATCATGTAGAGAAAATTCCAAATGTCCTTATTCTGCCCAAAGCAAAAAGCCTCCGAGGAACTGTAGGAAACTTTAAAATGTCTGAGAGTAAATGTCAAATTTCAAGTTTTCCCATAAGTATTGCCAGTGTACTGCTACTTTTAGAAAAGTGCTCTCTGAGAAAATTTTCAGAACATGAATTTTTGTAAATTTGTTTGTAAAATAAATTGTTTTATAAAAGCATTATTTGTGGGACTTTAAAAAAGAGCATGGATTTTGGAGTCAGAGTTGGATTTAAATCTCTAATCTGTAATCTTGAGCAAGTAATGTAACCATCAGTTATAATCATCAGTTTCCTCATATGAATGGGGAAATGAAAATTGAAAGTGCTTAGTACAGTAGTTGGCACATAATAGGTAACCTTAACTGAATCTTCAACAAAAAGATTACTAATTTATAAATGTTTTAATGTATATATAGCATAAATAGATGATACCACCTTAGTGATCTATCATAATCTATATACACTATCCCTAGTATTAGGAAACTTTAGCAATATTTGGAAACGAGTATGACTATCCATTACAAAGTAAACCCTTGATTTTTAAAATTGAAACTTTAGAGGAAGCGTTTTCAAGGTTTAACTATCTTGTGAAAAGTACTTTGAATTATAATGTTCACAGTGGCATTTCTTAGACTCTTTCAAAGAATACTTATTGCGTAGTTAATAGGCATTCCATTAAAATAAAAAAGGTCCCATGGTCAGATTAATTTGAGAAAGGGTAACAGTTTTTTTTCTTGTGCTAGAGCTTTTAATTTGATAGTATGAGATTTAGTATGCAGTGTTTGCTAAATTATTATTATTATTTTTTTGTTATTATTTTTTAGGCAAGGCAACCCTTGGTTGACCTCACAGATTGCAAGGACCTTGTCAGCTTACAATCCCTTATTTTTTATTTTTTTACACCTACAGCACCTGGTCTTCCTGGTCTCCCATCCAGGCACTAACCAGGCCCAACCCTGCTTAGCTTCCGAGATCAGACAGGATTGGGCTTGTTCAGGGTAGCATAGCCGTAGACATTTGCTAAATTATTTAAACATGGGACATGATTTGGAAAATATTGGTCCACAATAATGGACTTTTTAAAGCCTATTTTCAACTTAATTTTGAGAGTCGAATATTTTCAGCTTTTTTAGATTTTGATTTAAGTCAATTATCCACATATACTTTCCTCCAACATTTTTTTAGGTACCATGAAAGCAGTCAGATGAGTTCTTTGGTTGAGACATTTGTCAGTAAAGCGAGTGCTTTGCAGCGCCAGGGGAGAGCTGGGCGGGTCAGAGATGGCTTCTGCTTCCGAATGTACACAAGAGAAAGGTATGGCATTAGCATTGGAAATAAAACACACGAATCGGTACAGTGTGGCATTTCTGATAATATGTAAAGTATTTGGTGTTATTTTATTTTTCAGATTTGAAGGCTTTATGGACTATTCTGACCCTGAAATCTTGCGTGTGCCTTTGGAGGAATTATGTCTTCATATTATGGTAATCTCTAAGGAAATCCAATTTTTATATTCTTCACCTCTTTCTAGGGGAGAAAAAAATGAAGGCCTAAACTTTCTAACCTTAGTTGCTCTAGATGTTCAAGTATTTTATTTACTTTTCTTAAATAAATGGCCCCTCCCCCATCTTTTTTTAAGTAAACCCCCTGTGCTTTAATTCTGCCACAGTTACTTATACTTTATAGATTAAAATGCAGTCTCATAACCTAAACCAGTAGTTCTCAACTGGGCAAATATTACTTACCAAGGACAGTTGGCAGTGTCGAGACATCTTTGGTTGTCAGAACTGGTAATAGGTAGGCCATGCTGTGAGTAGAGGTCAGGGATGCTTTTAAACATTCCACAGTACACAGCACAGGCCCCTAAAACAAAAAATTTCTTGCCCAAAGTAATAGTAGTGCTGAGATTGAGAAACCCTGACCTAAAACCAAGGGCTTCCTAGTCTGAAAGACCTATAATATCTTCCAGTTCTTACATTTTGACTGTAAAAATCAAAAACGAAAAAATTAAAAATATGGCAAGATTTTATCTTCTCATGCCTACCTCCTAAACACACACACACACCCACCCACCACCCACCCACCACCACCACCACCACCCCACCCCCACCCCCACCCCCCACCCCACCACCACTCCCCAATTATATTTTTAAAGGAATATGATAGCCTTACTCAGACATTTATCCTCTTTGCTCAGAATTTTACTTAACTCAAATTTAGTTTCAATTTGACCATCTCTTTGAGTAGTGTTAATTCTCTTTGATCACATATCAATTTATCACTTTTTCAATCTGCAGAAATGCAATCTTGGTTCTCCTGAAGATTTCCTCTCCAAAGCCTTAGATCCTCCTCAGCTTCAAGTAATCAGCAATGCAATGAATTTACTCCGAAAAATTGGAGCTTGTGAACTAAATGAGCCTAAACTGACTCCGCTGGGCCAGCACCTTGCGGCTTTGCCTGTGAATGTCAAGATTGGCAAGATGCTTATTTTTGGTGCCATATTTGGCTGCCTTGACTCAGTGGTAAGATAAACGATGCTGCTCTTTCTTCACTTGGAATATCATTTTGGCTGGTAAACTATTAAATTTGGAAATCATGTAGTCCAAATTATTGAAAAAGTATTTAAAGAGCGTTGCAGACAATGGAAATTCAGCAGGCTAGGAATCAAGATATCTGAGTGATGATTCTGAGATTGCTTCTAACTGTGTGACAGACTACAAATCACTCACACAGACATTCAGTTTTTTTCTGATTCTGGTGATATTATCTCCTATCTCACAAACATTGTATAGAAGCAAAGTGGTATATTTTTTAAATTCCATAAAGTGAAACTAAAAGTAACAAAAACGAAAATGTTAGCTGTTGTAAAGCATGATAAATGAAAGAAGAAACATGCATCTTGAAAGTGATTGTTTTGATTTGCTTTCTTTTACAAATGAGCTTACAATGTTTAGCTCCTAATGATAATTTTTGTTTTGTTTTGTTTTTTTATGGGTAGGCAACACTAGCTGCAGTTATGACAGAGAAATCTCCTTTCACCACACCAATTGGTCGAAAAGATGAAGCAGATCTTGCAAAATCAGCTTTGGCTATGGCAGATTCAGACCACCTGACAATCTACAATGCATACCTAGGGTAAAGAAATAGTCTGGGTGTTGTTAGTAAGAGTGAGGTTATTTACTTTTAAAAAAATTTATCTTTGACTTGCATTAAAAAGATTTATCTAAGATTTAAATTTATTTTTAGTTACTTCATCTGTCATATTCTCTAAGATAATTACTTATTTTAGAGATTCATACTTTTGTAATTTTTCCTAAAATTTAAGAACAATACTTTGTATGTATTATTATATGTATATTACCTCAAATTTGAAGTTAATAATTTACTGTTATACATAAAGAGAAAAAATATCGGTATTGTAGTTGAATTTTTATATACAGTTGGTAACTCCTACAACAAGCAAGACCACTCCTGTTCTTAAATGATTATAATTTAATTAAAGCTTATTTTGGTTAGTGCCTCTGAAAAAGTTTGAAAAGATAAAATGTTGAACTTTGGTCATTTTATTTATGTAGATGGAAGAAAGCACGGCAAGAAGGAGGCCACCGTTCTGAAATAGCATATTGCCGGAGGAGCTTTCTGAACAGAACCTCACTGTTAACACTGGAGGTGAGTCAGCACAACTAAGTCAGGGTCATGTGCTTGAATAATAGGTTTCTTTTGGAAAAAGAAATGCCTAGGATAGTGCTTGACACATAGTGTTTAATAAACATTTGCTGAAATAATAATTTATAATTTTTTGTTTTGTTATTACTCTCAACAGGTAACATATATGCATTACATAGTGATTTAAAATAGTATTGAATAATCATAATGTATTTGGGAAGTGTTTTTTTTAAAAAACAGGCAACATGATTTCATAAAAATAACAATAGCTTGGGAATGAGGATAGTTGTCTATTAAATAGCTCAGTTTAGGAAAGTTAATTCCCAGTGCCTCATTTAAAAAAAGAAAGAATTGAATGAGGATAACGTACAGTCCTTTTCAACTCTGAAAAATCACCTTTTTTTATTAGTTATTATGGAAAATTTCAAACATACAAAAAAAAGGCAGAATAGTATAATATGAACTCCCATGTCCCCATTTCTTACTTCCAGTCTTGGGCAATCATGTTTTATTTTCATTCCCATGATTCCATTATCTGCCCTTTAGATTATTTTGAAGCAAATTCCAGGCCTCAGGATTGTTATGGATCCCTGAAGGATAGGACTTTTTTTCTTAAATATTATCATACCTTAAAAAATAAATAATTCCTCAATAGCATCAAAGATATAGTCAGTGTTTAAATATCACCAATTTTCTCATGAAGGATTTTTACAGCTAGTTCAAATCATGATCTAAACAGGGTCCACACATTGAGTTTACTTGATATGTCTCTTAAGTCTCTTAATCTAGAGTTATCCTTCTTTTACTTTCTTCTAGAGTTATCCTTCTTTTACTTTCTTCTTACTCGCTTTTTTTTTTTTTTTTGTGAAGAAACCAGATAACTTGTCCTGTAGAGTTTACTGCATTCTGGATATGTCTAACTGTATCCCTATGGTATTGTTTAGCATCGTCTTCTGTGCCATGTATTTTCCATAGAGGTTTAATCTGATTCTGGTGTTTATTTTTTTTTCTTCTTTCTTTTTTGGAGTCGTCTCCCTTTTTGTAATGTTAAGATTTGTCAGTGGTGTCAGCCAGATTCATCCACTGTAAAATTCCATGAAAGTTGGCTTTTCATGTAATTATTTTAGCAGCCATTAATAATACTGTGACCCATTGTTTCATTGAGGTTGCAAATGGTAGTATTCTAATTCTACTTGTTAGCTAAAATTCTTTCATAAAGAAGTTTTTCCTCATCAATATTTGGATAACCTGAGGTATAGTTTGTATAAGGAAATTAGGATAAATATTTGATTGTTTTCTTTGACCTAGCAGTTTTCATAATGAGTTGATACCCAAGCATTTCTACAAGTAATGAATGTTGTTTTTAATAAAAATCATTATGAACTTAGTGAGTTAAATGTATTTGATGTGTTTCAGTCCTCTGTGGATATTACTTTTTTTGATACTCAAATTGTCCCTTCTTTGGACAGTGAGAGCCTCTTGAGGTTTTCCCTGAGTCCTTTTCATAGAATCTAAGCAGCCTTTGATAGCTTCCTTGCTTGGTGTATGATAGTATGTCCAGGATTGTCTTATGCATTTCATGCTCCAGGCTTGGAATCCGTCATTTTTCCTAAGAGCCCTGATTCCTTTTAATTAAATTCTTTTATATTTCTTAAATATTAGCCAGCTACTTAGTTGCAATTAGGGATGATAGTTTTGAAAAGGCATCCAGGGCATCATACCCTGTGGCTGATTATGACCAGATTTATAAATCTGCTCTTAGGAAGGGAAACCTGATGACTTTGTCCATCATCCAGGTCTTGGTTGCTGATCAAGACCACGGTTATTTGTGTGAGGAGAGAGTAGAAATGTAGTTAAAATGAAAAGACAAGTGGTTATAAAAAGCAGAGCTCTTCCACAAACACTTTTCATTTCGTTCTTGGTGTTTAGTCCAGACATGCTATAAAAGTATTCAGAAAATAAACTTTGTGCATATCTCACATAATTCCTCTATTCTCTGCTCATATTTTAAAAGATTAAAAATTTGTATTCCCATGTAATTTGACCCATTACATTTTTGTGATTTGAAATAACTGCTAGGATGATAGCTGGGACTTCTCTAAGTAAAATGAACTTTGTCCTTCTCTAAACAGATAAAAGGATAAATTGAAGAAATAGCCACCTCTGGGCCAACTGACTGGGATTCAAGATGTAGATTGCTAATCAATATTCCCTTGTCTCCATTCCATTCCTCCCAACCTCCAAGTCGCCTCTCACCCCCTTCCTTCTACGAACCTTTTCTTCTCCTCCCCTGTGATATTATGGCAGCTGTTTGTTTGGTCTTTCCTCCCCTGGAATCATAGTCCCTGAAGCCCCAGAAACTTAAAGGAAATCCTAAATGTAAATGTCACCTTTTAATCACTTGTATCCTGTTTGCTTTGAAAAATGCTCATCCTTCCTGTAGTATTGTAGCTGATTGGCCCTACTAAAGGCAAAAAAAAGATTTTAGGCAACAATAATTATAGATTAAATGAAATTGCCATTCATAAACTTTGTCAGAGTCCACTAGGAAATTAAGGTGAGATTCCCAGAGACAAGTGAAGAAGGTACTTGCAGTCTCAGATCAAGATTCTTTTCTAATTCTTCCTCAAAATTATTCTCTCTGTGACTGTCTTCATTAAATTAAAAACATCAAAAGGAAAGCTACACTTGAAGTAAATATACTGAATGAAAAAGTGTTTAGGCACATTTTTATTGTTGTCACATTTTAGACATGTGTTTTATGACATCTAAAGTCTTGGGGTAGTAGAAACAGGTGACTATATTTTTTCCCTAATTTAATTTGGGGTATAGTTAACTAAGTAATAGTTTGGCATTTTTCCAATTCTGATTGGACACAGTAATATAAATTACAGTATTTGGAAATTTCTCTGTTTTAATCAATTATGATCTTATCTCTTTTTAACATAAACCAATCTAGGATGTAAAGCAAGAGTTAATAAAGTTGGTTAAGGCAGCAGGATTTTCATCATCCACAACTTCTAATGGCCATGAAGGAAATAAAGCCTCACAGACCCTTTCCTTCCAAGAAATTGCCCTACTTAAAGCTGTACTGGCTGCTGGACTATATGACAACGTGGGGAAGATAATCTATACAAAATCAGTTGATGTTACAGAAAAATTGGCTTGCATTGTAGAGACAGCCCAAGGCAAAGCACAAGTGCATCCATCTTCAGTAAATCGAGATTTGCAAACTTATGGATGGCTCTTATACCAAGAGAAGGTAAAGTGCTCATTCTTAAATTCCAATATTTAGGGCGTTATTCTAGAAGTCAGTCATAACAAGCTAGGTTGCCTCAACAAGTGTTATATTTGGTTCTCAAACTGAGCTGTTCATTTCTGTTCAATTTGAAATCAAGATGTATAGAGCTTCTCAATGAAAAAATATATATATAGTTCTTTTATTTAATGAAAGAAAAGTATTAAATGTTCTACAGTAACCATCATTTTTTTCTACTTGAAATAAGGATTATAGCAAAGAGATGTTCTTTAATAATGTATCAGTTCCCTGAGATTTCACTAAAAGGTACTATCTCAAAAGGGAAAAAAGACATATCTGTATTTCCAAAGATATGGCAACAGTTTGAATCACAATGTAACCTAAGATAATTTAATACCAGATATTTATAGATTACAGCTAAAGTAGTCAACCTTTTGAATCATAGCTTGTTAAAGTAACAAGGATCCATAATTTCAAGCACTGGCCTGAATAACTCCCAGCATATCATCAAACTTAACAGAAAAATCAGTAATGGCCATAGCTGAACATTGGTCTAGAAACCAAATACCTTTAAACTTAATCATAATTTTATTTTTGCATTAATTATTTAACATTAGCATTATAAAATTGTTAAAAATATTATAAAATTATGTCCAGGGTATATAATTCAGCCTTACAATTAATATTTTAAATGCCTTTTAATAGTATAAATATACAGGTGGTGACTATAATTACTATACGATTGGCAAATTATGCACATAAGAGAATGTAAACATGTAGCTTCACAAAGCTTATGACTTAAAATATATATAGCTAATTACAAAAAAATGCTCACATGAATCAGATAAATTAATTTCTTATAGTTTTAGGCTGTAAAGTTATTTGTTCTCTTTATTCCTACGCAGATAAGGTACGCCAGAGTATATTTGAGGGAAACTACTCTAATAACCCCTTTTCCAGTTTTACTTTTTGGTGGTGATATAGAAGTTCAGCACCGGGAACGTCTTCTTTCTATTGATGGTTGGATCTATTTTCAGGTACATGCCACATCTGATCTTATTGATTGCATTTGAGCTTCTACTGCTACTGCCATTGAGATAGATTTTTTAAAATTTTATTAGCATTTGCATAATATCTTCCTATAATTTGACTTAAAGCGGAATTCTTCTTTATCTTGCCTTAAATCTGTTAATTTTGAAAATCAAATGATATCACTATTACAGATTGCATTTATCATCAGTAACAATTATAACGTACCATGTGTTGAGTACTTCAATAGTTAACTTTACATGGATTATCCCAAATATAATACCCCAACAAAATTTGTTAGATTCCATTGTATAAAGGCCCTTGAGCTCAGTAAGAGTTAAATAACTTTCCTAGGTAACATGGATTGTTATTGGTAGAAAAGATTTAAACCTAGAACTATCTGATCCTCAAACTCATGCTCCTTCCACTACATTGTGTCACCTATAAGAAGACTCAGATTCATAGCTTTTAATGCATGTTGTTGAAGTCTTCTCTGGAAAAATTAAACCAACCAGTGTGACCAGCATTAAGATTATTTCTCTGTAACCCCATCAACACACTGACCAGTTTAAACTAAGCAAATCTAACACATTCTCCTGTGGTAAACCGTGATAGCTGTTTGTCTAGGACTAGAGAGATAAATTTTAAATGCAACTTAAAAAGTATATGCAGCTTTTATAAAGAGGCCACGGTGGTAGAAATGTTCTATAACTGGCTTGTGGTGATGGTTGCACAACTATATAAATTTACTAAAAATCATTGAATTGTACTCTTAACAATGAGTAAATTTTTATGGTTTTTAAATTATACTTTAATAAAGCTATTTTTAAAATTTCATCAAATTTATGGACAGTTAATAAATTGAAGTTTGCATAGTTTAGCTACAGGAAATAATTTGCCTATATTTTTCCCATCATGTGCTAAGACAGATTGTAAAGTATATATGCTTACCTTGATTTGTTTAAGCATACTCACACTCTTAAGGATTAACTCTGTTTAATTTGTCACCTTCTCTCAACAGGCCCCTGTAAAGATAGCCGTCATTTTTAAGCAGCTAAGAGTTCTCATTGATTCTGTTTTAAGAAAAAAGCTCGAAAATCCTAAGATGTCTCTTGAAAGTAAGTGTTTGATTATAATGAAGGTAGAAAACAGTATACTTTTAAACATTGGAGTACAGTATATAGCATGTTGAAGTCTTAAATTCCAAGTGTTTTAAAATAGTCTAATAAAACTTATTTAATGCTGAATTTCATAGATTCATAGACAGTTCTTCATTATTTACAACCTAATTATTCTCTTAAGATACTTTTAGTTTACTTCTTCCTCTTCTAATCTTCACTTCTAAGATTCACTTCTGACTATTTCACAGAAAAAAAGCGATGGTAAAACTGAGCTTTGTAAACTTTGCTACTTGTTAACTTACTGGTAAACTGGTAATGCAGTTATTATAAAAAATAAGAATAAGGGACTTTCTGTGAGGTTCCCAGCATGTTTTCGCTACCATTCTCACAAATGCAGAGTCTGTATAAAATAAATACATTATCCTTCAACAGAAATCTGCAGTGAACACTTAGTTTGGTACAGTGTTTTCCAAACTTGCCAAATCATCAGAATCATCTTGGCAGTTGTTAAAAATACAAAGTCTAAAGACCTACCCCAGACATATTGAATCTTCTCTATGAGAGAGGCCTGTGGCTGTGTTATTTTTTAATCTTTTCATCTGTAACACTTCCCCTCTACTACCATCCCTTTTTTTAAATGCAGTTTTTAATAAGTGTTTTTTTTCTGGTAGAATTTTCCACATTCAGGATGTGATTGGTTGCATATTCGTGTTTTAATTTAATGTGTTTCTCTATTCCCTATATTTTCTGTAAAATGGCTCATCTAAAGGCTTGATTTGAATCAGGTTTTTAGAAAAGAATATTTTCTAGTTGGTGCTATAGTCTTCTCTTTGCGTCATATCAGGAAGCACTTAAATTTGGGTTTTCCTGTTTTTAATGTTAAGACTTGTTCAGTTTGTTCAATGTGTTTGTATTTAACAAGTATCCCAGTTAATTCTCATTGTCAGGCAAGTTGAGGAGCTACTGATTTGTGCTACTGCCTTGAAGCCTCACATTGTATTTATTTGTATAATCAAATGTGAATACATAAACATTAAATTGTATTAATTTTCTAATACTGAGGGAACTTAGATAAGGTCTTGACATATTAAGAGATGTGGGCTCTTTTCTTGGGGAGCTTTGTGCATTACAACTCAGCCTTAGAAAGAATTACATTATATAAAGAATAGGTTGAACCTCAACTTTTAAGAAAAACGGATTTTAAAGTGGTTTCAGTGTTTCCCTGTACCACAAAAAGGAAAGCGGAACTCAGATGAAGCATATATTTTTGACTTGGGAAGGAGGACAAAGTACATGTATGTTCTCTCTTTCTGCACTTCATAGTAAGAAAAGTTGGGATATCAAGCTTTGAAAAAGCAGTAACTAAAGTTGCCCTTGTGCTTTTCATTACTCTGCTCTTCCTCAGATAAAAATCATGGTTCTTTTTAGACCTGTAATTATTCCCCTTGCAGTAAGTAGCCTTTTCCTTTTTTTTTTTTTAATGCCACCGTATCCCCCAAGAACCTATGAGGCCATGGGCCCAGTTATCAGAATTCTCCACTGCAGCCATTGAAACCCAGAACATTCTCTAACTGAAGTGTCTAATATAAATATAGAATTTAGTCTTACAATCCTGATAATTACAACTATCTAAAGAGTGGTTATAAAGTTCTTAGGAAGTCACAATATCAGAGCAACTATTTGGAAGTAGAAGCAACTGTTAACAAAACCTCCTTAGCAAATAATGTAGCCTCTGTTGTCTGTTTGTCTAGTTAATTGGTATTTGATTACTTTGTTGTGTAGAGAGGTCTGTCACTTCCCTAATAACACCTCTCCAAGAGCACTTCCCTGTTAAAATTTTTTGTTTCCTTTGGACTAAACATGGAGAAACTGATAATAGTTCTTCCTTCCTTGTCCATACTGTGGAAATTCTGACACAGAAGAAATAATTACTTATAAAGGACTAACAGTTACATCCTATCATCTCTTTGGGTCTTAGCCTACTTTTTGTCAAAGTAGGTATATAACTATAGCAATAATTAAAATAATATTCATAAGGCAATAAATTACTTAGGCATCTGTAGCTTTATAGTAAATAATGCTGGTGTTAGTTTTGTATTTTAATTTAAAAGAATCTTTTAATGATATATACCTGTTGTTTACATGTATATACATTAGAAAATTAGCTGGTGATGAATTTGTTCATGGTTTTTTTTTTTCTTCCATTAAGATGACAAGATTCTACAGATCATTACGGAATTGATAAAAACAGAGAATAATAATTGAAACTGAAATTCATGGTCAACTGCTTTAAAAATTTAAGAAGAAGATACAGTCATGAATTGTGTGAAAATGGACCATCCCATTAAGTATTTCAGTACTTCAAATATTGGTATTAGCCATAACGTAAAGGTGGCAGAAAAAAGCACATACTTTAAATGTGTAATTTTCTAGTTCATTTTTAATGATGATTGTTCTCAATGTATTTGCCACTACATTTACAATAAATTCTTTCTTTGGTATCATCCATGTTTTATATATTATTATGTCTTATGGGCAAGGCCTATGTCTGTAGTATCTGTGACTTAGTGTTGTGATTCCCTGTGTACCCACCTCAATTTCTATTAGTTGTTGATGTCTAGAGAGTTTAGACCTTCTTGTCCAGAAGAGAAAATGAGCTCCAAAACCAGATGTAATTAAATTTTCATGAAAAGGAAAAACTTCAAAAGTCAGTTATTTAATATTTGATACTCAAAATCAAATAAGTATACACTATTAATAGATGCCACCTATTTCAGTAACATTCACTAAACATAAAGATGTAGTGATGGAGAATAGGCAGAAATGTCTAATACTACTGTGGGATGGATAGCTTGCACCATTTTTCTCATTCCTAAGCCTTGACATCATTGTTCTTGAACGCTTTTTGTATCCATAATTGAATTGGTAAGGTTGGCAACCTCGAGATAGTAAAGCATGCTTAGATGTGTTTCATTGGTTTTGTTCCACTTAACTGAGGATCTTTCGAAACTCCATTTTGATTATAAAGAGGAATTTTCCCTTCGCTTTCTATCAAGATTGTTGAGAAACTTCGCATATTATCCCGTGTAGAACAGATGGCAGAAATTGTACCTGAAGGGGAAACTATTAGAATAGGAACCTAGCCCAGTTGTTCCACGCTCATAATAAGTACTCAATTAATATTGGTGGACTATTGAATTAAAGAAGCCGTAGCTTTCACTCTGTGTGCAGATAGGAATAAAAGTAATACTTAATAGCTATCTAATTTTAAGTCTACTTGCAGTGTGATAGGGAATTAAGAACAAGGAGTCAAATTGGACTGCCCTTTGAAATGTCTAGCTAGAGCTATTAATAGAAATGGAACTGTCAAGTGGAAGAAATAGATTGGGTGCTAGAGGCAGTTGAACTTGTACCATACAGAGACAGAGAAATTATGGAGTCCTGCAGGTGGAACTAATGTTGACCAGTCACTGTGTGTGTGCAAGCTAGTGCCTAATATTTTTTGTATATTAACTTATTTAGTCCTTACAACAACCCTATGAGGTAGGTAGGACATTATCCCTATTTTTCAGATGAGAAAACTGAGGCAGAGAAGTGAAACAACTTGTCCAAGATCACACTGACAGTGGCCAGAGGCATTATGGCTCCAAAACCATTTAAATTTCTGAAATGTAACCATTATTCCTTTGAAAATGTGAAACAATGGCTTTCATCAGGATTAGGGTCAAAGAGTTAGAGTCACACTCTTAACCCTATGAAGTGATATGTGATAGTTACTTAGAGGTGATAATTAAAGATGTGGGAGTGGAGATAATCATCAAAGAGAAAAGATAGAAAATAAGTCAGGTTAAAATCTTGCAGAACATGTGTCAAAGTCCATTCCATTTTTGGCTTTCCATCTCCTCAGCCATCACTCGGACCCAGGTCATCATCTTTCACCTACATCACTGTAGTAATCTCCAAAGTAAGCTCTCCTTCCTATCCCTCTCTAATCCATTCTTGCTACAACTCTTAGGAATGATCTGTTTAACAGATTCTGTCGCTTGGCTGATTAAACCTTTTACTGGCCTCCCAGTGCCTTTAAAATAAAATACAAAGTTCTAAACATTACCTACAAAGCTCTAAGTGACCTGGACCTTGCTACCCTCTAACTTCCTCTGCCGCTTCTCATAAGTGCTCCAGCCATACCAGGTTACTTTTGAAACCTAGAAGACGCTAAGTGGCTTTTTAAACAGTGCACATGCTGTTTTCTGCTGTAATACACTGCTGCTGGTTCTTTACCAGACTTTATCCTGTTTGGATGTTATGTCCACTGACCACCCTGACTTTCTCACGACCACTGTTCTGAAGTGCACCTCCTATTTTAATCGCTCTTACAACACAGTACTTTTCTCAACATATGCCATCTGCTTTTAGTTTTCTCCCACTAGACCATATGCTGCAGTGGGACCAGAACAGAGGCCATGGACCAGGAAAATAGGAAGAGGCAAAGGGATTAGAGGTCTGGATCCAATCCTCAATTCATACATGTTAGAGTGTTTGTACCCTACATGTTTTGTGTTCTTTGCTTCTGCCCTCCCGCCACTGTCTCTTTGTGATTCAGTTTGGATAGTTTCTATTGATCTGTCTTGGAGTTTACTAATCCTGTCTTCTGTTATATCCAGACTGCTGTTAAAGCCATCCAGTGAGTGCTAATTTCAGATACTCTATTTTTCTTTTAATTATTTTTGACAGATTTTGAAGTCCTTGTTTACTAACTCCAATAACTGATTCATCTTTGGATAAATTTGTTCCTACTGTCTATCTGAAGTGTTTTACTAAAGTAAAACTATACGATTAGATATTGGGAAGGGGTCACTCCTCTGGGAGAATCAGAGTGATAGATAAATATGCCAGGAAAGATGTGATTATTCACTGGGCTCTGGGGTGAGAAAATTGGAGGTATTTCTTGAACAAGAAACTGGACCCTGATGAGAGGTGTCCTAGGGAGAACACAATTTGAAACATAAACTAAGTATTTTCTGCTGACTCACACAATAGGCAGGTCTGAGGAAAAGAGCCCTGTCAAACATGCCACTTGTATACTAAGGAGACCAATCTTAATATCAGGTTAGAGTCATAGGTAAAGAAGACAACTTCACCAAAGTACCAGATGTATGCTTTAGTTTAGACAAACCAAACAAGACCAAGAAAAATAAGTCCGGGATAAGGACAGGGCTTATGGGAGGGCAGCCACAAAGAACTTTCAGAAGGGATGAAGAAGGAGATTTTAAAGTCAAGGTTGGGCAACCTAAAGCTCAGATTATGAATCTCTGAGACCGTACAGAAAGTAAATTGCTCTGTAATTGTCATAGGCAGCTGCCTAACAATTAAATTCAGTCTAGCATAGAGATCTCACATACCTGGAAAACACTGACTAGGATATAGGATCTGGGAGCAACTAGAAATTCCACTAGAGTAAACAATGGCACCAAACTAAAATTCTCTCCAGCCAGGAATCCAAACAGTTAGATCAAGACAAAGTCACACAACTAGTTAGTATCAGAGCTTTAGACTAAAATTTGTAGACTAAGGAATTGGTGCTCACTAAATGCATCTGTTCCTAGTTTTCAAATATCAGTTCTTTAGATATACTTTTTCCTCAGTTTCCCAGTCAAGACGCTTGATAAATCCAAAAGCTGTAGTGATTTTGGCTTAAAAATAGTTATTCTGAGATAAAGTATTCTAAAATAAATTACCTATACTCCTCCAAAAGGCCACAGGGGAGCTGTTTTTATTGCCTACTTAATTTCTATACAGTAGACAAAATTTGGAGACTGATGGAGATACATACACACACATACACACACACACACATTTTACATTTAATCGTACATAGAATTATTTATTTGCCTCAAATCACAGTCTGCTGAATGCTATTAATAAGTCCTATTCAGCTTGGTTGCGCGTGCCCATTCTTTTCTTCACCAACCAAAGTCACTTATGGGCAGAAAAGTAAGGGGAGTGGTAACAGCAGCAGGCAAGCTCAGCACCTCTGGCGGGGAAAGGATTGAGAAAGGACCAGGGAGAGAGCAGAAATGAGAGCAAAAAGGGAAAAACAGCAGTGTAAACATAAGATTAGTTGGTTTCAAGGGTGGGGGGCAGAATCTGCCTAGAAAAAAAATAAAAAGAAATACAAGTGTGTGAATGAAAAAAAACAATAGTAGGGGAAAATGAGAGGGTGCAGGGAAACACTCTAGAAAAGATGGGCACCAGGGGACATAAGTAGTAGCTTTGCTGTTCTTTGTGTGGTTTGGAACTGTAAAAGTCTGTCCTAAGGTAGAGAATTTTTTCCTTTGCATCTTTAACATTAGCATCCTAACATTTCTAGATAAATGCCAACAAACTAAATGTCCGAAACCTAAGTTTCGTTGGTTTCAGGAAATCGCTTTAGAGAGAGGAATGTATGTCGTTATACACAAAACTTCCTGGAATGCTTACCTAAGTAAAGAATGGTGTATACATTTGATGGGAAATTCTGTAGCTATTAAAAATGATTTTGAAGAATATTTAATAATTTGGGGGAAATGCCATAATACAATGTAAAGTGAGATAAGGCAGATGAGACAGAGGCAATGCAATGCACTGGCCATAATTTCCTCTTTCTGGGCATACAAGGAGACTATATTTCCAAGGGTAGGTCAGGATCATGTGATTGGATTTCTCATCAATGAGAATTTGAGCAAAAATGATATGTCACATTTGAGTCTTAGGCAGAAAAGAACCATTGCAAGTTTGCCCAGCTGACTCTCCTTAAACATGGTCAGAAGCACTGTACTTCAAACATGGTGATCTCTAACTCTATTGGAGGAAAACTGACCAGGAGAACTGCCTGACCTGCAAGGACTGTGCTAAACACAATAAACCTTTGTTGTGTTAAGCCATTAAGATTAGGTTTAGTAGTCAGGATGATGAATATGCTAGGATACCAAACTACATATATGAAGAGCCTAAGTATGTACCAAAACATATGTATGTATGCATTGTGTTTATGTGCTTAGATATACACACAGGTAACTGAAAGAGTACATACCAAAATGTCAGGGTTTTCTATTATAAAACATATTAAAATTCTCTATTCATTATGAAATTTTTCTAATTTTATTACAACAAGCAAGCATTACTTTGCTAATCAGGAATATACAATAAACATTGAGGGAAATTGAAAATGTGTCATTCTCTCCAAAAGTACTAGGAAATTTTCCTGAAGGATACAACCTTAACATCCAGACTTGCCACCTGGGGAGAAAATCCAGCCACTCCATCCATTCATTTCAAATTCACATAGTTGAACACACTTAGAAACTGGATCCTGCCTCTCAACAGGTCAGCCTAACCTGCTACACGCTGAGTGCTTTTGTTAACTGCAGGCCCCTGGAGCCTTTTCTCATAAATTCTAAGAAACATATGACTAGGCGGCTCTCAACAGCTGCTCTATTTTCATCTGCACCCTGTGATTTGACATCCAAGCAGGCGCATTACATATTGTACCCTTCAGCCTTCCCCTTTGTTGCTTTTCAATAGAACCAGCTTTGCTTTACATTTGGGACAGGGGGTTATTTTACCATGGTCTGAAGATACTAATTGCCGCCCTCTTTGCTTTTTGTGTGGTAGAGAAAGAAAAAGACATGCTAGATCTGCCCCTTCTAACAGAGAAGCCTGAGGTTATGTTAACTTAGGATGCCCCACTGGGCATAAGAAGACCTTTATGCACCATTTAAAACAACAACAACAATAAACAGATGTGTTAGCCTTATCTTGCATTTGGTTGGGAAAAATCCACTGTATACAGTGAGCCTACTTCACATTCTCACTAGTTTGCGGATCGTCTCTGGATAACTACTCTGGGAGAATTTAACTAAACATTTGGAGGACCAACTCCCCACCAAAAAATATTGCTCCCCAAATAATGACACATTGATTTAAGCAATGTTATGAGAAATCTCACTTAGAGAATAGATTTGCACAACATTTAAAGAAAAAGACTGATATTTTGATTTGCGAACACTAGTAACACATGAGAAATCTCTTCCAAGAGACATTCCTGACCACGCAATTTAAAGTAGCCATACATTCACACTCTAGGCCAGCACAATTTTAAATCTCTGCATAGGCCTTACTATGGTCTGACATCGCTTACGTTTATTGCTTTACTTCCCGCCTCCTGCTCCCTGCTATATGCAAGCAGGGGCCTTGTGCATCTTATCCACTGCTGCAAATCTAGAGCAATGCCCAGCACTTAGCAGGTGCTTGTTAAATACTGGTTGTGGAAGAGCAGAGACAGAAAACTACAGAGTATTCAGGTACAGATATATTCTAGTAACATCTAAAATCTTCCTTTAGTAGGTTGTCTTCGATCTGCTACTTCATGTGAAATATATATCTGCGCCAGGAATAGGAAGTGGAAAGAAAGCCACAGTTTTTAATAGGCTAATTTAATCATGACTAAGGAGCAACCTCCTTAGGCCAGCCTGCCTCCTGAGACCTCTTACTCTCAGCAAGGTTGCTAGATATCAGAACTTATACTCTCCAGACATTTTTAACTTGTCTATTCAGCATCAGCACTCTCTTCTGAGAAACTCAGAAAACTCTTACTTACTTATGTGATCACCTCCTAAGAGGTGGCTGATTCATAGAAATTAGACACAGTCTGTGCTTATCACATTCCAAATGGCTTCATACTGTCTTTGGCTTTGAGGTCTTGCTTCCTTTTCCCCCTCACAGTTCTAGCTCAGCTTGTACCTCCTGGCACATACTGGGGCAAGGCAATTCTCTCTGCCTTGCTAAACCATACTAGAGCCTCTCCAAGGTTTATTACAAGAAAGTGCAACCAGCTCCGACTCTGTGGGATCCTTCTTCTGGGGGCTCTAACACCTCACCTTTGCTTTCCTTTCAAAGCAGAGGTCCAAGGGTGGACTCAGAGCCTTCCCTTAGTTCTCCCTTAGCATTTAATAGATACAGAACAGCATAGGGATGATTGTCTACACTGGAATCCCAGACTTGGTTTTCAGTCCTGGTATTCTACTTACTAGCTGTATATCTTCAAGCGAGCTCTTTAACCTCCCTAAAGATTCTCTCATCTCTAACATAGGGACAATAACTGTACCTATCTCACATGGTTGAGATGATGATTAAGTGCTACAATAAATAAAAGTGCAACCTGAGAAAGCATTAAGAACTCAGCAAATGCTAACAATAACAAGGTCCTACATGATCTGGCCCATGACCTTTGTGATCTCATCTGCTACTCCTTACTCCTAACTCCAGCTACCCTGGCCTCCTTTCTGTTGCCCCACACACCATGCCTGTTCATGGTTTAGAGTCTTTGCACTGGCTGTTTTCTCTGGCTAGGATGCTTTCCTTAAAATGTCTGCATGGCCAACTCCCGCACTTCCTAGAGCTCTCTGCTCAAATCTTCTCAATGAGCTTTTTCTGACCAAATTACTCAATACCACAACCTGCCTGCTGGCTCTCCCCAGCCCCTGTATTGTTTGTCTCTCCATGCACTGCCACCCTATAAGCTCCATGAAGACAGGGGTGTTCATTCCATTCACTGATATAATCCAAGTTCCAAAACAAAAGTCTCACATGAGAAGTACAGAACTTTGCTCCCAGAGTATCCAGACACCGTTTTACTCTATCCACTCTTTCAGATATCCACAAATAATAGTTATCACCACTTTTCAGTCCTTGCTTGGGTTCCCTGCTTTCTAACTTTCAGCCCATCTGCATATGAAATATGCCATTTTAAAAACAGATAACACATACGCATAGTTCAAAAGTCAAAAGGTAAGTGAAGACATATAGTTAAAAGACCCTCTTCCTCTTATTTCTATCTTCCAACCTCCCAGGTCTTCTGCCCAAAGGCAACCAGTGTTACCTGTATCTCCTGTATCTTTCCATGTATGCATAAGGAGATTCTACGCATACATAAGGATATATGGATACACTCTTTTTTTTACACAAGTGACAGCATATTTGACATATTGTTTTACGCCTTGCTTTATTTTATTTAATACTATATTTTGAAATCCTTCTATATCAATTCATAAACATTTTTCTTATTCTTTTTAATGACTGTATAATACTCTGATTTTTGTACATTCTTTATTGAAGACAATCAATGTTTTGATTTAACAAGGATATTACAATAAATCTTTTTACAAAGTCATTTTGAATCAATATGGAATAATTATCCCAAAGTAGAATTGCTGAGTTAAGGACTATGTGAATTTAAAATGTTTACGGATCTTGCCAAACTGTATTCCGAAATGGTTGTGCCAGTTTACACTCTCACCAACAACATACTGAGGTCTTCTTTCCCTACATCCTCTTATCAAACATTCAGACTTTCATCAATCAGATTAACTGCAAAATAACATCTCATGATAGTTTTAATTTGCATTTTTCTTGTTATGAGTGAATTTGAGCATCTTTTCATATAAGACACATTTTTTCCTGTGGACTAGCTATCCAAATATTTGCTCATTTATCTATTAGATTTTCTTTTTCTTGATGATTTATAGGAGCTCTTTATATTTTAAGAAAATTAAGCTTGTGTCTGTGATGTAAGTTACAAGCATTTTTCCAGTTTTGATGGAAAATACATTTTTTTCCAGTAAATACTTTGTTTTTACTTTTACATGATCAAATCTATCAATTTTTTCTTTTATAATCTCTTAGTTTTGTAACCTGATTCTCTATTCTGAGAATATTACAAAACGTGAGTCATACCACCTTAACACCCCCATTAATGAGCAAATCTTCGTTGGACACTTCATTACCCAGGGGAACAAGTACAAGAAAGAGATATTTCCAGCTTGCAGATTACCCCAGGCTTTTTCCCTTTATTCTGGTTTCTTTTGGGGAAGGCACACCTTTACTCCAAGCAAAGGACCTCAGAAATGACCTCGTTCTTCAGGTAAGACTGCTCTCTGTACACTGGTAGTAGCTTAATAAAGCTACATTATAAATACCGATGAACAAGTCCTATAGCATAAGACCATCCTGACTGTATCATAAGTGAATGTTAACAGTCTAAATCTTAACACACAGTACTCAGAGGCCTGTTCCCTCCTAACACCTCTGAGTCTACATGGGCAATTCCACTATCTAAAGAGAAAACAATAGGGTGATCATCAGGCTATGATCACAGTTTAAGGAAATACTTTCAAGGCCCACTAAAATGAGTCACTGAGTCTTCCGTATTTTGAGAGATCTGGGGCCTTGGCTGGCCTCAAGAATAATTATGCTACTGTGCTTACCACTCTTTTAGTTCTTCTCAATGTCCACTTCAAATCCAGGCCCTGGAAGAAGAGGTTGCTCCCAGAGACCTCTCACCCCAATATTATATCTTTCTTCCAATAGTTGGAATTCAGCATCTAGAATGTAGCAAAGAGACATACACTTTGCAGAAGGAAAACTTCTTAAATGTTACCCGAGGTAATGCTTACTTGAGGGCTACATCTCTAGTTCAATACCTCAAAGACCAGTTTCAGATGTCAAAGGAAGTCCAGTAGAACTGTAATATGAATAACAGCCTCTTGCTCCTTACAACTATAAACATATATCAACATATGTCAGATATACATGATATAATATAAATTGTACATATCAACAAACTGAATGACACGTATTATTTTCCCCAGCTACCTTAGATGGCAAAAAGACACATACCTTAGCTTCAAAAAGAAAGATAATTATAGTAGCAGCTAACTCATATTGAGCACATTATGTGCCTTATCTAACCCTCAGAACAATTTTATACGATATTCTCACTACCTCATTTTTTTTAATAGCTAGGAAAACTGAGGAATAAAGAGGTTGAGTAATTTGCCCAAGTTTACAGAGCTTCTGTGATCCATAGCTGGGATCTGAACCCAAGGAGTTTGACTCCAAGGCTGAGGCTCTTAACCATTACACAGTACCCACCCACCTGGGCTGGGCAGATTGCCACTAGTGGGTGTGAGTTGGGAGAAAAAGCACATGTATATATGAGAAAGAAGCAATGCACTCAAGCATATGTACTGAACATTTGATGAACTGGTAATTGGCAAAGCAGTAGGAAAGCTGGTAACAAAGAGATGGCCGTTGTGGATACCAGTGAACCATTGAAGTCAAATGTCTGACTTTTAATAATTTGCTGGAAATTCCTGCTCTTTGTTTACTAAATGCCAGCAAAACTTGTCTGACTTCAAGTACCTTAAATAATTCCTCAATTTAGGTGCTTAAATATGTTAATAGAAAACGTCTTAAGTAAACGTGATTTTTAATGAGATCAAAACTGCTTAAGGATCATTTTAGGCACTAACAAAGTTGTCCACATCTAGGTAGCAAACCACTTGCTTTGATTGCTAAAATAAAGATACTGTCAAGTCTTCCTACTTCAATCCCAGTTCTAGAGCTGGGGCAGAGTGTGGGTGGGGGCTTTTAACTAAAGCTGAAATGCCAAACTGGGGGAAAAAAAAAACGACAACTTTGATTCCATTATATTAATATTTCCTTGCAAATTTCATAACCAATACCTGAAAATAAGCAGGACTAAAAGCTAAGCAGCTTTCATTATAAAAGCCTGGGTTTAATTAGGTTTGACATTTTTAAAGTATTTTAGGTTTATCAAGCACTTTAAGGTGCATTGGGCCCAGGTCGCAGAGATATTAGAAAATAGAAATTAAGTCTAAAGATCCTTCACAGGGAAAATAAAAAGCCCTTAACTTGGACCATATCATTCAGATCACAAATATTGCACCTAAATGGCCTCCAGGCTTGCCCCCTCCAATTCATTTTCTACACATCAGTCACAGTAATCATTAAAACAAAAGACAGATCACCTTTCTCACTTGGCCAAGCCTCTTCAATGGCTTCAGGTAAAGTCTAAACATTTAATATAGTCTGCATGATCTTGCTGTTAAAGGAGAATAGCATGGTGATTATGGAGCAAGGCACTAGGCTGCCTACATTTGAATCTTAGTTCTGCCATTTACTGTTTGCGTGACATTGGGCAAATTACTTTTCCTCTCTTTACCTCAGTTTTCTTATCTGTAAAATGGGGACAAAAATCAAATCATCTCAGAGTGTTGTTTGAAGGTTAAATGAGTATAATATACATAAAAAGCATAAGACAGTATCTTGTACACAATAAAGTTTATACAAATATTAGCTATTATTTCCCCTACTTCTCGTCCCTTCCCCTCAATTCTGTATTCCAGCCATTCTCTATCAGGTAGGCCCTAGAATGTCCCAGGAATGATTCCAGACCCTCCTATATCCTGTTCTCAACTTGGAATGCTCTTGCCCAATGCCCCTCTTTCTTCTTCCCACCCACATCATTTTATCTTAGCTTAACCACCACTTGCTTTGGAGCCATTCTAGTCCAGGCCAGTTGCTCCTACTATGGGCTCCCATGACACCCAGGTAGGGCTGCTGGATTTAGGAGGCCCAGTTAAATCTGAATGTCAGATAAACAACAAATAATCTTTTAATATAAATATGCCCTATGCAATACTTGGATTTCAAATAATTTTTAGTATAAATATGTCCCATGCAATATTTGAGACATACAGTAAAAATTTGTTGTCAATATATGAATTTAACTGAGTGTCCTGTATTTTATCTGTCAACCCTACACCCAGGAGATGCTCTATCATAATCCTTACCACACTTTAATAATTTAAAAAATGTGACAAGTGGTTCTGTTTCCCCCTCTAGAGTGTCAGCTCGGTGAAGGCAGGGCCCATGCAGCCTTGCTCACTATTTTAGACCGGGCATGGCAGGCATATACTTCAGAGGTATTGCAGGTTCGGTTCCACATCATTGAAATAAAGTAATTATTGCAACAAAGAGAGTTGTAACCTTTTTGCTGGTTAAAAGTCTTGCCTTCAATTTGTAAAAACGAAACATCTGTGAAGCACAATAAAGCAAAATGCAATAAAACTAGATATGCCTGTGCCGAGGAATAGATCCAGCAGGCCAAAGATCAGGCACCCCCTGCTGGGAGTTAACGCTAACCACAGGCAAACTCTCTGGGAGGGCAAAGCATTTTCAACAAGGTACCACTAGCCTCAGGTCCACAAGTGGATAAAAATGATGGTACTGCTTTTTAGAATATCTCCAGTGGGATAATATCATTGATTTCCCAATGATAGCTTTAAGGTTGCCACACTATTTTATATTCAAAAAGGACTTTGGGGTTTTCATACCTTTTTCACTTGACTCTCAAGGCAAGTATTAATATCTACATTTAATAGATATGGAAACGGAGGCCCAGAGGAGGTTAGCGGCTTGCCCAAGATGACCAATAAATGCGAATGACAATTTTGACCCTAGGAATTGATTTTTTGCTCTTTCCACTGTATCAGATGACCATCTGGGCTGCTTGAAAATCTGAATTCCTGGGTTCTTCCTCCTCATCTAAACGACTTCTCAAGGAAGAAGTCTAATATCTGGCCCCTCTGCACAGATTTAATTGCTCTGCCACAGTGGTTGCCCAGCAATAGCCTGACAGGAGACAGGGAAGCCTGGCATCTGTATTTTGAAATACAGGTGATTCTTAGATAATCTCTCATGTTACAAATGACACTATTTAGGTCTGGAAATTAAAGACTGCTCAGAGTTAGAGGGAAATACAAGTAATAATGACCAGAACTCGATATTGGTCCTTTTTCTTTTTCCTGCATCCCTAGAAAGACAGCACCCCAAATCCCACTAAATTTCTGGGGAACAAAGATTTACACTTTGACTACATACATTTGGCAGCTTTCTTCTGGAATGAGGTGAGAATGGCTGAACCTGCTCTTGGTATAGCATCTAGTAATTTCACTCCTTGGAGAGCCTCTGGAAAGTTTGTCACGTCTAGGGTATGTGGACTTTCTGCCACTGGGAATGCTTATAAGGCTCACTAGATGCTACTTGTGCCCCCAGTGCCCTTTCTACTGAAGGGTCTGAGACCCTCAGAAAGATCGCTCAGGTAGGAGGAAGACTCCAGCTCCTACCAGGAAAGGAGGCTAGGAATTAAACCAGCAACGGAGAGGAAACTGCCATGCTCAGTACAGTCTTCTCCTTCCTGGACATCCCACCGCCACCTTCCACCCCTGCAGCTTTACTTTTATGAGCTTCTGCAGGAAGCGAAACTTCCTCTAGGAAACTTCCACTCTGAGGAGCGGAAACTGGAAGCAGGGAATAACCAAGAAAGGCTGGACCGCAGGGGACAAAAGGTCAGTAGCTAATGACCTAAAACAGAACTGGCTGTGAGCAATTCGATAAAGCGAGAAATGCAACCCGCCAACAATGTTAGGTTCTTAAACGGCGCCAGCTTACTTGGTTTGGAGTAGCAAGCATGGAATCAGTATTACAGGACCGTAGTTGGAGGCTCTTTGGGCAGCATCCTGTTTTGTTTTGTTGTTTTGAGCACGAATGTCTGTCTAGCTGGGTAGCCTAGCTGCTAGATACACAGCAGCGCAGAGTAACCTTCGAGGGCTTTGCTCTCAGAGACCAGCGGAAGAAGGGACACCAGCTACTAGGGTCCTTCCTAAAACAAAAATCACAAACGCAGTTGAATTAAGATTATTGCTTGTATGAGTCACTGAAGTAAATTTCTCCTGTGCTGACCGAATGCTAGCTGGAGCTTTCGTTTGGAGCTCGGAAATTACCGACTTGGATAAGAGCCAGCATGGAAGGTGGTCGCATGCCTGGCCCAGGACCAGGAGAGGCCCCATACCTTGGAGCGTTGGAGCCCCACAGCTGGATCCTGGGCTCACCTGGCCTCGCCGTCCTTGCCCAACCTCCACTCCCACTCCCACCCTACCTCAGTGGGAGCTCGCAGCAGCCGCAGCAACGCCGGCTCGGTTGCCCGGGTAACACGGGACGCGCGCGGGGCTGGCGGAACAGGGCGGGCGCACCTCGGCCTCTGTAGCTCTTCCTCCTCCGCCCGCCCCCTCCCCCGCCCTTGCAGACAGCGGAGCCTAAGAGCAGTCAGCAGCTCGCTCTGGAGCGGTTGTTTAGCCGGGAAAGCGCGGCTCTCGTGCCGCTCGGGACTCAGCCAGTGAGAGGCCGGGGGTGTGGTAGAGGGAAGGCGCAGGCCAGTACTTAGGGCCTCGCCACCCATCAGTCTTGGCATCCTTCGCACCCTCGCACGCGCGTCCAGCCCACTGCAGCCGGGGATTATTGGGCGGCCTCCTGGCCGCATCATGGTGACCCCCTGCCCCACCAGCCCGGTTAGCCCCGCCGCCCAGGCTGGAAGGCGGAACAACGACCAGAACCTTCGTGCCCCGGTAAAGAAGAGCAGGCGTCCACGCCTCCGGAGGAAGCAGCCACTGCAGCCGCTGAACGCGTGCCCGCTCCCGGGAGACTCCGGTGTTTGCGACCTGTTCGAGTCCCCCAGCTCCAGCTCGGAAGGTGCAGACAGTCCCGCGGCAACCGCAGTGCGAGGCTGCAGCCCCTTACCCGGCCCTGTCCAGCAGTCGGTGCAGCTAGATCTACAGACCTTCCGCGATTACGGTCAGAGCTGCTACGCCTTCCGCAAGGCGCGGGAGAGCCACTTCCACCCGCAGGAGTCGCTGGCGCGGCAGCCGCAAGTGAGGCGCTGATAGAACTACCTCCCACCGCCGCTCCTCTTCCTCTCCCGGGCTCTCTCCTTTTCTGCTTTGTCTGCTCGCCGCAGCGCCCCGGCCCGCGCCAGCCCAGTGCCTGCCCTCGGTCCAAGAGGGAAGGGCCTTTGGAGGACCGGGCTAACGGCCTCATTTTACAGATGAAGGAAAGTGGGGCCTAGACGGCTTAAGTGACCTATCTAAAGTCTCTAAACTGGTTAGTGGGAACACAGTAGAACGCGAGGAGTTAAGACAGTTTCTAGGTTGGAGTTCGGATCCCCACCAACCCTAGGCAAGGTATTTAACAATCCTGAGCTTGTTTCTTCATCTGCAAAGTGGGGAGCCCCACACACTGAATTGCTGAGAGGATTACACGAGGTAATGTGTATACGCGCTCCGCACAGCGCCAGGCACGAATCCAGGCGTCCCGGCGCCCAGCCTGGCCAGTGCTCTACAGCAGCGTTGCCCGCGTGTTCCCCAGTTTACAGAGCATTTAGCCTTTTCCTCTTCTTCCTGTCTCCCTCCGGGGAAGCTCCCTGGGACTTTTTGGCCCGCTCTGCCGCGGCCCCTCTCCACTCTAGGCTCAGCCGGCCGCCTCCCTCCTCCCTCCCGGCAGGTAACGGCGGAATCCCGCTGTAAGCTGCTCAGCTGGTTGATACCCGTGCACCACCAGTTTGGCCTCTCCTTTGAGTCGCTGTGCCTGACGGTGAACATTCTGGACCGCTTCCTAACCACCACGCCTGTGGCTGCAGACTGTTTCCAGCTGCTTGGGGTCACGTCCCTGCTCATCGCTTGCAAACAGGTACCTCCCCCCGGGATCTGGGGGCGAGCCACACTCCTGGCCACTCTGGCCACCTGACTCTCCAGTGCACACGATTTAGTGTCGAGTTCCCTGAACTCATTTTGGCAGACATTTGCAAACTTATACACCCCACACACAGCCTTTAACTTCACCCCCGCTCCCTTACACACACAAACTAACCATCCTTTCACTCAGTCCTCAAAGAAATAGGTTGGCTAGTTCCAAAAGTCAGCCTCAACAGCTCTTTGTAGCGCTGCTATTCTAGTCTGGGATGGGAGGATTTCTCGAAACTTTTTTTTTTGGCCGGACAATAGTTAGAGCAGCTGCGCTGGAAGTACACCCTAGGTGATTTAGGTGGAAGTAATAGAGCGGAGAAGCCCCAACTATCTCGCTGTATGAGTTGGGGGAAGTCCCGGTTTTCTCCTGGGTTTGAGATTGGGGTGGGCCTTGGATCCTGAATGCCGCGCAGCCGGCGCTTAGCGCCCCTCTGTTACAGGTGGAGGTGCACCCGCCGCGTGTGAAGCAGCTCCTGGCCCTGTGCTGCGGAGCCTTCTCTCGGCAGCAGCTCTGCAACCTCGAGTGCATTGTGCTGCACAAACTGCACTTCAGCTTGGGCGCTCCAACCATCAGCTTCTTCTTGGAGCATTTCACGCACGCGCGCGTGGAGGTCGGGCAGGCCGAAGTCTCCCAAGCCCTGGAGGCCCAAGCTCTGGCGCGAGGGGTGGCGGAGCTGAGCCTGGCCGACTACGCCTTCACCAGCTACCCCCCCTCCCTGTTGGCCATCTGTTGCCTGGTGCTGGCTGACCGTCTGTTGCAGCTCCCTCATCCCGTGGACTTGCGCCTGGGAGGGCACACCGAGGCGGCGCTGCAGGACTGCCTGAGCAAGCTGCAGCTACTAGTGGCCATAAATGGAACCTCCCTGACTCACATGATACCGCACCAGATCTGTGAGAAATGCAGCCTCTCCCAGAGCTTGAAATAAAGGAGACCAAGGGTCCCCTAGCCAAGGGGCTGAACCTCTCCCATTGCTTTGAGAGAATGCAATGCTAACCCACAAAGAGGGTTTCAGGGCTCCCACTTGGTCGCCAGGTCATCTTGTGGATTGTAAATAGTGTACAATAGTAGTAGCGTCTAGTCATTTATTTATTTTTCTGAGAGCACATGAGAGGGCAGAGTCTTTCCCCAATAAACAGGCTGTTTGTTGTGGTTTGTCCGAATGCTCCTAATCTTTGCAGGGGATGGTGAAGGCAGGCCAGAAATCCAGGAGTCAGCAATAATGGATGGATCCTCCCTCCCTCCGGGTCTACTCTATACTTGGCATTTGTGTGTAATTACACCAGATCGGGCAACAGCCGAATGGCCTCTGTTCCAGTTACAAGGCGAGTCAGGGTTGCTTGTAGGCCTATATGTGACCCACCTGTCAGGAGTCTGAGGACTGCACACTTCGAGAGGTCCAAAGGGTGTGGTGGGGTGGGAAGCCGAATGGAACCCACAGCAGTCTATGCAGTCTAGAGGGGTCAAGGTGTACACCCTGATGCCAGTGATGTGTGGCCAGTAGGATTTGGGCACTGCACAGGCCCACTAGCAGAGAGTGAAGCAAGAACTACCCTCGATAACGAACTGATGCCGGAAATTAAGGCTTCGCAGACAATTATGGCCATTACAAACTGAGTCATTTACCCTGCAATTTCATGGTTCAATATATACCTGTTACCTGTGAGCCCAGGGCAACTATGGCAGAATAGTAATCATGGCTATCATTGAGTGCTTAGTGTACCAGGCACTATGCTCAGAATTCCTTATTTCAATCTAACAATTTTATGAGGCAGTGTCTATTATCCATTTTTCAAAGAAGGACACTGGGTCACAGAGGTTAAAGGACAGTGGAGCAGCCAGGATTTGAAGCCAGGTGATCTGAGTCCAGTCCTACCTTTAGCCACAGTGCTCAAATTTCCCCACTTAACAGCTTTCTGGAAATGCTCAGAAACTCTCTCCTGGAGATTGGTGTGGCTGTACCCATCCCTAACACCGGGCTGTTGTGAAGCCTAAATGAGATTGTTGTGAGGTAGTATAAAGGAGTGATTAAACAAATGGGCTCTGGAGTCAATTTGCTAGGTGATATTAAGCAAGTTTCATGTCTATGTCTAAGTCACTTTTGTAAAAATGGGAATAACAGTAGCACTTATCTGGTGAGGCTGAGGTATGGATTTATAAGATGTTCCATGCAAATCCCCCAGCACAGGGCCTGGCACATAGCAAGTCTTCAAGAAGGCTGGTGGCAGCCTGCACAACGAAGGGGAGTGGTGGGGGGAAAAAACTTGGAGAAAGAAACAGAAAGCAAACATAAGAAAATGTTCATTTAATAAGTGGAAGTAAAATTACTGTTGTTTGTGTTGTACTGCATTTTTTTTTTCAGATTTTCTGTATGGTTGGAAAAACATTAAGTTTTGAAAGAAAAAGTCATGTTCTATTGCATTTAGAATAAATCTAAATGTATGACGAATGTGCATAAATAAAAAGCAAAGAAACTGAAAACAAATTTAGAGAATCTTCCTTGCACTTCTGTTCATGTGCATCCTCCAATTACTCTCCAGAGCCAGAAATGCCTTACTCTTCAGGCCACTTCTCTCCTGATATGTTGCTATGACAAGCTCTCTAGAAACTTTCACCTTCTTGGCTCAGGAAGAGGATTTTGGTGATCCCCCAGCTGTCTGAGGAAAAGCTGGTCTGTGATGGTGAAAAGGAGGAGAAAGAAAATCATATTATCTGTCCCAAATTCCAAGAGATCTGCAGCCTTCAGCCTGGCTGGCCAGAATCTGTGTGTGTGTAATGTGTGTGTGTGTGTGTGTGGTGGTATTGTGTGTGTGTGTGTGTGTGTGGGGTGGGAGAAATTGAGGAAGTTCGGCACTTTTGCAAAAGAGTGACTTTGGGACAAACTGTCTTCACCAGCATTTATTCTATCACTCAGCCAAGATTGATATGAGTGATTTGGTTCCAGAATCATCCAGACTAGGAGTCATATAATCGTGCTCTCCAGACACATAATCTATTACATATTTTTATGTACATGCCCATATTTTTCTATCCCCATTTGTAACTCATTGATGAAAAATGGGCTTGTTCTGGAAAATCGGTGATAGTCTCCAAGTGTAGAGATTTCTCCAAATTTTAGCCAAGCGTGCCCGTATTCTTTTTACAGACTGGAACGTCAGTAAGGATAGCGGTGGAGGATGGACTGGCTAGTGGCTAGGCTACTCAGAGAGCCGGAGACAGAGCCTGGCAGTGGGAGGCTGGAGATACAGCTTAAAAGGTTTCTTAAGACAACAACGACATTAATTTATCCACACCAACTACCAGTCACATAATCTGTCTTCACAGCAATGCCTGATAGGCACTCTGACCTGAAAGCCAGAGCTCCTCACTGTCAGCAATATCACACCAACTCTAGCTGACTGGCCTTATGCAGCTGGGTTCCCACATTTACAGATGGATCAGAGTCTCTATTCTAGCTCTGCCACTGAGTTACTCTCCATCACTTTTAAGGGTATCTTTATTAATCTAGATAACAGGTACAAATAAAAAAGGATAATGACATTTTAAAAGAGGATCTTTCATCACTACTGCTAGGTATAAGGGAAAAACAAGGTGCCCAATAGGAGGTAACAAAGATTCCAACTTCAGATTGCTTGAATTGGGCAGATATGAGTGGTCCTGAGAGAGGCCTCCTCACCCAAGGATTTGGAGATGCCCCTTCCTGGGAGAAGCTTTGGGCTTGGGAAGGCCAGCCAATATTGCTGCAGAGAAAGCGAGGTCTGGGGGAAGGGGGTGGGGAGAATAAAGACCGGGGCTATAGGGGATTTGGGACTGTCCACTATGACATTTTCAGAAACTAGAGGACAGTATGTAGATGTCACTTTTTCTTAATTGATCCTCTTTTAAAAGCTGTGCTCCGATGCCGCGGCCAGGGAAGATGAAGGGCTACAGGGGTACAGGGCGGGGCTCTAGGCCAAGAGAGACCAATTGGAAGTCAATGAGTTAAAATCGGGGTGCTTCCCTTTGGAGCCTTGAGGGAAGGGGCTTCTGTGATCTGGGGGCTGTTCTGGCGAGTTCTCGCTGGAATTCTACATCTGCACCAAATCCTACAGGGCTGGGCAAATGCTCCTGGAGTCTGACTGGCCAGTGTCGCTCCGCGTTTATTTCGTGCTTTCTGGCTGGGATGGGAAGGAAATGAAATAAGATTCCTTAACGTTGCAATCCCCGCTGTCCATAAACAAGAAGTGGGTACTCAGTGTTAGGGACCGGTAGGGCTCGTCCGCCCCTCCTTTCCCTCCCTTACTTTGGCGCGGCCGGGAGGCGGCGGCGCCAACGCTCGCCGAAAGGGCGCTCGCGGGCCCGGGACCCGCGCTCGCGGCTCCCGGGGGAAGCAGCGTTGCCAGGTTGGGTTTAACGCCTCCTCCTGAGCGCAGATTGTCCGGGGCTGAAGGCGCCACCTCTGGCGCTCAGGCGCGAGCCGCCCCTCCCACGTCGCGGTCCTCCCTCTCTACTCGGCCCTCCCCTCGCACCTCCACAGTCGCCCTTGTACTCCGCCCCGGCCACGCGCCTTCTTGGACCTCGGGACAGCTTCTGAGCCTGCAGGCGTCCGGCGGAGCGCAGGGTGTGGGTCGCCATCCCAGCCCCGGCCACCGCCTCCGAGCAGTCGGCGCGGGCCTCCTAGGCTTTAGTCCACGGGAGGCAGGATGCAGGCGTGCGGGGGCGCTGCGGCAGGACGCCGGGCCTTCGACAGCATCTGCCCCAACAGGATGGTGGAGCTGCGGGGTCGGCCCTTCGGCAAGCCCGGGAAGCTGGAGAGGAAGGTGGGACTGCGGGCCGGGGCCGGGAGGGGTCCGCAACCTCTGCGCCCCGAGGGCTGACCCGCACTCACCGTTTCTGTGCCCGGCTAGTTCGGCCCTCCGCGGAAGTTCTTTTGCGGTTGCAGCGGCGGCAGCCGGGTGTCGGTGTACGAGGATCCCCAGGACGCGGAGCCCGCTACGCTGCCTGGTGAGCATGGTGGCCCCCGCACGGCCCTTCAGGTTTCCTGCGCTGGGTGGGTGGGGAGCGCGCGGCTTGGAAGAGCTGCTTTTCCCCGGGTTCCTACGTCCTGGCGGAGATGCCAGCGGCGAGCCCTTGCGGGAAGGCTCAGGGTCCGCCCGGTGCGTGTCTTCGGTTCTCCCCGCGCAGCCCTCACCACCATAGACCTGCAGGACCTCGCAGACTGCTCGTTACTCGGGTCCGACGCGCCGCCTAGTGGTGACTCTGTCGCCTCGCAGGTACCTCCCTTCCTCTTGGAGCCTCTCGGCCTCTGACAGCACAAACTCCGACTCCGGAGTCATGGGTTCCTTTTTGCAACGGCTTGTCTCAGGTGGGGAGCGCAGGCACTTCTGGCTAGTTGATAGATTAGTCGTGCCAGAATCAGCCTAGAGGATCAGAGCTTCCTCCTCCCTCCTAGTATGTTACGACGGCCGCATTCTCAGAGCTGTTCTGACCAACTCAGGACGGGGGGGATCACCTGGAGGGCTCCCCTGCCATACCAGTCTCCCGTTCTTCTCATCATCTCTTCCCTGGAGCGTCGACAAAGCAATGTGGAGATTGCTCACTGAGGGACCAGGCGGGTAGGTGGGAGCAAAGTTGCGCGTTGGGCATTTGATATGTCCTGTCTGTTCCCCTAACGTCCCATTCCCAGACATTCATTAACTATTTTCATTCCCTGGATGTCTAAGGAGTGTGGAGATCAGAGGATAACTTCTGGATCAAGACTAGAAAAGAAGAGAGTTTACATTTGGAGGAAGCAGAAAAAGGGAAAGACTGGAAGAAAACGGACAGAAAACGGTCCTCTTTGAAGAGATGCCCCTTAAGCAGATGGGCACTTTAAAAAAGTTTTTCTCTCCCCCCACAAATGCTCCCATTGCTTACCGTTATGGGGCAAAGAAGCATTTGATTTTTTTCTTTCCCCCACACCTTATCTTCTTATTTCCCACTTCCACCACTAGCCAGAACTGACATTCCCCAGGCAGATGATGGAGCTTCCTAGAACCTGTGTGTGGGAGGCCAGAAGCCTGGCTCATTGATAGAATATGAAGTGCCCAGAAGGACACTTCCTTCATAGGTAGATACAGCCTACAGGAAGAGTGCCAGTTCCAGCTTCCTGACAGCAGATGTTGGGGGATATGAGATCCAATGGGATAGGCCCAGCAAAGAACTCTCTAGAAGATATGACCACCTCCCATAACTGGGGTTGGGGTGGAGCAAAGCTTCCCAGGGCCTCCTCTAAGTGCCTCTTAGAATTGGCATAGAGCCCAGGGGGACTCAGGGTAGGTGGCCACTGAGAGCAGAGATTGTTAAGATAAGAGGAGACAGTCGGCATTGCACTAAAGGGGCCAATCTATTGTTCTTTTTAGATCTGGATGCTCAAATAATGAAAGATAATACCTGAGCACCTATCAGTGGACCCCGGGGGCCTAAATCACTCCCTTACTCCAACATGTTTATTTTGCAAGTAACAAAAACCAAGCAGGCTCTTGCTGAATTTTTGCTTAAGTATATAGAACTTAAATTTGACATCATTTTGTTAGTCATTTTTTGGAGGGGGAGAAATAGTTGCAGTTGGAGAAACACCAGATTTTTATCTAATTGGAAAGGTAGGATTCAAAGTTTTGAGAACAGAGCTCACGCCAGATGGCCCAAGAGGTCCAGGACTTTTCCTAGGAAAGACAGAGCTGGTACAGAGGGAGAGAAACCCCTAGGGGAAAATCCCCTGGGGACACCCCTGGCCAGTCCACACTCTGGTCATATTTCCCAGCCTCCCTCCTGCTGGGGAAGGTGAACAGAGAGAGGAAGTGCTCTAGAAGTGTTCGAGGTCCAGAATGGGCCAAGACCTGAATAGCATAGAAGAAAGCGTTTCCTGGGTCCCAGTTCCCGAGTTAGCTGCCAGTCTCCTCGTGGTAAGAACTTTTCTATAATCTCTCTGAGAGGGAGACTTTTCAGTCCCTGAAAAATGAGTCCCATTTCTGATTCCTTCAACTAGGGCAGAACTTGTGCTTCAAGATTTGTCTGGGGCACTTAGTCCTTCTTTTCTCAACTCCCTTTCCCTTATAGCTTCAGTTCCCAACTGGTGTTAGAGGCCTCCGTGATCAAAGCCCTCCACCCTGAGGAAGACTGATGCTTGTACATTCTTTGAAGTCAGAGTCAGAATAAGTTCCTCTTCCCAGAAATATTTAAATAATAAAGAAGGGCTTTTGGGATAAGAGTATGATTAACACAAAGAAATCAATCAATCAATCAATGATAGTGGAATCAGAAGAACAAATATTTCTGGTGGGCACATTGGATGCATCCCTCACACCTTGAGAGACTCCTTTCCCTTTCCCAGTCTGTCTTCATTGGAAGCCAGGCTTTCCTAAAAGACAGATGAAGCTAGAGGCAATTGGGCATAGAGGAAAGGGGATTGAAATAGGCACCAGCATTCTGCCACTATTTCAGAGCTGGGTGACTTTGGGCAATTCAATTTCTCTGAGCTTCAGATTCTCCATCAGAGGAGACGGAGTCACTTTCTGGGACCTGCCTACTTCCTGTATTGGTGTGAGAATTAACAGAGAGACTCTATATGAAAGAGTTTTGTCAGCTCTAAACATCCACGAATTAAGGGATTAAGAAGGTTCTTGCACCTGCCAGCATTTTACCATCTTCTTCTGCCTCAGGCACCCAGACACATAGCAGGAATCCAGGAGAGTGTCCAGTTCAAGATTTTGGAGGTGCATCGCACTGTATGGGGAAAGTCAACTCCACCTTTTTGAGAAACAGAAGAGCAATAAGGTCCACACTTGCTGTCACATAAGTCCATTGCTCTGTACAGAAGTACTTTGCATAACATCTCTGGCCCCCATGTCATAGCCTACCTTTTCCCTTTTTTGTGGGGATGGGATGGTTTAGCTGTGAGTGAGCCTCGGCGAGATATATGGCTTCAGGTTACTGCTTCGGATGACCCTGAACACTGTCTGGTCTTGGGAAGAAAGACGGAGAGTTCTCACACCACGCTCCCTGATCTTAGAGCGGTGGCTCCTTGGCGAGTCCAAGGTAAGTCGGAGCTGAGGTTCAGCGGGCGCACCGGGAACGTGCCAGAGACAGCTAGCTGGTTGGCCAGTGGCCGGCCATTGAGGCGGCATGCGGACTATGCAGGCTGCCAGAGGACAGGAGCGGTGCCTGGGTGATGAGCATGGAAGCACTGGGCCCCTGTTTCATGTGTCCTGCTCCCCACCATGGTGGTGCAGCCCTGCTGGGTTCCGTGTCTCTTTGACGGGGCTTTGATTTTCAGGGATGAGGCTCGCCTGCAAAAGCAAGCGCGTGCACACCCGCCGCTGAGCCCAGAGGACAACTGTCGGTCTAGGAAGTGTTCCAGACCTGCTGACTGGACACTAAATAGTTTATACCTTTGGTTTATTTCAGAACCATTCCCTGCAAACGACGGCGGACTTTGATCTGCAGGATTTCAGAGACACGGTGGATGATCTCATTGCAGGCAAGTGCAGTCTCTCGGAAGTTAAATAACTGCGGGGGTGACCTCACCCCACCAAATCTGACTAGTTTAGATTTCGTGGTCATGAAGGTGGTAAACTCAGCACCTGTCAATGGCTCGCCAGCAACTCATCAAAAGTTCGAGATCTTCTTCGGTATATAGCCCCCCCAGCCCCGCCCCTTCCTAGTGGAGATGGATCGCTGGATTCGTAGAGCTTTCTCAGTTTGCCCATGTGAGTTCTGGGAGAGGGAGCCCTACTCTGTAATGTAGTGGAGAGAGGTTGAGGGATAGAAGTGTACAGAGCAATGGACTTAGGTGACTTCGGGCAGGTTTGCCCTGGCTACGGTGGAAATTCAGTTCAGATCAAATCAAGAGGCATATATTGAGCACCTGCTGTGTCTGTACGGAATATCAGGAAGGGCCTGGGAATCGTAGAGATTACAGTTTGAGGTGCTTTACTTAAAAAAAAAAAAAAAATCACATAAACCCTACTATATCCGGCGTGGCATTTTGTCCCTGTAGCTAGTTGGGCATGAGTCTGAGGCTGCAAACCCTGCTCCCTCTCTCCCCTAGACTCATCCTCTTTGATGTCGCCTGCCCTGTCTGCCGGAGACTTCCCTTACTCTCCTTGCGACGTATTGCAGTTCGAGCCATGTCTCTCCGCGCCGCTGGACCCACCCGCTCTACAGTCACCGCCTCTGCGCCCTCCGGACGTGCCTCCGTTGGAGCAGTACTGGAAGGAGGTGGCCGACCAGAATCAGAGGGCGTTGGGGGACGCGCTCGTTGAGAATAACCAAGTAGGGACACTGGGCTGTCGGCCAGGAATCCCGGGGCGGGGACAGGGTCTGGAGCTCCGGGCGGAAGTAGAGGTTGTAGGAGCAGGAATGTGCCTCTGTGGACGTCAGCGGCGAGCGGCTCTCATAGGTGCTATTGCTCCAGTGACTCTACCTCAGTTTCTAACTTCACTAAGTGGGAATAATCCTACCCTACCAGATTTTTAATAGGGCCGCCAATATTTATTGAAGGCTTTCTATATGCCTGGTATTGTCCTTATCCATTTACGTTCTCCTACCATTTAATACAATGGTAGGAGAGCTCGACACTCTATTCAACTACCATTTAATACAATGGTAGTTGAGCTCGACACTCTTACTAGCCTCATTTTACAGACAAGGAAAGTGAGATATAGGGAGGTTGAACTTCAGAGGCAGAACCTGGATATGCCTGTCACCAGAGTCAGTACTCTTCACCACCACGCCGCTACACTGAAGATTAATTGAGATACATTTTGTCTAAGTGCTTTGTGAAAAATATAAGTCAAATAAAGAGAATTGATTATTGTTCTCACCAGTGTAAATGACCTTTGGTCCCCAGTTCCTGGTTAGACGTTAGGATCTGGGTTTAATTCATGCAGAGTGTACTGAAGAGACAGAGCACGGTGGCCTACCTCTGAACGTTTGGGTCTTCTCCTGCAGCTACATGTGACGCTGACTCAGAAACAGGAGGAGATCGCTTCGCTCAAGGAGCGGAACGTGCAACTGAAGGAACTTGCCAGTCGAACCCGGCACCTGGCCTCGGTGCTGGATGTAAGTGGGGAGCGGGCGGATGGGACACTGCGGGAAATCGGAAATGTTCCTGTTTAACCCAGACCCTGTTCCTAGAGTTGGGGACCTGGCAGGGGTGGGGAAAGGAGGGGACCACTGTAAGCTCGCGAAGTCACTAGCTGGGGACGCCTAAGTCCGCAGAGTCGCGCGTTGGAAGCGCTCCCAGATATCCTTTGCGCGCCCCGCACGAGGCGAGTCCGGCTGGCCCCAGAGCGGCGTTCCATCTCTATCTTTTGTAGAAGCTGATGATCACGCAGTCTCGGGATTGCGGGGCGGCAGCGGAGCCCTTCCTACTCAAGGCGACTACCAAAAGGAGCCTGGAGGAGTTGTTCAGCGCTGCGGGGCAGGACTGCGCGGAAGTGGACGCTATCCTGAGGGAGATTTCCCAGCGCTGCGATGAAGCGCTACAGAGCCGCGACCCCAAGAGGCTCCGGCTGCAGCCAGAGCCAGTCAATATGGACCGCAGGCCTGGTAACTTGCACGGCGCCTTCCGAGGTCTGCGCACAGACTGCAGCCAGAGCTCGCTGAACCTGAGCCAGAGTGAACTGGAGGAGGGAGGCTCCTTCAGCACCCCCATCCGCAGCCATAGCACCATTCGCACTCTCGCTTTCCCCCAGGGCAATGCCTTCACCATTCGGACAGCCAACGGGGGTTACAAATTTCGCTGGGTTCCCAGTTGAGCTGGGATGTGGTTTCAAAAACATTGCCTTGTATCCTGACTGAAGCACCTGGAGACTAAATGGGAGTAGCTGAACTATTTCCTGAACCCGACTTCTCAGAACTCCCCCTGTAGGGAGAATGCCACCTTGAAACATTATTATTATTATTATTATTATTATTATTATTATTATTTTATTATTTTTTTTTTCAGGAACAAACCTCGATACTGGTGCACGGTAAAGTTCTGGTACAAAATACTATATAGCCTCTCCCCTTTCACAGCGAAACTGAGTGTATGTATGTATGCATGCATGTATATATATGTATGTATAAACACACACATATATCACAGTTAATTTTAAATGTATTTTCAGCAGCTTTAAATGATGTACTTTTAGATCTAGAAGGGACTTGGAAACCACTCAGCTATTTTATAATTATATAATACCCTAGCTTTATAAGAAGGAAAAGGAGGCTCAAAGAGGTTAAGTCATATTCTACAATAAGAAGCATTGGGAACTTCCAGGCACCCTCGTTAGTCACTGAGGGAGTGTAGGCCCAGAAACCAGATCCCTGGGTGAACATGTCAATACATCACTCAACTTTCCCCAGTCCTGGAAGGACACTTAATTTTGTTACTATTGAAAACTTTTATTCTAGCTGCCAGAATAAAAAATTAGGAGAAGTAGCCTGAACACTTGCTTTAGTAGAGAAAAATGCAAATTCTCCAAGACAGTGGGCTATTAACAAAATAGGTGCTAAACACATTTATTTGTAATGATAATTCATATAATTTTGTACGATTTATGGTAAATGTTTATATTAATTATATATATAGTTCTGTCTAAACTAAATTACCACACCAAAAGCAAATTCTGTTAATAAGAAACATGAATTGTTTTAAGAAAATGGCATATCCCACGTAAAAAAGTCTTCATATTTTTGGCCAGAAACCAAGTGTGAAACTCTTGGTAGAAGTAAAACTATCGTTCGAATTCCATGGCCAAAACCGGGGTGTGCATTCGTGTTCCATATTTTTTGGCTTGATCTTCTAAGAAAAACTTAGATGTTATATAGTGCCTTCACTTTGACTTTTCTTCTATTGCCTTTCATGTGGAGTTCCTTTTTCTACTCTGTGAGTAGCATTGGTCATCACTCTGTGAGTGATTTACTCCAGCCTCCACAGTTCTTAACATGAGGGCTTCTTCCTGTGTTTGGGGGTTCAGCGTGGGTAAGTTTCCAACCTTGTTACACCACTTTGCTGGTGCTGCCGTCTGAGTGGAGATATCGGGTAACTGGTGAGCTGGGCAGGGTGGCAGAACCTGCTCCTCCACTTTCTCCTGCACACTGTTATCTGTATTTAAATAGCCATTTAGAAAGAAAGAAAGAAAAAAGTGATAAAATAGACCATGTTTCCTCATATTTTGTCTAACAAATGAACTTAAAAAATACACTGGATGGCTCAGAATTCTTTTTATCAGCTCAAATATAAACAACGTGTTCAAGACTAGAAAAGACAAAAAAAAAAAAGCTCAAAAGCAAAACAAAATGAAAACACCTTGTTTCATGAAACAATCAGCTTGTTAAATTTCTTCTCTACTCCTCGATTAGCTATAATGCATTAGCTTTGACAATTGAAAAGTTTAAAAAAATTATATGTATTTTTTCTATTTGTCTTATGCCTGGATTTTTTTTTTAAATTATAATTCCTATTGACATTCAGATTATAGACCTGTAATTGTTATGTCAGCCATTGGCAACTCTAACTGCTTAAGTATCTTCCATTTCTAGGGGGCAGGGAGGTGCGTGGAGAAGCTCTCCTGTGAACTAATGGCACAAATGACTAACTTTGCATTACTTAGCAGTAGCTGAGTTAAAAAATTAGATTCATTCATTCAACAGATATTTATTAAATGTTACTGAGAATCTCAGTAATGCAGATACTAAGCAAATAGCAAAAAAACAAAACACAAAGACCCTGCCATCATAGATCTCTCTCCTCGGAAGAGATAAATACTAAACAAATATGTAAGTGCTATGAAAAAAATGGAGAAGAATAAGGATAGTGTCTTAGCTTGGGCTGCTATAACAAAATACCATAGAATGGTGGTTTAAACAAGACATTTCTCACGGTTCTGGATGCTGAGAAGTCCAAGTTCAGGGTGCTAGCATGGTCGGGTTGTGATGAGGGCCCTCTTCCCGATTTGCCCTCTACCTTACTGTATCCTCACTTGGCAGGGAGAGAAGGGGCTCTGGTTCTCTTCTCATAGGGGCACTACTAATCCCATTGTGGAGGCTCCTCTCTCATCTAAGCTGCTCAAAGACCCCATCTCCAAATGTCATTACATTGAGGGCTAGGGTTTCCACATATGAATTTGCAGGGGACACAAACATTCAATCCATAGCAGATAGAGAATGATGGGAGCAGGTGGTATATTTACATAGAGTAGTCTGTTCAGGGAAACCCCCTCTGATAAAGTGACATTTGAGAAGAGACCTGAGGAAGCCAGGGAATAAGCTTTATGGATGTCTGAGGGGAGAACATTGGAGGCAGAGGAAACAAGAAGTGCAAAGTGTGTGTGTGTGTGTGTGTGGCAAAGTAGGGTGTTCCTGACTGTTCGAGAATAGCAAGGAGGCTAATGTGGCTAGAGCTGAGTGAATGAGGGGAAAATGAGGACAATGTAGTAGAAAAGATAGTTCCTCTAGACCTTGCAGAGGACTTTGGCTTTATTCTGAGTGAGATGGGAAGCCATCGGAGGTTTTCAGCTGAGGGGTCACATAATCATACTTAAATTTTAAACAGAATATTCTGGTTTATTTGGGAGAAGTGCATGGACAAGCAAGAGTAGAAGCAGAGAAGCCCATGTGAAGATTATTGAAATAAGCTAGAGTAGAAGCAGAGAAGCCCATGTGAAGATTATTGAAATAAGCTAGGTGAGGGATAATTATAATTTGTACCAAGGTGGCTGTGGTAGGCAGAATAATGGCTCCAAAAGGTGTCTATGTTCTAATTTCTGGATTTTTGAGTCTGGAGTTCAGGGGAAAAGTTGAGTGGGAGATACCAGTTTATCTATGGCATTTAAGGCTACTCAAGAGAACTAGATCATCTAGGGAGTGACTGTAGATGGAGAAGTCTGGGGATGAGCTCTGGGCACTCCAATGGTGATAACTTTCTGTTAAGAAAAATTGGTGGATATGTGAAATGCTTATCAGCAAGTATCATTTTCATCTAAAGCGGGTTCAGGTTATAGAAATTGTCCTTCAAGTCAGATTAACTCAATGAAATATATAATTGCTATTTAAAGGAGAACATGGAATGGCATTTGAAAACTGACAGGGACATTAGAGATCATTTAGTTCAACCATCTAATGAAAGCTAAAGAACCCCACACCAGTGCAGGTTTGGGCTCTGCTTTCAGTCCTCCTGTTTAAAAAAAGGGGATGAGATTCTTTCTCGTCTTAAGATGTCTAAAAATTTACTGAATATAATGAGTAGCCTTTTATACATATGTTCTTTCTACTTGTAGACACTTGTCTTGATTTGGATCATTTTATGGAATCTCAGACAAAAATCAAAAGTCAAGGAAAAATTTTCAAGATGTTTCCTGGAAATCAAATCCAAAACAACTTCATAAGTGAAGATAGCATATAGGTTAATCCTAGAAAATCCAAGTACATAAATACAGATTTCTCTGTGAGAAAACAATTCATGTACAGAAAACAAACAGAGAAATAATTATTATGCACAATAAAGATAATATATCAAAAGCAATAATAACTAGTATAATTAACAATGGTAATTTCACAGAGTATTTATTTTGTTTGTTATCAAACCTAGGAGATGAAGAATGGAGAGTAGATGACAGTGTGCATTTGGGGAATTTCCCCAAATTACTGTGATGATCTCATCTGAGAAAAGGAAATGTGAGAGTTAGGTTCAATATGTTTTGCTTTTTCTTATACCGTTTTGAGTAAATGAATTAGAAAAAAACTTCGTTATGATCAACATGATCTGGCCACAAAAACATTTGATTTAAATTTTCTCTCTAAACAAGGCCCGATATAATAATTAGATCCCCGATTTTCAAAGACAGTCTTGGGAGAACATATGCCAATGACGTAGAGCCCTAGCTTGTGATGTATAGGGAAGGCAGAGTAGTGTGGGCAGGTCTGGTTTTGATAGAGGGGGCAGGGTACCCAAGCATGGAGGTATACTGACTAGAGCCTCTGACTTCCTGATAGAACAAGCATCTGCTTGTGGAGGTTCAGCAGTTGAGACTAGTCCAAGAGGATTCTCTGATATAACATCCATCTTCAGTCGCATGTATCCTGAGGGCCAATCCCTAGAATATGAAAGGATCCTCCCTTGGGACAAGGATGAGAGGACAGAGTGGGGAGTAATTTGGGGAAACCTGTTTGTGGGTGTTTTCCACATGTAGGTGCCTTCACATCCCTAATTTTTCGATGTCCCATAAAAACCTATGCTGAAGCTGAGACATAATGCTTATCACTTGTGACACTGATTTCAGCCTATAGCATCTTCTTCAAGGCAGACTATAAGATTAACAGGTTAGATTCAATCATATGACTTACAGGATCAACCAGCCAATGATTCTTATTACATTTTGCTCTAAATAATTTTTAATTCTTTAAATATCATTGTAGTGTCTTAGTTCTCCTTTGAGTTTTAAAACAAGGTTTTATTTCCAAAACATAATAATAAGTTGAGCTAGGAGTCACTGACATTTGGTTTAACTGCTAACGATGCCATCAGTGAACCAGATTTTCTCTCTCTGCTTTATCCCCCACCAACTTGTTAGCCCTTTGTCCCCTTGCTCAGTGTTTCATGATCAAAAGATTGCTGCTGTAGTTCCAGATATCATGTCTGCATTCAAAATAGTAAGAAAGAAAGGGATGGGGCTTCACAAACTATTTCTGTCGCTTTGATTAGGGAAGCAGAAAAGCTCTCCTAGAAACCCCCGAGCTGGGCTTCCCCTCAGGTCTCACAGTCAGACCTGAGTCATATAGTTACCCCTACCTGCAAGGTAGTCTGGGAATCCAGTTTCTCACTCTTCTAGCCATTATAGTGGGACGTGGGCAAGAGAGAAGGGAGATGAGAAAAGCTCTTTCACAATCCAGCTAACAGTGTCTGCCATGGAGATCTCAGTAACGTAAAGGAGCGTAAAGGGAAAAGGAGAAATGTGTCCCTTGGACTCTGACATCAGAGCTCGGCCTCCTCAGCAAGGTGAGGTGGGCTTCCCTCCTTAGAGGGGGCCCAGGGTAGTTAGGGGCCTTTCTTGGGGGCCTGGGAGACTGAAAGAGAAAGAAGCACTTAACACAGTGTTGCAGTTGGAGCCTGAGGCCTGGCAATAAGGTGAAGGAAGTGGTTGGTACTCTAGTTCAATTCTCCTTAAAACGTTTTCATCTTCATCTTTTAACAAAAAAGAAAAGAAAAATTACATACAAATAATACATGCTCACTGTAAAATAATTCATGCTAACAGAAAAGCACTACGAAGTAACACTAGTGGTAATCTTAGCATCCAAAGATACTACTATGAACACTCTGGTGTATTTTCTTTCAGAAAAAATTTTACGTACTTATAAACACATGGAGTACACGATTGTGTTTGTGGATCTGGGTATGTTTAAAACTTGTATCCTTTACACATATTATTGAATGGTAACAATTGACCAATTACAGCAATGGTCAAGGGTTCAGGAGTCACATGAGATGAATGGCTTCCTATCTTGGCCCTGCTGTGCTGGGCCAGCTGGGCAACTTGGATCTGTGAGTGGGCCTCATTTCTCAACTTTGAAATGAGATAATAGAAGTTGTGAGAATTGAATGAGATAATGCTCCTTAAATGCTTGACGTAGTGCCTGTTACCTGGTAATATATGTTATCTCTTTGAATTAATTTTCTGTTGCTGTTATAACAAATTACCATGAACTCAGTGGCTTAAAACAATGCAAATTCATTATCTCACAGTTCTGCAGGTCAGAAATCCAGATGAGCTCAGCTGGGTTCTTCACTTTGAGATTCTTGGATACCAAGGTGTTACTTGGACTCTTATGAAGAGGCTCTGGAAAAACCCCAAGCGCAGTCAGGTTGTTGGTAGAATACAATTCCTTGGGGTTGTGGGACTGGGGTCCCCAGTTTCTGGCTTACTGCAAATCAAGGACTTGTCTTTTGCTCCTAGAGATGTTGATCTGTTCCTCGTACTTGGGCCCCTATATTTCAAAGCCAGCAAGATCTGTCAAATTCTCATGCTAGAATCTTGCTGACTTTCCCTTCTGCCCTGTGTCTCTCTTGCCTCCAACTAGAGAAACTTGCCCAAGAAGTAAAAATATAGGCATGAATTTGAGGTCAAAAGTGTGGGCATGAGTTATCTGGAGAGCAAAAATGGTGTCCTCGCTCACAGCTGTGTTCTGGAGCCTACATGTTAATGGAGGAAATCCAGAGAGCGGTTTTATTAATAAGCTGGAGGACATTCACAACAGTTTCTTAACACTTCTAGGCAATTGTGGGAAGGAAATCCAGAAACAGGGAAATAAATCCAGTTCTTGCTTCCCAGTGAAATTTTCTGCCTCAAGTTGCCTCAAATTGGATTATAGAAGGAAAGCTGCCAGGGTCCTGGAGGCATCTTGGTCATGAAGTGTAAAAATTTTCCCTTGGAAAAAGATGCACTGAGTTGTGAAGAAAAAATTCATGCATATCAAAATGTTTTGGAACTCTGACCAAGCCTAAAAATGCATTCTTATGTCACCACTGGCCTATTAAAAATTTTATTTAAAAGTTCTGCATTTTTTCTAATTCATTGGGTTAACAGAGATTTTATTGCCATTCTAACTACCTAACAGATTTTGCTCTGAAAAATTCCATTCTCATATTAAGGAATATCATCTTCATCCCATACCTTTCTCTGTCTGGAGTGAACTTTGATTCACTCATTTATTTATTGAAGGCTTTTTTCATCTAGTTGTTTATATTTTATTGCCACTAACATCCAAAACTAATTTGAGACCTGCTGTAATGAAAACTTATATAAAACAGGATAGTTAAAATTGACACCATTAAATATAAGCAAATCAGCATAGTTAGAGTAGTAATTTGCTTTGATTCAACTATTTCTACACTTAAAGACCTATAGCCTTCCTTTAGGCAAACACCTGTTTGAACTTGCATAACTAACAACTATTTTCAATATTTACTTTTAGCTGCTTAACAAAATACTAGGTAAATCAGATATAACAATTATTTATATTTATTCATATTGTACTAATGTTAGGGAAAGGAAACTCCACAGATTTACTTAGGATTTATATGGGTAGCTAAGTAATAATTAGAAATTACATTTGATATAGGATGTGGAAAATTCTATTAATTCATGCCATAGTTTAAAGCAACCACAGACAAATACCATGTTCCGTGAATGATAATAGTAGCTTTGATTACTTGCATAAGATCATGCCAAGAATTTAAGATTTGTCTTTTATTTGTTTCTTTAAAATGGAAAATTCCTAATGTAGAAGATACCTCTTGGAGTTGCTTCCAAACTCACTGTGATTGCCCCTTTTCCAGGAAGAAACTTGAATACACAGGGCTGGATCTGTTTCGTTTGGGCTGTTACCACACTCTTGCCCTCATCATCCATATCACCACCAATAGCTGATTGAATAAGGAGATTTTTTAAAAGCAGATTTATTGAGATGTAATTCATGTACATATAATTCATTTAAAATGTACAACTCAATGTTTTTTAGTATATTCACAGAGTTTTTGCAACCATTCCCACAACCTAATTTTAAAATATTTTTGTCCCCTCTATAAGAAATCCTGTACCCATTAGTTGTTAATTCTCATTCTTCTCCCCTATCCTCTAGCCCTAGGCAACCACTAATTTATTTTCTGTCTCTATAGATTTGACTATTTTAGACATTCCACATAAATGAGATCATAGTGTGTGTGTGTGTGTGTGTGTGTGTGCGTGTGTGTGTGTGTGTGTGTGTGTTTTGTGACTGGGTTCTTTCACTTACCATAGTGTTTTCAAAGTTCACCCCTTTTTATTATATAAACTTTTGGGTTATTCTCACTTTTTTGGCTATTATGAAAAATGCTGCTATGGACATTTGTGTACAAGTTTTCTTGTAGACACATATTTTCATTTCTCTTGGGTATATACCTATGAGTGGTATTGCTGGCTATAAGATAACTCTATGTTTAACATTTTGAGTAACTGCCAATTACATTTGATATAGGATGTGGAAAATTCTATTAATTCATGCCACAGTTTAAAGCAACCACAGACAAATACCATGTTCTGTGAATGATAACTGTTTTCCAAAACTGCTGCACCGTTTTACATTCTTACCAGCAATGTATGAGGGTTTCAGTTTCTCCACATCTTTGTCAACACTTGATATTGTTTGTCTTTTTTGATTATAGGCATGCTAGTGAGTATGAAGTAATATCTTGTTGTGGTTTTGATTTCCACTTTTCTAATGACTAATGATGTTGAACATCTTTTCTGTGTGCTTATTGGCCATGTGCATATCTTTGGAGAAAAAATCTTTTTCAAATCCTTTGCCCATTTTTACATTAGGTTATTCGTCTTTTCATTATTGAATGATAAGAGTTCTTTATACATTCTGGATATAAGGCCTTTTTAGATATATGACTTGCAATACTTTCTTCCCTTCTGTGACTTCATTTTTACTTTCTCGATAATATTACTTGCAGCAAAAACATTCTTATTTTGATGTAGTCTAATTTATTTATTTTTTGTTTTGTCACTTGTGCTTTTGATGTTAACTAAGAAACTACTGCCTAACTCAAAATCACAAAGATTTCTTCTGAGTTCAATAGTTTTATCTGTTAATTGAGGCCTATGATACAATTTTAATTAATTTTTGTATATAATGAGGGGGTAAATAAACTTCATTCTTTTCGTGGTGGATATCCAGGTAGGCCAGCACTATTTGTTGAAAAGACTTCTTTCCCCATTAGATTGTCTTGATACCCTTGTCAAAAATCAATTGGATCTAAATGTAAGGAGTTCTTTTGAACTCACGATTCTGTTCCTCTGATCTGTATGTCTATCCCTAAAGCAGTGCCATGCTGTCTTAATTACCGTAACTTCGTAGTAAGTTTTGAAATGGAGAAGTCTGAGTTCTAACTTTGTTCTTTTTAAAGTTGGATTTGGCAATTCTAAGCCCTTTGCATTTCCAGATGAATTTTAGAATCATCTTACTATTTTCTGAAAAAAAGATAGCTAGCTGTGGTTTTGATGGAAGTTTGTGTTGCATGTGTAGATCACTTTGGGAATATTGCCCTCTTAACAATATTAAATCTTCTGATACTTGAATGTTTTCTTTTTGTTTAGATATTTTTAAACTTCTTTTAATAATGTTTTATAGTTTTCAGTGTATGTCTTATACTTCTTTTGTTAAATTTATATCTAAGCATTTAACTTTCATGCTATTGAAAATGGAATTGCTTAGTGTCATTTAAAAATTATCTCATTGCTAATGTGCAAAATGTCTATTTTGTATATGAATCTTGTCTCTTATAACATTGTTAAATTAATTCTGATAGTTTTAAAAAGTGGATTCCTTAGAATTTTCTGTATACATGATCACATCATCTGCAAATAAAGATAGTTTACTTTCAATCTGATTATCTTTTATTTATTTTCATGCCTAATTGCCCTCACTAATACTTCTAGTACAATGCTGAATGGAAGTGAGGTAAGCAGAAATTTTTGTTTCTTTCCTGATTTCAGAGGAAAACATTCAATCTATTGCCATTAAGTATGATGTTTACTCAGTTTTCATAGATGCCCTTTATCGGATTAAGGAAGCGCCCCTTTTTTTCTAGTGTATTGAACATTTTTTTAATGAAAAGATGTTGGATTTTGTTAAATGCTTTTTTTGGTGTTTATTGAAATATTTCTGTGGTTTTTGTCCTTTATGCTATTAAAATATTTTATTACATTGATTTTTAGACCCAAGAGATTCTTGATTTAAGATAAGTCAATAAGAATGTCCTTTCCTGAGAGAATTTAAATTTTTTTTGGTTCATTTTTAAATTAATAATTAATTAATTATTAATTGAAGAAATGATTAAAAGTCCCCTCCATCTACCTTCTCCCTCCCCTCTCCCCCACCCTCTGGCAACCACTAATACATTGTCCAGGTCCATGAGTATCTGTTTGTTTGTCCTGTTCATTTGTTGCTTTTGTCGCAAATGGCAGTATTTCATCTCTTCTTATGGCTGAGTAATGTTCCATTGTATATATGTACCATAGCTTCTTTATCCAAACTTCTATTGTAGGACACTTAGGTTGCTTCCATATTCTGGCCACTGTGAATAATGCTGCTATGAACATCGGTGTGCAAATATCTTTTCGGATATGAGTTTTCAAGTCTTTGGAGTAAATACCCAGTAGAGAGATTGCTGGATCATATGGTAGATCAATTCTTAGATTTTTGAGGAAACTCCATACTATTTTCCATAGTAGCTATACCAATTTGCAGTCCTACCAGCAGTGTATGAGGGTACCTATTTCTCCACATCCTCTTCAGCATTTGTTATTACTTGTCCTGTTGATTATAGCTTTTTCTAACAGGTGCGAGATGGTATCTCATTGTGGTTTTGATTCGCGTTTCTCTAATGTTAACATCTTTTCATATATTTGTTGGCCATTTGTATGTCCTCTAGGGAGAAGTGTTTGTTTAGGTCCTCTGCCCATTTTTTTGTTTGTTTGTTTTGTTTGTTGTTATTGAGTCGTATGAGTTCTTCGTATATTTTGGATATTAGGCCCTTATCTGAGGTGTTGCTTGAAATTTATTTTCCCATTTGGATGGTTGTCTCTTTACCTTGTTGACGGTTTCTTTTGCTGAGCAGAAGCTTTTTAGTTTGATGTAGTCCCATTCATTTATTTTAGCTTTTACTTCCCTTGCCTTTGAGGTCAAATTCATAAAATCCTCTTTTAATTCCAAGGTCCTTGAGTTTAGTTCCTATGTTTTCTTCTATGCATTTTATTGTTTCAGGTCTTATATTCACGTCCTTAATCCATTTTGAGTTAATTTTGGTGTGTGGTGGGAAAACTTAAATTTAAAACTGGGGTTTGGAAACTCGTAGTCATTTTAATGGCAAAATGCTGGGAGAAGATCCCAAACTTGTTAACGTCAAAAACTTTGGGTATAGACACTATTCAGGGAAGAGGACTGTAGTGGAGCATTCCATGTGGTGACCGTCAGTGAAGTGAGCACTTTGGGGGGTAGGGAAGGGTGGTAGGGCATAAAGACACTGATGACTAAGGAGCAGACAGCTCCTCTCTTTTTTTCCAGTACAAAGAGGAGAGAGACGAGTGTCAAAGGGTTGGTGCCTGGATGAAACAATTCTTCCTTGGTAGTCTCAAAGCTTTGGGAGAAACTAATAGTAGTCCTTGTTCACATTGAAAGTTAGAAACCCCTGCAGTATAAAATCCTTAAAAAAAAACAACAAGAGTCAGAGACCTTATGATATTAACTATATTGTTTCTGTAGCTTTGAAAAAATTCCTTTTTGCTTTTATTTTCTTGGAGTTGTTTGTTTTTTTGAGAAAATGATAAACTCCATTGCTTTAATTGCTGTGGATCTTTGTGAATATTATCTTTATACAATAGAATCTCCTCAGCCCATTGTAAATCTTAGATTTCATTTAATTTGAGAGAAAATAATGTATTACTTAACTTCTAAAACACAAAACGGAAAATGTGGCTTTCATTGACAGATGAATATGCTATTTGGTTTGACACACAGTATGGATGGTGAACCTGCTTGCTCATCGTCACCCTGGAGGGACCTTGCATACTTGCTGCAAAACAAAACCCCACCCGTTGTGTTCTTTAATGCCTCTTACTCATAATTTGGTGTAAATAAAAAGACATTTATAAAACTATGACAAAAATTAAGGCATTCTCCCCTTGTGAATATGAACAACATTTGAAGAAATAGAATAACCCCAAAGACTTGCTGTTGACTGGGTTTCACCATATACTGTATTTGCAGGCGAAATAGGAGGAAGGGAAATATCTTCCAAAGGTCACTAGGTCAAAACGGCTGTCATCTTCCCCAAGAACTTTGGTCAGTTTAGTGTCACTAGAGATTACGTACATAGAATAGAAAAGAGAAATGAATGGGATAAATCTTTTTTTTTTTTTTTTGTATAAACCCCAAATTAATCTTCCCTGAAAGTAGAAAAATACCAAGCATCTGCTATTTGAAAGTAACACATGTTTCTTCTAAACATGAAGGTTTAATCTAAATGTCTTCATGTTCCCCACAAATCTTTACAATAAGATTCTTTATACCTCTTTATTATTTGCAATACTGCGGTCTATATGCTAACACTATTAACCTCATTTTACAGATGAAGGAACAAAATGGTTTAATGTCATTTTTAAGTTCTCATAGAAAATCAATGAATGAGCTGCCTCTACAACGGATTCCTAGCTTTGCTCCCACTTCACTGGTTGGTTATCTCTTTGTAAATTTTAAGACTTAAAAAAAAAACCAAAACTCTCCTATTTGTTTCTTGCTTTTGTCCTCCAGTTTAAACTTCCCCTTGTGTCTGAATAATAAACTTTAAAGATATCTTAGAGTAGAGGGGAGAAATTAAAGCTAGGTTTTTCTGTAATGCTTAGCAAACCAAGTACCAAAAACTAAAAAATAAAATAAAATGCTACTTGGACAGCAGGATGGATGAACACTAGTATTGCACAAACAAAGTGTAAACCTGCAAATTCAACAACAAATAAAGAACTTACAGGTGTTACTACTTAGAGAAACTTTAGCTTTAGTTTCTTTTGTTTCTGGATTGAAAGCAAGACATATTTGCATTTAAATTTGGAAAGTTTTGCTGATACCTATTCTTAAAAGTAAACACTCCACAGTAAGTGGCTTAATCATATTGTATGTATACCAGGAGTGGAGAGATTTGCTACGTGGAGGGAAGAAGAGAGTAAGAGGAAGAGAGCTTGGCATGAAAAGTAAAGTTGAGGAAATGGAGCTATGTGTTAAACTTACTTTTATGGGAATTTTAAAATAAATTCGAAGTTGTTAAATGAATAATGAAAACAGCTATATTATAGAAAAATCTTCATATAGTTGCAGTATAGAGAAATTTGAACAACTACGGCCACATTTATAATAGGAGAATGGCACTTGCATCTGAGCTTAGTGTTGAAAATGATTTACTCAAGAAGTATTTTATATTCTGAACCGAGTACTTAAAGCATCCTAAATCTAGCTATTTGATGGCACAAAAATATTTAATAGATTTATACTGGAGGGAAAAATTTTGTAGCTAATTGAAAACCTATCAACTAAATGGAACTACCAGATCCAATCAGAATGACAAAATTAAGAGTGTCGAAATGTAAAAATATAAATGTTTTTGTTATGTAAACAATAATGTTATTATTCTATTAGTTACATTATATTTATTGGTAACACATTTTTATCAGACCAGCTGTGGAATCTATAGTATATAATATTGACAGATGATTTTCAGTTAATCAGGTAAATAGTGGTTTATTAAGAGGTATTACAATATCTTAGCCTAGGTTTGTCTTTTGTTTTTGTAGGTACAGTTACAGTGAGAAGATTTTGGTTGAGCATAACCCTGCTCAAAATGGTGTCTACACATATATGTTGGCTCTACTCATTTAAAGTGCTTCTCCTTAAAATCTCTGAAGAAATTCTTTTACCTTGAGAAGCTATAAAGAAAACTGATTTAAGAGAATCCACAGTCTATTAGATAAATCATACATAATATACAAATAAGCATCTGCATGTCTATAGCAGATGACAAAATGACAAACTCTAGGCCAGGCTGCTTCATATAACCTGTTCTTGATCTATATTCTTCTTTTAAAAAATCTCCCTTTTTGTTATCATTCCTTGGCCCGGTTCTATATTCCCTGATCATGACACTGGTCTCTGTGAAACTAATTAGTTCTTTGTACCTGAATTCATATATTAATTGCAAAATTTCAGTCTATTTACAGGTGCTCTAAAGTTCAGTGATTTGAAACACTGAACTTCTACCTCAACCAAGGAGACGCCATTAATTATACTCTGTGGTCCTGTTTCTGTTCTCATTTCCTATTATGCAAGTTGATGTGATATAGGAAATGTAGGTAGTGTGATGCTCTTTTGATTATATTTATCTGGAAAAGCTTATTTATACTTGTGCATGACTTCCATGAAATTCTTTGTATATTATCACTTGCTGCATGAGAAGAAGTTTAATAAATTGCTTTGTCTTTAGAAGAGAAAGAAAAAATCTTCCAGACTCAAACATTTACTAGAAATATTCTTTTCTATTATTTAGGAGATCACATACTTGGGTAAACTCCTTCTCTTAGTTTGTTTCCTCATTGAAAAGATGAAAAGAGTCTGGTCCCTTATAGACGTAAATCTTTTATAATCAGAAATAAATTCATAGAAAATCCTTATAAATTTAAAAGAGGAGAGGGTTATTGGAAGCAGAAAACATTTTTTTTTCCTTCAAGTCAAACTAAAGATCACTGTAAATAAGTTGAAAGACATTTTAAAATACTCGATTATCTTGGTTTTACCTTAAAACAATTTATTTTTACCAGTGTCAATATTGGGAACATTTTATTTTTGTGTGTGTTAGGACTACAGATAGAAACAAAGATCTAAGTCAAAGAAAAATCTGAGAAGCTATATTTTGGATTTAAGACAACTTTTGTGTCAAGACAAGTATATTGTGCTGAATGAAGTTTATATGGTCAACAAATGAAGAAATCGTGGATGCCTATATTATTGATAAGTTCACTTAGATAGATGTCATCAATACAGAACAGTTTAAATGTAAAGTTGGACAAAGTAAGTTTATTCCTATACATGCAAAATGAAACTGAGAATTGAGGCCATTGATTTTCTGGATGTTTTCAGAAAAAGCACTTTTTGACTTGCAGAATTTCAGGGGTCCATCTTACTTTCTATACAAAGAAAACATCTAAGGTATTTTGTAATGAATTTTAATTTATTCACTCTAATTTTATCTTTTAAATAAAAACATTACTGTAATCCAGGGAATCTTCTCCTAATAAAATGTTTTATGAGTGGAAACAGGTGAAGTTGAGGAAATAACTTTAAAAAGTAGGGTTAATTAGGAGAGGTGACACCAAGCTAAGGAAGCTCTCCTGTTCTGCCCAAATATTTCTCCCCCCAAATCTTTTCATTCGCATGGATGCATAGTTTGACTTTCCTCTGATTAAAGGCTAATTTGGGTTAATAAGTAGTCTTATTAAAAATATGATTTTCCCCATTATAACAGTAGTATGTGTTTAATGATACAGTTTTAGAAAATAGGAAACATAATAAGAAATCGCCTTTAGTTTCACCTTTTAAATATAATCATTGTTCACATTTTGGTGAAGTACATTCCAGTTTTTTATAACCATTTTTTTTCTTCAGAGTTGTGATCATCCAGTCCATGATATTTTGACTTCTTTGTTCCATGTATTTATCAAAAGCTTTCTGCCCACCCCAGCCCCCATGAATAAGCAGCTTCTTTAACTTTCTCTGGGAGAAACATGGGACTGTTTGGCATTCGTGATTTAGTGTGATTTTGTTACGCTGGGTTGTTTTCCCCACCGCCTTCCTATCCAAGGTCATACGTATTTATTTATTTGACAGGCACACTGGAAGTCTTCTATGTGCCTAAAGACAAGGAAGGTAGATTCCCTATTAATTGAGGGTTTTGAAGTCAGAGCAGTGGTTACCTAGGGTGAGGGGGATTGACTCGGGAAAGAATGAGGCAAACTTCTGGGGTGGTGGAAATGTTGTCTTTATCTGGATGATGGTTACACAGGTGTATTCATACGAAAAAAGTCATCAAGCTACACACTTAAGATTAGTGCACTTTGTGTGTTATGTGTCAGTAGAAAAGTAAAAGTTTTTCCCCATAGGCCTGGCCCTCTGCCAAAGGTAGGAGAGGTGTAGGAAAGTTCTGCTTGTTCTTCTCTGCTGTACTGCATTGCTCTGTTAACAGAACCCAGGACTCAGACTTGTATTATTAATATCATGGTTCTGCTACATTATAGGTTAAAAAGGCTTTTGTGGGTTAATTTCAGAAATAAATGCTGTTTAAAATTAGTTCTGTAAAGAAAGGCAATTGACTTACAAAAGAACATCAGAAGTGCAATTCAGTAAACATTTATGGAACGCCTCTGCGGTGTAAAGAATGGTGCAATGTGCTGAGACAGTCTCCAAGATGAATGAGACTGGGATTCTATTGCCAGGAGCTTGATCTTCCCCAGGTTGGGTCTTTCTCATGTTACTATTGATTCACGTCTTTGATTTTCTAAGTTTAGAAAGAATCAAAATATGATGTCTTACAAAAAGGTACTCAACATCATTAGGCATCAGAGAAATATAAATCAAAACCACAAGGAGATACTACTTCACATCACTAGGGTGGTTATAATAAAAAAGAGATTAAAAAATGTTGCCAAGGATATGGAGAAACTGGAATCCCCTTATATCCCTGGTGGGAATGTAAAATGGAGCAGCCACTTCGGAAAACAGTTCGTCAGTTTCTTAAAGGTTAAACGTAGACCCACAATCCCACTCTTTGATATCTACCCAAGAGAAATGAAAAGATGTTCACACAAAAACTTTTGTATGAATGTTTATAGCAGCATTATTCATAATAGTCAAAAGGTAGAAATATCTCCAAATATCTATCATCTCATAGATTAAAAAATGTAGTATGTCCATGCAATAGAATATAGTTTAATAATAAAAAAGAAAAAAGTACTGAGGTATGCTACAGTGTGGATAAACTTTGAAAACATTATGCCACATGAAAGAAGCCAGTCACAAAAGACCACATATTGAATGATTCTATTTATAGAAAATGTCCAGAACTGGCAAATCCATAGAAACAGAAAATAGATTAGTGGCTGCCTAGGGCTGGGAAAAGAAGAGAATGTGGAGTGACTGCTAAAGGGTAAGGATTTCTTTCGGGGGTGCCCAAAATGTCCTAAAAGTGATGATGGTGATAGTGGCACAATTCCATGAATATACTTTAAAAAATCATTGAATTGTACACTTTAAAAAGGTAAATGTATGTTATGTGAATTATATCTCAATTTAGCTGTTAAAACAACAACCTTCCCCTGCCATCCCGCCAAAAAAAAAAAAAAGCAACAAGAAAACCTTAACATAAACATTTAAGAAAAAAAGTGAGTGGTTAGGAGCTATTCTGTAGCAGACCACTTGGGTTTTAATGCTAGATCAACCATTTATTAGCTGTAGGATCAGGCATATTATTTAACCTCTCCATGCCTCCGTTCCCTGTCTGGAGAATGGCATGGCCTACTTCACTCATAAGCGAATGTCCATAGATTTTTTTGCATAAACTGAATGCATTAACTGGGTCAAGTATAGTGCTCATGTTAGAGCTCAATATATGTTAGCTATTATTCGTAGAGAGCTCTAACATTTTAAAAGTACTCTTATATAAATTTTCTCACTTGATAGCACAAGTACTGGGGAAATTTAGATTCCTTTGGCCTCAGTAAAATTTTGAGCAGTTTGTTTTTGGGTCTGAAACTCCCCTGATGTCTGTTGCTCTCTCTGACACTTCACAGTGCCCGAGGTTTATCCCTATTTGATTCTTGCTCTTACCTAACTTCTGCTAACATGTCAATAAATAGCACTTAATAACATGACCCAGCCAAGGAAATTTCCATGTTAAACAAGAAATCAAAAGCCAAAAGCGCTTGTAGAATTCGAAGGAATGGCAGGCAGCTCTCCAATCATATCATTACGTACAATTACATAACCTTATGGAGGCAGCCTGATGTGCCCACTCCACAGTTGGGGGCTGATTTTTTATTACTGTATAGCATGTATAATTTTCCTTTTCTAAACTTAGATTAAGAGTCCTAAAGACGTATGACTCTTCTCATATATACACTTTATACTTTCCCTCAGGTTTGTTAGGCCTCTTAGGCTAATAATCCAATTCTAAAATTTGCTTTAATTGTGAGAATTTTATTACAAAATGAAGCATTTTTTTTTCTTGTTACAAAATCAATGACTGCAAGCAAAAGGGTAACATAAAAAAAATCATATTCCTCCCACTTTGATAGGAACTTCCATTTTTGTGTGTCTATATATACAAATATATACTTAAAAGAATAGGAATCATACCCTATTGTGCACTCATTTTTTCTCCTTAACAGTATTTATGATTCTTTTATGATTTTTATTTCTTAAATGTTTTATTGACTTCATTTCATTATATAGATGTAGAATAATTTGTTTAACCAATACCCTGGATATTTAACAAATTTTCACAGGATCATAAACATTTCTATAATTATTTCAGAAGTGAACAAAGTGCTAGGAAATTAAGGGAAGTAAGACATTTTCTCCCAAATCCAGCCTTTTGGGCCTTTAAAAGGTTGTATAGTTTTGAGATCTATAATCTAAGATAAATATTGAAACCTGAGGATTCAGAGGACAGTAAACAAAGTATTGAGAAATAGGAGTTGAAATTGTTTAAACTTAAGAAGCAAAAACTTAGAGATGACTATATTTACATAAAAAAAGTCTTATAACATCTTGTATTTTCATTATGTCACTCTCACAGTCCGTCAGCCATTAGAATTATTATTGTGTATATCTCCTTTTCAATTCTAGTTTGAGAGCTCTCAGAGGGCGGAAATAATCTCTCGTCTCTCTCCAATTACCCTATAGTGTGTGCTGTTTGAGAGTAAATATCCATTGACCAAGAGTTGAACATAATTATGACATCTCAAAGGAAGAAAGATCAGTGAGAATTTAGTCCTGCCTGCAGTCACTGTGCTAATTATCATAAACTTCTAGAGGAATATTCAACCATGTGACTTTAAGTATTGCTAGTTTGCTGTTGTGTTTCCTATCCCGACAAGAAGGGTTTAAGAGCTTTTCCTCACAGCCTTACTCTAGTAAATCAGGTCCTTGTGTATAATATTACTGAAATGTAAACATAATTGTGTTGAAATTATGACCCACTTGCTCACTTGAACTGTATGAAATGTTTACTAAATGCTTCTGTATTTACACAGGTATGTTTGCTTACTGGATAAGCATGGTTGGAAGTGTTTCATTTGAGTGTGATGATCTGACAGTCTTGAGGCAAATTTTCCCTGACAGTGATATGATGCAAGTAGTCTGGGCATTTTTTGGACTAAATATCTAGGCCATACAGCTGTGAAATCTCTTAAGCAAAATTAAAAATGGTAGCACCTGTGGAACACAGCAAATGCATATATTCAAATTATGCTGTCTCAAACTTTGTTGTAAAATTTTACTACCTTCATTAGTCGTAAGGTAACTGTAAACTTTTAGATTGTTTGAATCACAACTTCCTACATTTGATGATAAAGTAATTTAAATGGTTTGTGCCTTGCTAAATTAGATACGATTCTGGTGAGAGCTGTTTGGTGTTTGTTAACAGGAAAAGTGAACACAGCTAATCACTAAGTTAGTGAACACAGCTAATCACGTTCCCTTGTTCACAGTGCCACCTTCAGGATGGAAGCTAGGTCATAACAAAGACAATGTTTGTTTTAGCTCAATTATCATGAGATAGAATAAAAAATGGAATGAAACAATTACTTTTAGTTCTTAAAATAGTACCCAATGCATAGATATTTGGTTAAGGAAGCCAGAATAGGTCAGATTGAACAACCTGAGAGAGGAGAAGGGGGAAAGCTACTAGAACTTTCTAGGGCTGCATTGTCTAATATGGTAGTTGTTAACCATATTTGCCTGTTGAGTGCTATAATGCAGATAGTACGAATTGATATGTGTTATAATTGTAGAATACACAAAGGATTTTGAAGACAATACAAAAAAATTTTAAAATATCACAGTAATATATTTTCAATGGGTTATATGTAGAAATGATATTTTGTATATATTAGCTTGAATAAAATATATTTAAATTAATTTCACCTATTTATTTTTACATTTCCTCATATGGCTACTAGAGAGTTTACAATTATATATGTGGCTTGCATTATATTTCTATTGGGCAGTGCTGCTCTAGGGCATACAAATTATAGTGACAGTAGCACCCATAATAATGATGGATTTACTGAGCACATACCATGTGCCTGACACTGTACTAAGTGCTGATAAGAAAACTTTAAGGTAAATTTCCATGAGCACTCACATTTTTACCTAGAAATCGAAGCTGAGAGATTAAATACTTGCCCAAGATATCACAGCTGGTAATATAAGGGAGTATTTGAACCAACTCTGACTTCAGAGCCCACTTTGTTAATATCTACACTCTATTACCTCCACAAATAACCTTTACTCGAAGTCACAGAAATCAGAGCAATGTAGAGAAGGTAGATAATTTAATTCAAACTTTCAGTTCTATAGTTGGGAAAAATGAAGCCAAGAGAAGATAAGTGAGTCTAAGATCTCCTGTAGTCGAGTCACATAAGGTTTACCACCTTACTTGGGAAGGGGGAAATCATGATAAGTCCTAAGTAGGAAAAGAAGAAGGTGCCATGAGAGCAAATAATTGGGAGATGGGATATGGCCTTAAAAGTCAAGAAAAGAAGTAATATTTTAATCGAGGTCAAGAATAAGGGCAGAAATTAACTAAGTCAAAGAAGGGGGGCAATAGGAGGAATAAAATATACATAGATCCCAAGGCAAAAGGAGGGTAGCTTCTTCAAGGAAAGGGAAGGCCATTGTAAATAGAATGCAGGGACGCATGTGGATCCAGGTAAGGCTGAAGAGAAAGGCAGGGGCCAGATCAATCACACAGGGAATTTTAGGCCTTGTGAAGATTCTAGTCAATGACTTGGCCAAATTCACACAGCAAGTAAATGAAAAAGATTCCAAACCCAGATCTTCTGGCTCCAAAGCCTGTGGTCCTTTCACAACTCTATATTACAAAGGAGCAAAAGAGAAGAAGGCACATATTTCGTGTCATTCTGAGTTTAAAAAAAGATAATAAAATTCAATAAAAAATAAAATTTATTAGGAGCAGAAACTCTAACATTTATTTGGAAGACACTCCTCTACGGGTCTCTCATGTTCCTGCACATATTCCTGAATATACTAAGGGTGCAAGTGCTGGCTGACTCTATATAGACTATTTCTCAGAATTGATTTGCAATAAGCAGTCTATATGTTTGAGGTAACCTTTCCATGCATGACAAAGAGCAGTCTTTCTTCTGCTTACTATAAAAGCAGTGAATTCACCAAACTAAGGGTTCCTCTCCTCTAATGAAACCCACTGTGGGGTCAGGCATCTGTTTGGGCCCTCCACTGCACCTCTGTGGGATTTGAGGGCAAGACAAATTGATGTAAACCTGATGCTCATACTGCTTGCTGTGTTGTGAATAATAAAGCCCTTTGTCTCTGACCCAGGCATTTCATGTCAGCATCCATGAAACAGTAATAGGCTAACTTATTAAATTATAAATAGGATAAAATAAAATCTCAGATCAAAAGTTTATATCTAAATTGTCAGTAGCCTATGGAAAACTTGGAAAAAAGAAGATAATGCACCAAGCAATCATAAAATAACTAAGAAGAGACAAATGTGGATTTTTAAATTAGTTAACTTTTTGCATGGTTTATGTAAACTGTCCCTCCAACTTTTCCCCCACTGCCTTTATAAAAAGAAGCCCTGGTTTTAGGGCTTAAGGCTCCCAATTGCCCCTTGGTGGTACTCTGCTTGTTTGCATGTTAAGCTCTATAGAAAGCTAACTTCTCATGTGTTGGTGGGAACTGTTCCCGTGGGCGTTTGTGTTGCCATGATCAAACATGGTGAAAGGATGACTAAGAAAGGCAGAGTTTCCCAGCCTGGTAGTACCATGCCGAGGTCACCTTTGTTGGTAATTTGTGAACTATATGATACAGTGGTGGAAAGAATGTTAGAGGTCCCTCAATCTAGAAGTTAAAATCTCATCATTGTATACATAATCAGACTTTTGGGAGAGGAGTAACTTGGTCAAAATCACAGTGCAAGTTAATAGCAGAACAAGAGCGTCTGCTGTGGAGTAGAACTCCACTGTTCTTTTCACCGCTCCCATTCTATTCTGCTTCTCCAGCACTATTCTCAAATCATAGCAAGTGTGCTACTGACTTACCAAGCTCAAGTCTGGTGGATAAATCAGTATTCAATTCATTTCTTTCCCAGACTTAAGCTTAAGTCACAAATCAAAAGGTTGCTTGGCGAGCACAGAATTGGAACACATTTAAATATGTATTCTCTAGTGACATAACCGTAAAACTAGAGTAGAGCCATATGGATCTCTCTGGTTTTAGTGTACTTTTAGTTAGAGAACTGGGTTGGAAGTTAGTATTCATTCATTCTTATAAGGTTTATTGACCACCTACTATGTGTAGGCTTTGCACCTGAGGGTACTGTCCTCTGGATACGTGCTTCAGAGAACCTTTTAAAAAATTAGCCATGTAGTTACCATTACTTCACCTCAAAAGAAAGGACTTGTACTTTTAGGGATTTTATATTATCCTCTTGATTCTCATCATAAATCTGTACAGTAGATAGTAATTATCACATTTTACAGATTAGGAACCTGAGATTTAAAGGGGTGAAATTACATGTTTCAAGTTACACAAGTGGCAGGCCTAGGAAAACCCAGATCTACCTTACTCCAAGCACCTATGCTTTCCATTACACCTATTAACTTACAATTTTCTTAAAATTGGATTTATCACATTCTGGGCATAGTCATATTAAGGTCTTTCTTTTGCAACTCTATAATCCCAGTTCCACGATTTGGGAAAGGTCCCAATCTCATCTACAAATCAATTCAAGCAGATGTTTACTGAATACCAGTGATATATCAAGCTTACTATGTGCAAAGCACTGAGCCATTCTTTGAAGAGAACACAAAAATGAAAAAGACAAGATCTGTGTATTCTTGGAGCTTACAATATACTCACGCACATATAAAATCTGGAATTAAGCAGACCAGAGTTACAAACAAAATGCTATGGGAACATAGAGAAGAGAGAAAAATTCCAACTAGGGAGATTTGAGAAGGCTTTTTGGAAAAGGGAACTAAAATTTCAAGAGTAAGATTGCTGGAAGATAGGGAAAAAGAACTCAGAAGTGAGGCAGCCTCAGCAAAGTCTTAAAGGCAGGAGAATGCTGGCCATCAACTACATCATAGGAAACAGGAGATACTGGTGGTGTGTGTGAGATGATGCAAGAAAGGTAGAAGTTAAATTTTAGAGGGCTTGTATGTGAGCTAAAGAATTTGGAACTTAATTCATTTTGTAAGGAAGATCCCTCCAGGAATTTTGGGCATGTGAGAAATATTATCAGCTCAATAACAGTAATAATAATGTGTATTGCCTTTTATAGCTTTATCACTATATCTCTACCACTTTACATGGTGCATGGCACTTGCTGTGTGCAAATAAACATGTATGTAAAATAAATGGATTGGAGGAGAATAGATTAGGGGTTGAATTATCAGTTAGATTACTGTAATCATTCAAGAAGAGGGAAGATATAACCAACACTGTAGAGGTAAAAATGACTGTCTCTGAAAGCTGGGTTTGGGCACATGGGAAGAGTTAAAGATGGTGACTTTGATTCTGTTCCACCAGGAAGATGGTGATATTGGGAACAGGGTGCATACAGGAAGAAGAGTTGGTTTGGGGAGAATGGGAGTAAGGTAAAATTCTCAATTCTGTTTTAGATTATGTTGTGTCTGAAGTGCTGGTAGGATATCTAGTAAAAAGTTTTACAAGTCTAGAGCATTCATGAGCTCTCTTTTCTTTGATGGTGTACCATTTTCATATGCCTGACTTCATTATTTTATACAGATTTGTACTAATTTCAGTTTGATGTTTTTCTTACGTTCCCTAAAATTGTGGAGAAGTACCTTATTTAGTATCCTGCACAAGAGCTACCCCAAGGAGAAAGAGATGGGAAAAATGCATTAAAGAAAAGTGGTTGAGGATGAAGTGATCTGATTTTCATGCTTTACCATCCATCTTCATCAACTGTGGGTATGGATCGAGAAATACATTTTAAAGGACTCTCTACTTAGAAATGAAGCAGTAACAAAAATATGTGTATATATTTAAACTATTTATAATTGAAAATAAGCCATGTAATCATAGGTGACGTGGTGCTTTATTGATTATGCTTCTGATTTAGGCTTTTACATTGCTAGAATCTTTTCAAAGTAAGTTTGGATAGTCCCACTGCTAGTCTGAATGATATGTATTCTGGCAAGCAGACACGCTCAGAGAATTTATTAGACCAGGACACGATGGTTCCTTTTCTTTTCTTTTCCCTTCACCACAGAGTATACATCCTGAACTCTTTCCTTCATCCAGTCTTCCCCCGAGCCCAACCTAGGCTGTATTAATCCCCGCTGGCTTGGTGCTTTCCTCCAACCCCCCACCTGGCGGGGGCACGTGCCCCAGGGACGGTTGAAAACACCAACGGTCTCTTTTGTCCGGTAGGCGCGCGCGCAGGGCGGCTTGGGTTGTCGCGCCAGACCTGAGGGCGCGAGCCTGGGCGGGCTGGCGCGGGAGTGGCGCGGCGCGGGCCAGGGCAGCGGGCGCGGGACCAGCCTGGGGTCCAGAGAGAGCAGCCGCGGCCCGAGGGGCGCGCTAACCGACTACTGGAATTGGGGATGGGGAGCTCTCCGCTTTTCATTTCTGGTAAAGCAATTGACTACAGTGAAGTAGAAAAAGCAAGTTGCAAAACGATAAGTATTGTAAGATCCCATTTATGTAGAATGATTCACAGCGCCAAACTATGTGTACATAGTTTACAAATACATTGGAAAAGGGCTGACGGAGCTCTGGGGGAAAGGAGTAGGTTGGGAGAGCGGATGGAGAGGGCTTACTTTGTACACTGTTGTACACCGTATATTTCTGAGATATTTAACATTATTATTACTTAGAACGTAATAATGTAATTGAAAAAAATCTGCATTTGAGAAGTTTGAGTATCCTCTTGCTTCTCATCGGTAGGGAACTGCTAAGACTCTCAGAGCATCTACAAGAGACAAGTAAAACTTTTTCACATTTGCCCTTCTCTCTCCCTCACAGCTCCACCTCTGCTCTCCCTCACCTTCTTACTCAAAATCCTTTAAACTGACCTTTGTAGAGGAGTCTTCTTCACAGTCCTTATTATGTTACAAACCTATCTGCAAAATCCACTTTCAAAGAGGAAATATTTTGAAGGAAGGTAAATTATTCGCAGGCACCTGAACATTTGAATGTGGCATTATTCCTAAATGGTATTTGGTAAAAATTAAGATAAAATATTTACTGTATGTTTCTATTTTCTCCTAAACAGTTATACCATAGTGTTTCTTTTATCTGACCATATAATGTTAAATATTTTCATTTTTAAGTTTTCATTTTGAAATAATTTGACTTAGAAAAGAGTTACAAAAATGTTACAAAGAATTGTATTATATCCTTCACCCAGCTTCCCCCAATGTTAACATTTTACTATAACCACAGTACAATGATCATAACTAGGAAATTAGCATTACTACTACCCTATTTACTAATCTACAGATATTATGCAAATTTCTACTATTATCCAACAAATGTCCTTTATTTTTTTTCTGGTTGAGGATTCAGTCCAGGATATCACAATGCATTTAATTGTCATGTTTACTTAGTTTCTTCTGATCTCTGACAGTTTCTGAGTCTTTCTTTTTTCTTGACTGACCAGTTACTTTTTTGAATGTCCTTCAATTTGGGTTTGTTTAGTATTTTCTCAATATTCAGGTTATGTATTTTTGACAAAAATACCACAAAAAAGATGTACCATTCTCAGTGCATAATATCAGGGGACACGTGATGTCAATGTGTCATTCATGGTAATGGTTATTTGATTACTTGATTAAGGTGTCTGCCAGTTTTGTCCAATGAATGTTGTGATTGTATTTAAAGGAGGCAAATATCCTCATCATAGGCATTTTAGCATTCATGATTCTTGACTGCAACAGTCAAGTATCAAATAGTGATTTTTCTGTTTCCATCACTTTGATGTTAAATTTCAATCTGAATATTTAAATACATGACATTTTAAGATATTTGACTAATTCTTTTCTACTTTATATTAGAGAAAAAAGGCATTTGGAGGTTGTGTGATATATGCTGTGTAATTAGTGGCTAAAATGGAACTTATAGATGTATTATAGATAGTTGAATTCTAAGTCAGTAGTAATTCATTATTCTTAGCACTTGTAAAATTGGATTCTAAAATCTCATTTTATATGAATTTGTGAACTCATTAATTGAATTGGTTTTTATAACTCCATTCTTGTAAATGGGCAAATGTAAAATGGTATTTAAAAATAGAACAAAGAAAAAAATCTTTAATATTATTCCAATGTATTGCTATTTTTAGTTGGCATTTGCAAGACTGATCCTTTAAATTAACAATACATCTGACTCTCATCCAATGATATTTCACTTTATTTAGCCTCCATGTTTGCTGAAAGGATTTACTGGAAGTTGGAATGAGTACTCTTTGAATGCATTGCAAGGAAGTAGAATTCTTGTGGGTGAAACTTAGAGATCTTTTAATCCATGAGTTATTTGACTATCACGAATTTTGATAAATCTCATTTGAAGATTAAGTCACCTTGTGCAGCATTTCCCCTAACTTCTATTATTGTAGATGGAAAACTGGTCTAAGATTGGGTCTTAACCTTAATGTCAATTTTATTTGCTTTCAATATGAAGGCAGAGAAAGTTTAGATTTTTAAAAAAACACTGATTCAAGTATCTGATGTCTATGAACCCTTTCCCCAGAAAAATGCACAAACTCATAGGTTGTATTAGAGCAGAAGCAATACAAAGTCAAATGGAGGGGGAGGAGGGAAGGAAGTGATGAGGAGGGAAAAGCTGGCGGCCAGACTGCTAGAGGTTTCGCAGACAGTTTCCCTTCCTGCCATATGGCACTCCTCGCCTCTCTCGGCAGTTCAGATGGGGCGGGTAAAGCTGCACAGCCCATCTGGCTCCTTGTCATCTCCTTCCAACCCCCTCCCTCAACACTCAATATCGTCATCATCTTTATCACTTAGCCCCTAGTCTGTTTAGCTTTCTTGCTGGCTCTTCAGTCCTTATGAGGCCCTCTCTGTCACTGGCTCTTTCACTGACTCGTTGATCTCTTTCGCCAACCTATTGTTTGGGAAGATAGCTCAAAAGCTCAAGAGAGAGAATCTGACTACTTCCAAATGGCTAGAGCAGAAAAGAATTTATTGAATACGCTAATCCTCCCCCTTCTCATCAGCACAGAAATTTTGCCACGTTTTCCTGCTTGTTTGAAGATGGAGGAAGAGCTGATGAACATTTGGGGGGAACACGTCTAAAATCAATAGCTTACACAAACGGTGATCATTACCTATGGAGAGAAGGCTGACAAGTTACTGCACCTCTCTTACCCCTCAAAGGCAGGATGGGGTTGGACAAAGAGAAGGGGGAACCAAGGAAAAGGGCTCTGGATCCGTTAAACGAAACGTTTTTGTTTTTGAACATGTACAGAATATGAACTTCCAGAACCCGCGTCATCGCCCGCCAACGCCTTCGTCCCCAGCGGCTGTGACAGAACCTCGGCGCCTGGCCCAGCTCTGGCCCGCCAGCGCTCGCGGCAAAGCTTGGCGCTCCGGTGCGCGCCTCCGCCGAGAAAGGGCAGGCGGCGGCGGGGCGGGGCCGCCAGCTGGGAGGCCGGGCGGAGGCGCGCGCTGGGGGAATCCCTGCCGGGCTCTGACGTCACGGCAGCGCTGGCCAATGAGGAGCCGGACAGGGGGATTCCCGCTCTGGCTGCCGCTTCGCCGGCTTTTTAAATGGTACCCTGGGGAATGCACTCTGTGAGCGGTGGGAGGAGTAGGGGGAAATGGAGGTTGGGGGTGAAATATGATGGTCCTGGGGGACGAGACTCTATAGTTGGGCGTCAAGACTGGCTTAGGCCTGCGGGTTAACGCGGTCGAGGAGGGCCAAATTCCAGGTAGGGCAAAGTCCTCCGGAGATGGAGACTGGAGCGCACTGCCCCTCGGAAGGTACGGACTGAAGAAGAGATGATGTGGGTGAGTAAGGCCCTTTTGATTATTAGTTCCAACTTCTTACAGGGGCTTCTTATCGAAGGCACCGTTTGTAATACCTGTTTAGGACCAAAAGGTAGCACAAAACTCTAAATCCTGATCTTAATTTTGAGTTGTGTAATTTATTTATATTCCGAAGGTTACTTAAAAATGAATGTGGTTTGACGAGCTGAGGATCTAGAGACATTCCACACCTAATAAGATTTTCCTAAATAGTTTCTCTCTCCATATGTTATCTATATTTTCAAAGGAGAATGTGATGCAGATGCTTTCCAAAGGCATGAAGCAGAAGAGAAGTAAAGGTTCTCCCAAGGTGAGTGTCCAGTGCTTGCTCTAGGTCTCTGTCTTAAATATGACCTTGAACAAACTGATTCTTGCTAAAGAGGATATTTGTTGGCAGTATGGGCTGGTATGAAAATATGAAAAATTTAAAAATCAATCTCATATTTTCACTAATTTTATACCTAAAATAATTCTGTAAGAAACCGAAGATCCCTAACAAATAATGGTAATCATTTGTACTTGAATGGTATTTTCTAGTGTTTGCCTCAATAGCAAAGAACGAAACTTGGATGTGTCAGGTAGGCAGTACATTGCTAGCTGGCTGTTATAATTTCAACAGTGGCTAGTTGTGCTCCCCTCTGTTGCATTCATAAAATTGCCACCCAAAAGAAATGGGAATAGTGCCATCTTGTGGACAATGAGAAGCGACATAATCCACGGCCTTTATTTTGGTTAGTAGGGTAGTTATCTAAAAGTTGATCCAATGTATACTTTTTCTCCTTGAAAGTCAGAACCCAAAGGTTTTAGCCTCCCTTGTAATCAGTGTAAAGATAAAGCAAATTCAGGTGATTTTTTTTCTTATTTTTTTTCCCACATAAACAATCCTTAAATACTTTAAATCTCTCATCATTGTTCACCTTGCTTCTCTCTGGCTAGTAGTTCACATTTCTTTAATCTTTACTCACATATTCTAATTTCAAACCTACCATTTTTAAATAGATTTTTCCATTCCTTAAATTTTTCTATATTTAAGTAGCAACACAATAGATTGAACACATAACTGCACTTTCAGAATGCAGTAACTAATAAAATCTCCTTAATAGTGGGAGTAAACATTTAAGTCCTTAAAATCTCCAAATACTTTAATATTTATTTTTCCTTCCATACATAGCTGAAGATTTGTTTTATGTATAACCATGACTCCTAGGTATTTACTGCCTAAAACAGACAACTGGTCTTTTGGTCAGTTAATAAGAGTATAACTTTGTTCATTTACTTGTGCTGCAATAACCTATTTTCATATCTAAGCTTTAAATTTGGAAAACCTAAATGTAAGTATTCTGAAAGCATTTCTTTTTAAGTTTTTGACCAAAGAAAAAAATAGTTTTATTTCTTATAATAGTTTTATAGGAACAAGTTTTATTTATAAGTTTTCTTTAACGTGATTATTAAGATTAAAGTTCTACCACTGTGTTTTATGTTACAAATTTAGCCTCAGTGACTTCAGCTGACATGAGGAGCAGCAGTGACCTGAATCAAGTAGGCAGTGTATTGTTAGCTGGCTGCTTTGGGTCCATTCAGCAGCCACAACTACCCTGCCACTTGCTTCTGGATAAATTCTTCTTGTTAATGAAGTGCATTGGTTACCTGTATGTGATGGGTTGGCAGTGTATTGTTAGCTGGTTGAATATGTGAATGGCATCAGCTAACATGCAACTGCTATCTTATTGCATATACAATGAACATCAGAGTATAATTCAATCTGTAAGTAAAATATTTGTGTTTGTGTGTACTTTTAGCTATGAACCAGGGTACTCTTTATTATAATACTTGTTATTGCTACTGTTACTCACGTATACTACAGGGTACTCTTTATTATAACACTTATTATTGCTACTGTTACTCATGTATGAAACAGACAGTTTTCTATTGGTCAAGAAACTACTATAATTATTTAAACAATTTCTAGGCAATATTTTGGAGTCTCAAATAATTGCATACAGTATCAAAGTATTTGTGAAATTATACATTTATTTGTTAATATAAAATTTAAGAGTTATTAGTTTTCTTTCTGGATGGTTTCCTAATATGACATTAGAGTAGGTTTCTATAATGATGTGTGTGTACCTGCTGAAGGGAGAATTCAGGTAACTTTGCAGATGAGTCTGCCGACTAAGACATTTTCACTTGAAATATCAAAGTTATTTTGGGGTGGGGAATGAGATTGAATTTTTTGGAGGTTATACCTTAAGTTTTACTTCATTTTCTGTAAAGTCACAGACTTATAAAGTATTTGGAAGAGAGCATGAGATTTAGCTTATGAAGTAGGAAGAACTGATCATACAATATGATTTTAAATGTTTTCTCATTCCCTTGGAGGCCAGTTTGACCCATGGAGCAGTGTCAGGTATGTGCTGGGTTCCAGATGTATTGTGTGGACATTTGCAACAAGTTCATGGAACAGACTTTGGTCATTTAGTCAATTAGTTACACCCTAAATGAGAAGTGAGAAATATGTCACTCTGTACTGTATTGGATTATAAATTGTTGGTAAAATAATTTTTATTCTTACCTTATTTAAACATTTCTAGAACCATGGGTTAGATACCTATAATTTGATTCTTATGCATTTTGCTATTCTAAAGTTTCATCCTCTTTTTGTTGTTATTCAATATCATTCTGTTTGCAGGATATTTGTGTTTAAGTATCCCTTTCATGTACATATTTTTTCATCTTTATTTTTAAAGGTTAAATTTCAACATGTTATTTTCTATAGAAAGTCACTGACCAGTTGATAAAAATAAAACCTACTAAATTTAGAAGGCTTGGCCTTTGTGTTTTAGTATTTTTTCATTTTTAATTAAGTTTACTGGGGTAACATTGGTTAATACAATTATATAATTTTCAAGTATATGTTATCATTTGACATCTGTATATTCTATTGTGTTTACCGTGTTTTAATTTTTATAAAGAGCAAGATATAAAATGCCAACATTAATACTCAATAAACAGCACATTTAAAGCTGTCCTTCAGTTCCATATTATTGAATGGAATGAAATAAAGATAAATTAAGGAGATCAATGGGGTAAGGAGAAAAATGGATATATAAATTAAAAAAATTTCCATAGGTGTGAGATGGAAAGAGAGGGAGCCACACTTGAACCTCAAAGGAAAAGAAGAGAGAAAGGGGGTTGAAAAAGAGGAGGAGGGAGGTCCTGCTGGTTGGGAAGTATTTTCTCTCACATGTTTTCTCTTGGGCCAACTATTGTGCTGTCCACTGATGCTAGAGATGTAACTGCTTCTCATCACTGCCCTCTGGAGGGCTTCCTAATTCCTTTCTGCTCTCCTCACCCACCCCGCTCCACTGCCCAACCAGAAGAATGCTTCCCCGGGTAAGGCGTGGCCTTAGCAGCTCAGCCACTGTGAGAGAAGGGAAAGAGAAGAGTGAAGAGTGTGGTGTGTTAGTTTCTAGGTGTAACAGTTATTAGAATTTTATTATTCCATTGGAAAGATGAAATCAAGCTGAGGGATAAATATCAGTGTCCCCATATTAGGTCCATCCAAACATGTCAGTTTTCTTTCAAAGGAACACCGTGAAGGAATGTGATATTTTGACACGTTTTAGCTCATGCAAGGCAATCTTTTGAAACACAATATGCTTAAAGAAAACAAATATAGAGAAATATAGTTTTTTTTCTTCTTAGGCTTTGTTTACATTTTGTTTTCTTTTATTGTAGTATTTTTCTACTTATTACCTGCAGATAATCCAGTCAGGTCAATAGTTACAGTACACTATTAGCGGCTTTGCAGAATTCAGTAGCTGAATAAACTTCCACATTTTTTTATAATCTGTCAAAATAGTACATTTATAATAAAAATAGAGTATATATGATATGTTTTTACTCTAGATTTATCTTTGGAGAGCTCTGTGATACCCTGATCAAATATGATTTAAAAGGATTTGGGTGTGCTGGAGCCAGCTTGTACTGGTTTATGAGAACTGATTGTTAAATTTTCAGAAATTCTGCAAGCCAGTTATTAAACCATTGTTAGATTGAAATTGGCCATGTACAAGCATTTATACCATAGAAATTGGCAAATGCTGCAAATTAGGGCTTCTTCTCCAGAGAGCTGGTTGTTAAGCCTTTATCAGCCTCCTCTTTAAATATGCTATATATGCTACAATTAAAAATTATATATGTGAACATATACACATACTACAGATACACTATAATTAGTTAAGGATTTTCAAGGATGAAGTATGCTTTTCAGGGCATATTTCAGGCCAACTTATATTTATTCCAGTCTCCAAAATTGTTGTTACATATGCCATGAGATAATTAGGAGTTAGTATAAAGTACTCTTCTACCTCCCAAAGAAAACAAACCAAAATGAACTTCAAGTCAATGAGTTATTGACAATTAACTGTGCTGGATTTTGTTCCTTTGTCATGAAGACTGTAACAGCTGAATACCCTTTTATGTGATGCCTGCTATTTTTCTGTTATACTCCTCAGTTTAGGCAGCCTGTAGCACTCTGTCCCAGGCTTTTTGATGCTGAGAAAGAGTATACATTTTTATATGATATTATGCACAATTCAAGAAAGATGCATTCCTCGCCTCCCCTCCCCAATTTACCTGGAGCTATTCATGTAAGACATTTGAATCCTAGGGAGCAGTACATCAGCAAATGGCTCCACCTCTTTCAGTACACAGAGCCTTTTTGTTACAGAACTCTGAATGGACACCTATATGGCACACTGTCAAATCCCCACCTGCCTTCCCTGCATACCCAAAGGGCAAGGGGAGAGAATCAAGCACCTGACTATGGTAGAGACTGTAAGTTGAACAAAGTAACTAGGATTGATAGTATATAAGTGAAAAAACCACTTTATCTGGCTTTGGAGAGAACTAGTGATTTTAGGTGGAATGGACATTGGAATTAACCTATAAGGAATCAAATTAAACAATCATATATGCATGGCCTTATTCTTTCACTCAGAAATAAAGACAGACTCAACTGTTAATATTCTATTTATAAAATTTGAGTTGCTTCTGGAAAATAATGGAGAAATATTAAAAATGATGAAGGCTTTTTCAAATGTTGTATGTCATTTATAAGTGATTATTTGTCCAGATGTAGTAAAACATATGAATCTCTACTTAAACAAAATCCTATATGTGAAACAAAAATATATAAAAATTGGAATCTCTATTTTATATTTCTAATGTTTACTGTGTGTTTTATTACACAAAAATAGCCATTTACAGTTAGTTACTCCAGAAATTTCAGTCACGCAATGTCTTGAAATCAAACAGTGGTCTAGTGTGATGTCATTTCATCAAGTATGATCCTAGAAAATTTCAATAGGATATTGAAGCACAACAGTAACTGTGTTTTCTAAATTATTTAGTGTGGTCAAATGAAGTATTTAATATATTTCATTGTGATTCTTGGGTACTCTTTATTTTTACTTTGGGTAACTTCTCTGTTGTGGGGACACTCATTACCACTCACTAGCAAGATAACATAAAAAATCATCCACATTTAATTGTCAGAGTATTTAAAATAAGAACAAAACTTCATGCAGACATTTCCATATTCTGACTATTGCATTACAATGGCTCAATGGCATTTTCATAGATCCTCTCTTTTTTTAATGATCATTTGTCTAATCAGATCTGCTATCTCAGGCCTGATGACCTCAATGGATTCCTCTGGCCTCCAGGACTTCAAAACTTGACCCTCAGGGTTGACCAGATACTTCCAAAAATTCCACCTTGGTTCCTTCTTTGAAGAATCTAAAATAGAATATATTCTTATGAGCATAATTTTATTCTTTGTCAAGATTTTCAATTTTGTTAGCATTTGCATAAGTGACAACTTTAGAATCAAGTTCTAGGATTGTCATAATGTTAAAAACAAAACAAAAAGCAAAACACCTAAACAAAGCAAAAACTCAAGGTTTGAGTAACCAGATTTCTATATACTTGGTGACATCACTGATGATTCTACTGATTTAGAATCATGAAATAAAGTGGTTTATTTTAGATTTGCTGATCTAAACAATCTACCTTGTTATTGGCTTAAAACTTTCAGTTTCTTAACATTTTTTTTATAGGTAAAATGATGTTCTAAAGGTCCTTGTAATGGGTTGCATGGATTACTTTTCATATTAAATGCATGTTTTAATATTGTATTTACATATCTGAAAATGGTAAGGAATTCTAAATAGTCATATTGTTTTGAGAAATTATGGCATCCTTTGACACAATTTATATAAGAGATGTAGATTCCCCCCCTCCCCCATTTATATCATCCTGGATCTATGTGCATTATTATTGACAAACGAGAAAAAAATATGACTAAAATTTATCAAATGCCTACTATGTGCCTCGTAATATATGCTCAGGGCTTTAAATGTATCCTGTCATGTAATCTTTACAGCAACCTTGTGAGGTGGGTATTATTATCCCCATTTTGCAGAAGAGAAAAATGGTGGCCTAGATTCAAGGTCTTGTGGCTGGTGAGTGATAGAGCCTAGAATATCTAGATCTTCCTATCTCAGAGCTTGTGCTCTTAATCTCTGGCTCTATTATAGGGGACATGACAAAGCAAGCCAATTTTAGGTGGAAGATGACAAATTATTTTTCTATAATAAAATAAAATTCAGGTGTATATGGGACGCCCAGAGGAGGCACCTGGATATATGGCTTTGGACCTTAGGAGAGAGAGCTCACTCAGGGAAAGGGGATAGAATAAGAAGAGCCCAAGTGGATTGTTAGCAGAATCTTGAGGATCAGTAGTGTTAGGGGTGAATGGAAAAGAGGAACCTGAAGAGGAGAAAGAGAAGGGGCCAGAGTGGAAGTCACTGGTACTATGACTCGCCAGGTTCAGAGGAGTCATGGAGAGAAGCCAGATGCAGTGATTTAAGAAGGAAATGGAAACAGGGAAGCAGAGAGAACAAGTGTTAACTATTCTTTAAAAAACAGTGATGAAGTAGGTAGAAGGAATACACTGTGTAGAGTTTTTAAAGGTGGGGAATAGTTTGCTTTATGCTGGGAGAACAACCAGTGAGGGAGTATAGGTTAAAAATAATAAAATGTAGCCTAATGTTTACTAATACGAATTTTGCTTAGTGTACTGTACCAGGCATTTAAATTGGTTATTATTAGGAATATTGCCAATTAAATATCAATGACTCATTATGAGCATATTAGTACATTAAAATCTTCTTAAATCATTTTGAAAAATAGCCATTTTCTATAATGGAAAATGTGTTTCTAAAGATAATGCCCATCAGGGCATGGCTCTCTCTAGCTGATGTAACATCTTTTTTTGAATTAGAATAAGATACCCTTCCAGGTGGGTACAGTCCTTTAGCACATGCCTTGCCTCTTTGCTGGGTTTCAGGCCCCACTTGCCTCACTCAGATGCCCTGAGCAACCTGCACACCTGTACAGAGTGGTCCATTTGTGACCACATGATCAGTTAGTGTCCCTTTTGGCTAGTTATAAAAGGTCTAATTTTAATTTGGCCATCATCTCAGTCCTTGTCTTTCACCTTTTGATTACACAGGGTAAGTTTCAGAACTTTATTTTTGTGATAAAGGGGAAGAACCAAGGAGCTATTGTGCCCAACTGTTTGGCTCTTATAATTAAGGAATGACTGGGACATGTGTTCTGGCTTTTCTTTCCTCAGTGTGACCTAGAACATCATTAGCTGGTTGGATCCAAAGCTTGATTGCCTAATTGCAGTCATAGCTTTATCAAAACTCAATCTACAGTGAAAACAGGACTGAAGGCATCTGAATAAGCCAGATGAGAGGACATTTGCTGAACGTCCTTTAGAATAGTGTCTGGCACAGTGTAAGAAGTGTATAAGTACTTTACTCTTATTAACACAATTTTCCAAACAATCTTAAGGGGTAGATACTATTGATATCATTTTACAAATGAGGAAACAGGCACAGAAAAGTTAAGTTATATGACGGAAGCCACACGGCAAAAACAACTGAGTAGGGGTTTGAAGCCAAAGTCCGTGCTCTTAGTCACTAAACTTCACTGTCTTTATGCTAACTGCCCCTGGCAAATCTTTAAATAGATTTCTATAGCTAGCCTAATTGTAGAAATAGCCTAACACTACCTTGCTCAAAAAAAATTATTATATTCTGTTTTGAATTTTAGCAAAAACCCGGTAAACTGAGCATTGTAATTAAGGCAAAATAAAATTAACCATAAAGATATGTTTAACTAAGAATGCTCAGCAATATTCATGAGAGATGTAGTGCTTTAATAATTTCCCCAAATGCCAGTTAAATAAGAAGAGAAATGAGATGTTTTTTTGAAAATAACAATGACCACACTTTAATTCTTCAGGAATATGATCATAAGGAATAAAATACAGTGGAGTAGATTTATTTTGCCATCCAAGAAGTTAAAATATTGATTTCTGGGTAGCATAACTTCTAGAAAGTTCAAAAGGAAAAAATTTTGGCTTTTTGATAGACTTATTAAACTTTCCCTCTAAAATATTTCAAATGAAATTAGAAAGCATGGTCCTGATATATTTGTTTTAAAAATGAAAAACAATTAACATTAAATTGGTGAGGCAAGATATTTACCAACAAGAAATCTAAATGCAGGTTCTGCTTCAGGTCCTAGAATCTTAATCTTGTGGAAGATGGGAAATGTTACTCCGTAGTTATTTCTTGCAAAAGATACTACTTCCTTGCTTGGGCGGGGCTCCGATTCTCCAAACTGATTGCATGGAAAAGCCAAGACGCTGAAGTGGAATGGTCCAAACTCTTTGTGCAGTTCCTGCAGTGCTAAGTAATTTCTGTCTGTGAGTTGGCAGTCACTAGCCACGTTTACAACTAGTGTAACCTCCCGGAAAAAGAAAAAAAAAATCCAACCGGAAAGTGAAACAAATAAAAGATTAAAAAAATTCTTTTAAGTAGTTAAAATCCTAAGCCATTTTGGGGGAAATACAACCTTTGATAGACGGTTATTTCATATTTTTAGACATACCCAATTTTATTGAAAAATCATAACCTGGATACATGAGTTAAGACTCTGAAAGATCACTACCACTAAAAAAGCATCAGATTCTCATGACAGTTTATTTTAAAATAAAAGGTAATAATATTGATAGAGTGCTTTTATTGTTGTTAGATTGTGGAATTAGTGCTTTTATTAACATCTCCATAATCATATTACTAAGCATAAGAATTTCCTAAACAACTTAAAGTATGAATTCAGCACATAAATGAAAACATTTTAAACAGTTAATCAGTTTAGCAATTAGAAGTATATAAACTGTGAGAACTCTGATGGCTAAAGTGATATACTAATAACATTACTTTATTATAAATTATAACTTACGACCATTTAATAGTAAAAATTGATTCTATTAAGAGAATAAACAGGGAATGTGTACAAACAAAAAAGAAATAAAAACGAGAAGGTGGAACTTACTTTGCCTTTAAACTTTTCCAGAGACACTGGTCTTCCTTTCGCATCTTTCACTTCAAAGGTATAAAAGCTGTTGATTTTAGGTTTTAGGAATTTTAGCTGTAGAAGAAATAGCATTACTGTGCATAGAACCATAGACAGCAAAACTGCAAATACCTTTGTTTTGGGCCCTGAACATCTTAAAGGGTAAGCTGTAAGAGGCTCCATTTTGGATGATTCTAGAGGGAAGTCTCAGCACGCTGGAATTCAAGGAGGAGCTGAAACTTGAAACCGACTCATTTTAACGGAAAACCAAGAAGGACAGACTAGCTCCTTTCCCTGCTAAGGAATAGAAAGACCTGTCTCATATGGAGAATGGAAACTCCTGCAGTAGAGCACTAAAGAATTTCAATATATTTGTGTTGTCAATTGCAATTTTTGCTAGAAAAATCAGGAGATTTTTGCTAATGCTTTAACATCCTCCCAACAAAGAAATTATTTCACCAGAAGATGGTGCTCTTGTAACTTGAAAGCTGTGAAGTACTCCTAGCAATTGGTTAGATGTAGAGGAACAGTTCAGAGTGTAGATTAAATGTGATCTATTAATATGATGTATGACCTGAAAGACTTGAATATTATATGTATGGATTTTAAACATGCTATATGAGTTCAAGAAATTTATATTGGAAAGGGAAGTGAAATATAGCAAAAGGCTACTTACCCTGACCTCATCCCTCATCTAACTAAGGCAATGCTAGGTGAACATAGTGAAAATAAATAGATTAAAAACAACTATGGCTTAAAAAAAAACAACAAACAAACACAAAACCCTCTTTTTTCATAAAGTAAACTATAGTCCAATGTTTTTTAAATTTTTGATTATGATCCACAGTAAGAAATGAACTTTACGAACTAACAGACACATATAACTGAGAAGTTTCATTAAACAATACTTCCCCTTTGAACTTCAATGTACCTTGGTCAACTGCATTTTTAAAACACCTGATTCTGACCTGTGAAAATGATTTCATGATTCACAAATGGGCTACAACCTGTAGATGGAAAAATACTGAATTCTATAATAAGGCAGGAATTTAACAAATAAGATTATCCTACCAAAAAGGTAAAACAACTCCCCCCCTATTTCCACCTGAACTCACCTCTATTTGGGTGCTTTATTTTTTATCTTTATTTTTGATCTTTATTTTTCCTCTGGCTGTTGCTTCTTATAGGAGGCCTAATTTTAGTGTTGAAAATTTTAGGGGTAGTGTGGAGATAGAATTGCATAACCTGAAGTCCATGGTTCCTTTAGTCACCTTAGAATCTGTACTATTTAAGATACACAGAGATATAATCACTATGCTGTATACTTGAAACTAATATAAACTATTTAATGTCAACTCATTGAAAAAAAGAAAGCATTGCCAAATTCAAAGAAATCCTTTTTTTCCACACCAGTTTAAAAAGTAGATAACACTGCCTACCTTTGTTAAGAATGCATTTTGCTTTTTGTTCCAACTGATTGTCCAAAATTTGGTTAATAAATATCTTAAATAGATAAAAAGAAAAAAAGATGCACTGCAAGTTTTGAATTAAGGTGCTTTGTTCCACTTGGGCTTGACTGTTGGTGTCATGGTGTGTTTCCAGAAAGTGCTAAGGAAGTACATGGAATTATGTGAGCAATTTGTGGGAGTGCCCTTCCTATCACTTTGAGATCTTTGGAACTTTGGAGGATGTGCTAAGGAGGCTGCCACCTCTGCTCCTGGTCCCTGCTTCTGTGGTTTGCATGTTGGGGGATAGTGGAGCAAACCCCTCAGCTTAGGCACGTAAAACCTGTCAGAGACCAGTAAACCATTTTACTCATGCTCTCATGGCCTGATAAGAATAGACACACTGTAAACTAATTTCCAGCAAAGAACAAAAATGTACAGGAAATGGGTTGTATCACTTCTTAACTGATACTTTTACTTTGGTGTTCTCTGGCTCAGTTATTGAAACAAAGTCTCTGTGTTTATATGACACTTGAGCACTGCTATGCAACTTAAATCCTCAGCCCTTGCTACTCCAAGTGGGGTCCTTAGGTTTTTAGCACTGCTATCACTTGGGTGCTGGTGAGAAATGCAGCATCTCATGGCCCACCTCAGGCTTCCTGAATCAGATTCTGCATTATTACAAGATTCCCTTATGACAAGTGCACATTTAAGTTTGAACAACTTTACACGTCAATCTTTTTTCAGTTTCCAGAGCAACAAGCCTCTGTGGTTTCCTTTTTTCATAGTAGATGTGTTTCAGGTCTCTCTGTCTATACTAGATATTTTAAGTAGCTCTTCAGGCTATTCGAGCACATGGCTCAGGAACTTGAGTTTTTAAGTTAATATATAGAACCCTTAACTGTAATTCGAACCATGTAAACCAACCTCATTATAACTGTGCTTTGAGGGAGGGGACAGAGGGGTTATCTTTGGGAGAGAGTTGACTGACCATCCCCTAGGGAGGGCCCCATAGGGTGATACTATTTTGATACATTTATTGTGATAGTTTCCAGTCCATTGTTTTGTAAACACAGAAACTTCCATCAAGTGATCTAGAGGTTGACTGTATAAATTTGCAAGAAATTGCTGTATAGGCCAGCATGTCTGTTTTTACAACCAGAAATAAAGCAATTGTTTCATGTTGGTTTGACCAGAAAATTCACTCTATATAAAAACTACTTTGAAAGCTTAAGTAAATCTCTTGTAAAGCCACTTTGTTAATTTTAGGATTCCTAAGACTAAAAAAACATGATCTATAAATGTATATATTTATGATACAAAAATATCCTTATAGGCCCATTAACTAAACAGGCAAGACAACAATTTGGGGAACTCCTACCCTGCACATTGTGAGCACAAAAAGATTTTGACTCTTAGACATTTCTTCCTTCTTCATTTGGCAGAGTCTTTCTCTGTATATATTTTAATATCTCTCAGTTTTCTGGGGGATCTGTCATCATTGCTTCCATGTTCTATGTATACAAAAGCATTCTCAGATTATAAATATATCAACATTGCAAATTTCTCTGATAAAGGATAGTATGCTGGAAGAACCACCAGCATTGTTTCAGAAGATCAAGGACGGCTTCCTAAAGGAAGAGAAGAGATTGATGAGGTTGAAGGTCAAGGTTAAGGGAAGCTACTGGGTCAAGAATGGAATAAAGCAGTTGACTCAATTAATCAACCAACTCAGACACCATAGAGAGTACAAATAAAGTGTAATTGATAGAGCCATCTTCACATAAGTTTGAAATCAATTTTGGAGACAAAAAAATACATATGAAACAATTAGGGAACAATTGCTAAGGACACAAATAACTGAGTGCTAAATAAATGACCTATGTTTGTAGAGAGCTTTATATACATGAATATATTACATAAAATATACATAAAATATAAATACATGACGTGTTTGTAGAGAGCTTTGTACTACACATGATTTATTTATATATTAATATACATATATATTAATATACATATATTAAAAGGACTCACATGTAGTATAAAGCTCTCTACAGATATAATGCAATAATTTTTTGAAATAGGAAGAAATTAATAACTCATTCAAGATCACAGAACTAGTAAGTGAAACAACCAAGACTAGAGTTTAGGAATTTGAACTTTATAACCAAAATTATTTCAACTACGTTAAACCATTTCTGTAACAGATAAAATATGTTTCCTTAGAAGAAAACTCATAGGCGAGATTACTGTGTTATATAATAAGGGGGTTTTATTCATTAGGAGACATTTAGTTTTATAGGAAATCACCGAAAGGGTCAGAAGAGTAGTGGGAGTGAAGAGCAACAAAAAAGCTAGGCCATGTGGACTGAAGTTATCTGGAAAGAATCACAGGAAGGTTGCAGAGCAACAGGTCAAGCTGAAAGATGATAGTGTCTTAATGAAGGCAGCCTTGGTCAAGGCCATACAAGGGAATGGGTAGATGCTAAAGACTCTCTGGAGCCCCCAGTGGCAGGCATTGGCAATGCAGAATAAAATCTGAAACTTCTTGTCACCAGCATGTCATTCCTGGAATGTCCAGGTTTTTCCTACCCACTGAATATTTGTGTGTCAGATTATTTACCACTAGATATGTGTTTCTATTTTCCCAGTTGTTTCAATTTGTTACTTCCTGACCTTATTTTTAACCTCTCTAGGTTCTTATTTATTTTTTGGCTCTGGTGCCCTGAATTCCTCCCGATTTAGTGTCAATATAATGTGAACTCTCAAGGTAAACAAGCCAAACCGATGTGCTTGGAGTAGCAAGTCATTCATCCTTTTTCCCTTCTTTGTCTTATTTTTCTTATCTTCCTCTTCCTCTCTGTTAATAAATACTTGAGTCATTTAAAACTATGTGACAGGCATTTCCTCAGCAGGAGATAGATCCTTAAACAGAAGTTTAAAAACACTGAAGATGAAATAGCACAATCTATAGCAGTGTTTCCTGTGCTGCTGTAATTTGCATACAGCCTCTGTGATTTTTTGCCATATCTGCATACCATTTGTTATTTACTTAAACATTTTTTCCCCAAATTGGCTAATTTTTTTACTCAAGTTACTTTTTATAAGGGAAAACTTTATATCAACATGGAAAATTTTAAAACATTTAAAAATACATAATAAAATACATATTATTAAAAAGCCTTCATCTGTACCACTACCAACAATACGTCCCTAGCAGAGGGACTGACTGAGAAGTTTACACACAAAATGTTGTGAAAAACTGTGCTCAAACTCTTTGAGAGTTCTTTGTGCTGAATAAAAATTTACTTCCTTTCATTCGTTGGTCCTAGTTTTGCCATAGAGAATACAAAGTAGGTTTTCTTTTTTTTTCATAAATTGCCTTCCTTTAAATATTTGAAGACAGTTCTTTTTGTGTTTTCTTTCCTCTAGATTATGTATCCCAGGTGCCCACACTCCATTCAAGTGTTGCTCCATTACTGTGTTTTCCTGACCTCCTGTCATAGCAGTCTCTTTTCTCTAAATAAACTCAGGTTTTGAATCCTGGCCTGTCCATCTCCTTCTTGAAGAACAATTCTGAGGCTGGACACAGTTCTCCAGGTGGGTTAGCTGGGGTTTCACTTGCCCTTGTTCTAGACACTGTTTAACCCTTAATGATACCTAAAATTGTACTGCATTCAAAAAGTAATTGCATTACACTGTTGACTTACATTCTGGTGGTGGTTGTCCAATACAGCCAGTCCTTTTCGCTTTGTGTTAGTTCTCTCCCATGTTACACCTATGCAATGAAAAAAACATCTAAATGGGAAGATGTCTCATGTGTCCTAACTGAATTTAATTTTGCTGATTTTGGGCCTTGCCCCAGACTTTATTCTGAATCCTATTTCTTTCCTTTAATATTTTAACTATCTTCTCAACTTTGGATAAATAATTTTGATAAATAAATCTCCATTCCAGGCACTGATAACAAATTGAACAGCATAAGGCCAGAGACAAAAACCTTTCAGCATATTATAGGGGGATTCATCCAGGCTGACATAGATCCGGTGAGACCTGTGCCATCTGGGGCACTGGCAGCAAACTGCTTATTTCTAAGTTTGTCTAAACTTAGGGAGCATTTTTCTCATTTGTCATTTTTTTTTTAAAAAAATAGATAACTAATAAGTATTGGTTCTGGGAGCATTTTGAGTATTCTGAGGTTTCATTTATCTGGCACTAGAGACTTGATCTTATTTAAAACGTCCAGACGAATGCTTATTGCTTAATTTATCCCACTCTCCAGTTTCTGCAGAAATTTCTGTTAAACCCTGTCCAATTTGAAAATCATTCATCTTAATGGAGAAGAAAGAAAATAGCTTATTTCCTTGTCTCTGGATTCTTTCTTAAAAATCCTTTGTGCCTTTTTAGCACTAATTGCTTCTAGGGGAAGAGATTCATTTGTTTATTATGAGTATCTAGATACCAATAAATGTCCTTACTCTGAGGATATTAATACAGAAGACAGAGTCTCTGATCTTCAGGAATTTATAATATGGTGGAGGAAATAAAAAAATCAGAAAAGTAGAATATGAGCTGTCTTAGTCTGTTTGAGTTACTATAACAAAATACTATAGTCTGAGTAGGTAATAAATAGAAACCTATTTCTCACAGTTCTGGAGGCTAGAAGTCTGAGTTCAGGGTCTCAGCATGGTTGGGTGAGGACTATATTCTGGGATGCAGACTTCTCATTGTATCTTCACATGGTGAAAGGGGCTAGGAAGCTCTGCAGGTCCTCTTTTATAAGGGCACTAATCTCATTCATGAGGATTCTACCTTCTTGACCTAATCACTGTCCAAAAGCCCCATCTAGTAAAACTGTTACCTGTCAGGGTTAAGATTTCGATATGATTTTTTTTCCCTTCCTTCCTTCCTTCCTTCCTTCCTTCCTTC